>NC_143073.1:21930555-22236111 GCF_052426305.1 Pelodiscus sinensis
GCAGCCAGCTCCTGCCAAGAGCTGCTGGCAGAATGTTCTGAGGAATGAATAGAGCCTGGCAAGTCTGGAATGATCTGTCCTGTATCCACTGCTGTGCAAAGTTTAGGGAGACCAGGGCAGAGGGTCTGTCCAGGACCATTGTGACTACAAGCCACTGATGGGTCTGATCTCCATGAGTAATTCTCTTCTGCCTCCAGTTAAGCTTCTGGCCTTCACAACATCCCCTGGCAATGAGTTCCACAGGTTGGTGCTGCCTGGGCAGGCACTATGTCTGTATATGTGCTGCCCGTTAACCACCTAGGATCTAGGGGTTACTAGTGTTTGCACCTGCCCCTCACCCTTCTCCGCAACCCTCAGGGGTTCGGCTGTTGCCTTTCAGGCATCTTGTAAGTTGAACCGTGCCAAGCTGTTCCCTACCCCTACTACTGCTGTTGCTCTTTTTGCAAGTGAGGTACTTGGTTGGAGAGTGCACCAGGGATTTCTAGAGTGGGGCTTATGCTCCGTTCTTCCAGCTCCCCCTTTCCAAAGGGGCCCTACCACTGCTGCTTGGCATGTGGTGCAGAGAACCATCCATAACCTGTGAAGTTGGGCTGCGGGTGCCGGGTGGGTGGGGTGCTGAGCAAGGCTGGGATGCGGGTGCCGGTGGGTGGGGTGCTGAGCAAGGCTGGGCTGCAGGACTCCAGGCGCTAAGCTTGAGCTGAAGCCAAAGCCTGAGTAACTTGGCTTTGCCATTCCTGTTGTGGTGTGAGGCCCTACTTCCTACCCTTACCAGGGCCCCTGCCGGGTACAGGGAGAGAGAGTCGTGGCAAAGGTGGGCCATGGAGGTGTTTTGGGGGGGCGGGGCCTCCAAGGAAAAGGCTGAGGGCCAATGTTCTAATTGTTTCAATCTCTGGAATAAACCCCACATACACGGAGGCATTCACAGATCTGCACCACACCTTGCGGGGGGGACACACATGAATCAATCCTGGGTGCCCTCCAAAGCGCCCGGTTTACAGGGAGTGCTGAGCTAACCCTCGTATTAAGCAGGGCCCCTCTTTAGCGTGACAGCCGTGGCCTTACTGGCAGCCGGAGGAATCAGGAAACCCCAGGTCCAGTTGTCCCTCCCACAAGTCTTTTAGAAGAGGGTGGGCTGATACCTGCCCACTCCTGCACCTCTGTTAGCTGCAGCATTCTCCCACCCCCCAAGCTGGACGTCTCCGGATCATCTGCAATAAGCAGCACAAGCCTCCGTGTGGCTCCCAAGGGACCCCAGTCTTTGTGCCCTGTTGCTGTGGAGGAAACTGACCAGTTGTTCCCTCCCTAGGCCAACCTCCCCGAGCAGCAAGGCAGCTGGGCCAAGGCAGGCGGGTTCCACTGGCAGAGGGTGTGTGGCACCCTCGGCCACTGTCATGGCAACACCCAGCGCAGCCAGATCCAAAGGCGGCTTTGGGGCTGGGTTGGGGCCCATCTCAGGCTCTGCTTTGGAAAATGTAACTGGGGGTGACAGCTCCGTGAGGGAGGGGGACACAGGGTGGGCAAGGCCAGGAAGAACCTGGGAAGAGAAAAGTCAGTGGGGAGAGGGGGGGTGGCAAGGCACAGCTCAGATCTCAGCCATGCGTGGCAGAAGGGAAACTGAGTCATGGGGCAAAGGGCTTTAGCAGGATGGGAGTGGTAGCCCTAGCAGATCTGAAAGTCCCCTCTGCTGCTCTCTCCACCCCCCCCCCCCCCCCGTCCTCTTACCAACCACCCCCTCGCTCCGCCTGCAGGCAACACTACCCCACAGTAACCTCTCTCTCCGCCTGCAACACCAGCATCCATTAACCTACTTTCCCTTAGCAGTGCCAGGAGCAGCTGTTACTCCCAAGTTTCACAGGCAAAAGGAACTGAGCATGGTGCTGGAGCCAACGCAGGCTGGGGCTAGCAACGCCTTCCCACTCTCACCATTAGGCACCACTCCCTTCTTGCACAAATGGGGCTAGAACCCAGCAGTCCTGGTGCCCACCCACGTTCTAATCACTAGAGCAGGGGTTCTCAAACTTTGTGAGACCGTGACCCCCCCCCCCCTCTAAGTTGCTCGTGACCCCCTGGGGGTTGGGACCTATAGTTTGAGAAACAATGCACTAGCTCACAGTCCCTTGAGGGGGCGGGGAGGTAAGAAGGCTGCTGTCTTCTTCTTATCCTCTTAGAACCTAGGCCAGGTGAGCAGATTAAACCGGCAAGCCCAGGCCGCCCCCCAGTGGCCAACATGGCTACGATGGAGGAAGAGCAAGGTCACCCTGGTGGATCGGCCTGCACCTCCCAGTGCAGTGCATGATCCGCTTGGGAGCTGACATCAGTGAGAGATGAGGCTCAGGCTGGGGACTGGCAGGGATGCAGGATGGGCACGTGCAGAGAGGGCAACACCAGCCTCCGCTCTCCGTGCTGGTCGAGAAGGTCTGATCCTGCGGGAAGCTGCAGCCAGCACGATCGTGCAGCAGGGAGTGAGAGGGGAAAGCCAGCTGGAGCACTGGCATCCTGGGGACTGGGAGCAGCTAGAGGCTGCAGGGGAGATGTCAGTGGGGCCTGGGGCTGCCCAGATGCAGCCAGAGACAGGCCCTGCCCCAGCTGGGATCAGGGCCCTGTGGCCAGGCTCCATAGGCAGGGCTGATTATGGTGCCTACTGCACTGGGGAGGCGGGGGGGGGGGGGGGGAGCAGACTGGCTCCAAGAGATGCAGTGACTCTAGAAGGAGCTTGTGGCAGAACGGAATAATGAGGCGAGGTGTGAGCCCAGGAGCCCATCCTAGTGCCATGCTGGGGGCACCAGGGCAGCCAACGGCCAGGGAACAGCTGCCCTATCCTGTCCCCTGCAGCGCAGCATGCCCTTGTGCTGCCCTGGGGCACGGGGCCAGCCCTGGCTCCAGCTGGGGATTTGTGGCAGGCTCCTGGGAGGTGTCTAACCAGAGGGGTGGGGAGGGGAGGGGATGGTTGCCTGGCTCCCGGTAAAGGCTCAGGGATAATCCAGCCGGTTGCGCAATGGGATTAGGCACAAAGGCAGGGAATCCTGAGAGCGCTGGCCTGGCCGCAGCGGAGAGGAACAGCTGGCCAGGCTGCCCTGGATTTAGTCATTTATGGTGGAGATGGGGGGATGGGTCTTTAATTCGTTATTGGCCCCTGGATCTGGCTTCCACAGACCACTTAGGTACAAAATGTGGAGAGACAGAATTCCACTTCCCGTGCCAGCCAAGGAACCCAGGAGTCCTGGCTCCCAGCCTGTGCCCTGCTCTACCCACTAGATCCCACTCCCCTCTCAGTGCCAGTGATGGAATCCAGGAGTCCTGGCTCCCAGCCCCTCCTCCTCTAACACATAAGACCCCACAGCCCTCCCAGAACTGGGCACAGGACCCAGGAGTCCAGACATCTCCCCTTCCCGAGGTGGGCTCTGGAATCTTCAGCTCTGCGGCGGCTGGATGGAAGACTACAACCCCCATAGAGCTTTGCTGCCAACGCGTGCTGCATCACGGGAATTGTAGTCCAGTGAACGCGTGACTACAACTCCCGTGCTGCCATGGGTGCAAAGCCTCGTGGGAAGTGTAGTCCGATGGGTAAGACTCTGACTCCCGTAGTGCTTTGCTCCCAGCTCGACTGGGTGAGCGTTGCGTGTTGGACAACAGGAAAACTACAGCTCCCAGCGTGCACTGGGGCAGGGCGCGAGTCAATGAGCCGGGCTCCTTGCAGCGCATGTGCTAAGGGTCCGTGGGGTCCAGTGAGTATCGGGGCGGGGACCCCGGACGCCTGGGTTCGATCCCTGGCCCGAGGGGGAGGAGGGAGGGTCTAGGAGCCAGGACTCCTGGGTTCCCGGGGGGGGGGGGTGGATCTGGGGGTTCAGGGAGCCAGGACTCCTGGGTTCCCGGGGGGGGGGGGTGGATCTGGGGGTTCAGGGAGCCAGGACTCCTGGGTTCCCGGGGGGGGGGGGGTGGATCTGGGGGTTCAGGAAGCCAGGACTCTGGGTTCCCGGGGGGGGGGGGTGGATCTGGGGGTTCAGGAAGCCAGGACTCTGGGTTCCCGGGGGGGGTGGATCTGGGGGTTCAGGGAGCCAGGACTCCTGGGTTCCCGGGGGGGTGGATCTGGGGGTTCAGGGAGCCAGGACTCCTGGGTTCCCGGGGGGGGGGGGTGGATCTGGGGGTTCAGGGAGCTAGGACTCTGGGTTCCCGGGGGGGGTGGATCTGGGGGTTCAGGGAGCCAGGACTCCTGGGTTCCCGGGGGGGGTGGATCTGGGGGTTCAGGGAGCCAGGACTCCTGGGTTCCCGGGGGGGGTGGATCTGGGGGTTCAGGAAGCCAGGACTCTGGGTTCCGGGGGGGGTGGTGGATCTGGGGGTTCAGGGAGCTAGGACTCTGGGTTCCCGGGGGGGGTGGATCTGGGGGTTCAGGGAGCCAGGACCCCTGGTTCTCTCTCTCATTCTCCCCAGGCAGGGTCGGGGTGCCGCGCCCCCCCCCGACACTGATCCTGGCCCAGCGCAGCCATGACCCTCTTCCACTTCGGGAACTGCTTCGCCCTGGCCTATTTCCCCTACTTCATCACCTACAAGTGCAGCGGCCTGTGAGTGCCCGGCTGAGCCGTGGGGGGACTTGGGGTGCAGTGATGGGGGGGCTGGCAGAGTGCCTGAGGGTGGGATATCAGGGTAGCCGGGCCCATGGGCAGAGCTGGGGCTGCAGAGAGGGGCTGAGTTGAGGGGGGGCAGATACAGGGTAGCTCAGGTCAGCCCCACGGGCCCATCGTGACCCCAGTTCTGGGTGACGCTGGCCCGTTCGGGCAAGTGGAGCTTTCCCTCTGCGCAGAGCCTGGTTTGGCTCCTGGGACCCAGGGCCCGCTGGCTGCTCCGGGGGTGCCGGGCCGGGGGCTGTGACGCTGTGTGTGGGTGGGGTTGGATTGTCCTGGGTCAGGAGCATCATTGGGGGGGGCCCCAGCTGATCTCTGCCCCTCCCCTGCAGGTCGGAGTACAACGCTTTCTGGAGATGCGTCCAAGCTGGGGCTACCTACCTCTTTGTGCAGCTCTGCAAGGTGAGGGGGAGGGAGGGGAGCCGGCAGAGCCGTCCTGCCCATCAGCTAGGTTGGGGCGACTGCCCCAGGCTCTGCACCTTGGGGTGCCCCATGATGGCTGCCTCCACTGCCCTATGGACAGGACATAGTGGATTACCTTGGGGGCCTGGTGTGGGGCAGCAGCAGGGGGTCGGACCCCCAGACACACTCACCGTGGCAGCAGGAGCCGGTGTGACCTGGCAGCCTACCCTGCTCCACCCTCTGCCAGCCTGCAAGCAGAGCCTGGGTGCTCCTGGGATTTCTCTAGCTCTGGGAGGGGAAGGGAGACCAGTGGTTAGAGCAGGGAGGGAGGATTGGGAGCCAGGACTCCTGGGTTCGCTCCCTGGATCTGGTTGGGGAGTGGGCAGAAGCAGGAGACTCTGCTGGGCTCGTTGGCTGCTCCGGGGGTGCCGGGCCGGGGGCTGTGACGCGCCGTCTCCCATTGCTTTTCATTCCAGATGCTGTTCTTGGCCACTTTCTTTCCCACCTGGGAAGGTGGAGTTGGGGCTTACGACTTTGTGGGGGTAAGTTCAGCTTGGGGCTGGGGGGAGCCCAGGGCTGGGCTAGCAGGGGCTGTGGGTAGGGAGTGAGGGACGCCGTTTAACCCTTCGTATTCCCCAGGAGTTTATGAAGGCCACAGTGGACCTGGCTGACCTGGTGGGGCTGCACCTGGTGATGTCGAGAAATGCAGGGAAGGGCGAGTACAAGATCATGGTGGCAGCCATGGGCTGGGCCACGGCCGAGCTCGTCATGTCCAGGTGGGACCCGTCTTCCTGCATGGCCAGCCTAGGTGGGCTCAGAGCTTGGATGGGCCCTGATTCCCCAGCGTGGCACTAGGGGGCACTGTGCTGCAGGGACAGGGGGCTCTCCCCAGCAGGCAGTGCTGACCCCAGCATGGCACTAGGGGGCGCTGTACTGCAGGAAACTCAGGGCCCTGTGAAATGTCCTTGAGAGAGAGGATTCTCCTTCACTTCCTGTCCTGACGTTCTGTGCAGCTGCTCTCCAGCTGCCTCACCCCAGAGGTGGCTGCATCTCCCTGTGTGTCCCAGCTGCGGGGTTTGGGGTGAGCAGCCTCTGACCCCGCTCTGTATCTCTGCCAGGTGCATTCCTCTCTGGGTGGGAGCCCGCGGCATCGAGTTTGACTGGAAATATATCCAGATGAGCATCGACTCCAACATCAGTCTGGTGAGAACCCCCTACTGCTGCCTTGGCCTTCCGCTGTTGGCTTCCCCAGGCCTGTGCCCCAGCTCGGAGGAAGGGGGTTTCTCTGCTGCTGTGAGCTTCTCCAGAACAGTGCCCCAGCAGGAAGGCAGGGGACGCACCAGTGCTGTGAGCTTCCCTGGGACAGTGTCATAGTCACAAGGATGAGGACAAGCCAGAGCTGTGAGCTTCCCCGGGGCAGTGCCCCATCCCCAAGGAACAGGACATGCTGGTGCTGTGTGCTTCTCCAGGACCATGCCACAGTTTGTGGGGAGGGGAAGAGGGCCACTGTTGCTGTGATCTTCCCTAGGGCAGTGCCCTGCTCTCTGACACCCCATCCCCTGCATTCCCTCCTCAGGTTCACTACATCGCCATGGCCGCCCTGGTGTGGATGTTCACTCGCTACGACCTGCCCAAGCGCTACCGCCTGCCCCTCACCCTGCTGCTGGGCCTCAGTGTCTACAAGGCCTTCTTCATGGAGTGAGCACTAGGGGCGGAGACTCTGGGGTTGGGGCGGAGACTCTGGGCACAGGGCTCCATGGCCACTGGGGACCAGGCTGGAGATGGGGCTGAGCAGGGGCTGAAGGTCCCAGGCAGAGCGAGGACAGGGACGTAGGTGGGAAGTGGGGGCAGACACTGATTCCAGTGGGACCTGGCTGGGGCTGGGGGACCAGGATCTAGGGGCCATGCTGGGGGCACGGGTGGGAGGAGGAGGCTCTAGGGGCCAGGCCAGAAGGGGATTTAGGGGCTGGACAGATCTGGGCTGAGGGCCTTAGCTGGGTGGCCAGGGCTGGGACAGGTCCATCAGAAGGAGTTTGGGGCACCTGATGTCATGTGATCAGGGGTCCCGTGCTCAGAGCCCTGGAACAATCGCAGCCCCCCCCCCCCTCCCCGCTTCCCCCCAGCTTGGGTTCTGAACATTTTGGTTTCCCGCAAACAGCCGTCAACTACCCTGCCAAAAATCTACCTCACCCAGCGCTGTACGTTCACCCCCCCCTCCCCTCCCGCTTTCACTGGCAGAGCGTGGGGGGAGGAGACGCTCCGGGGCTGCGAGCTTCCCCCAGGGCAGTGCCTCAGCCTTGCAGGTCCCACTAATTCACATCCCTTCCTGTCTCTCCAGATCCTTCGTTCACGTCTTCTTGCTGGGCAGCTGGACGGCGCTGCTGGTCAAAGCTGTCATCACCGGCTTCCTGGCGCTCAGCTCCCTGGGTCTCTTTGTGACCTTGGTGCATGGAAATTAATCCCCCCTGCCCAGGACTGGCTAAACCCTGGTTCTGGTGCCATCTCCAGTCCCTGTCGGACCCACCAGGCAGAGAATAAACTACGGCTTTCCACTTTGTAAACCCTGGGTTTTTTGGGGTTTGGAGAGGCCTGTGTCCCTGCTGCCCCCTGCTGGCGGGGCTGGGAATCGACACTGCCCAGCTGAGGGGCTGGGTTCCGTGTGGGGGTGGCCAGTGCCAAAGCAGCGGTGATGAAGGGCTGGGGGAGGGGACAGTGGCTGGGCACAGCTCTCGGAGGGCACCGTCCCAGTGCCCGCGGGGCTGTGCGGTGGGGGGAGGTACCGCGACTGGCCTGCTCCCCTCCCAGCAGGAATCGTGTGCAAATAGGCTCGGGTGCATCGAGTTAAAGCATCGATGTGAATCAGGATTCATATCGGGGCACGGGGCTGAAACTCACTGTGTCCGTCTGGCTTCCCTGGTGCTTTCAAAGGAAACCTGAGCCCTGCTGGGCCAAGAAAACCCGAGAGCCCGGCCAGGCAGACCCCACGCTGAGGCAGGACCCATAATTAGCCCTGACGGGTTTGTCCAGCCTAGTCCTGAAAATCTCCAGTGCCGGGGCTCCCACGACCTCTCGGGGACGTCGAGTCCCGCGCTGAACTCCGCTACCAGGCAGGGAGTTTTTCCAGCCTCAGTCTTTCTTGGCTAAGCCCATTGCGGCTTGTCCTGCCGTTCGGAGAACAATTGCTCAGCATCCTCTTTAGATCAGCCCATAAGGCATTTGCAGACTTCACGGGTCCCCTCTCCATTATTGTCTCAAGACTAAACAAGCCCATGTCTTACCCTTCCCTTGCAGGCTGCCTTTTCTGCACCTTTGCTCCCTTTGTCACTCTCCTCTGGAGTTTATCTCCGTCTTTCCCAAAGGGAGCACTGTCCCCTCCCCTCCCGCCCGCTTTTGCACAGTTTGGTTTTACACCTAACCCCAGCTTTTACTGAACTTCAGGGCTGCCTTTTGCAAATCCAAAATGACCTCGTTCACTGATTTCCAGCCAGCCAAAAAATGTGAAAATGAAGCATCTGAATAAACAGCTGCTAAGCTATAGAATTGCTTAAATGTTGAAAAATGTATTTAAGCACCTCTGCAGCCTAACAGCCATTTAGTCCCGTGCTCAGTTTTTAGGAGGGCAAGTGAGACTCTCCTTTGCATGATAATGTTTTCTACTTGTGTGTCAAGCTGCCGTGGATTGGAAACTGGAACCCAATTAAAATGCAACAAAACCAGCCTTTTAAAATTGCTTTTATTAGTTAAACAAAACAACCTTAAATGTGCCACCGCTGTGAACTGCCTTTGTCGTCTGATGTCACCGGCACGTTTAAGGTCTTTTTGTGTTAACGAATAAAAGCAATTTTTAAAAGTTGGTTTTGTGCCGTTTGAAACGTCTTCCCCCTTTTAATTGCAAACCGTGGTTTTGTGCAGAAGAAGTAAGTTTATCAAAATAGGGTTTGTGTTTAAAACTGGGGATTCGTTTGCAACGGCACAAAACCAGCATTTAAAAAAATTGTATTCGTTAAATATAACGTCCGTAAACATGCCGAATGCAGAAGTACAAGTCCATTTGCATTTAATATGAATTGATCAGACAAAGGAAATGGTAGTTGCAGTTCACAGGTCGAAGTGATGGCGACCAAATCCTTCAAAATGTTAGCACTGTAGATTGAACCTCTCTAATCTGGCACCCTCAGGACCTAACCGGTGCCAAACCAGAGAATTTTCCAGACGACAGCAGGTGAATGTTTAGCGGCATTACCAGCACTTCCATTGCTTGCTGGGCTCTTGGAAGACATTTCGGGGTAAATTAGAGCTAAATCACAGCTCAGAACGCTGAGCCAGGACTGGTGGCTATAAACAAACTTTATGGGACCACGGGAAACATGGCCACATCCGTGGTAAGTGGACATCCAGCTCACTGAAATCAGGCCGGGCCGTGGATGTTGCCGGACTAGAGAGGTTCAAGTAGTAGATTGTGTGCATAGTTTACTCTTCATACAATGGAAGAGGAAAACCAGCTCTCCCGCTTGCTCAGTGCCGACTCGCTTTCCTAGCTTTGCTTCGAGTGGCTGAATCTAACTGCCGCTCGAGAAACATTTCCCGCTGCAGAAAGCTGGATTAGCCCTTCCGCCAACTCCGGTGCCAGCCGCCGCTTTCTGCCTACGTGGCTTGATTGGCTGCCAACGCTTTAAAGACCATGTGCCTGCCTGGGTGTTACCCTGATTGGACGAGTTGGGAGGCAAAGTCGCGAGTCTTGGAAAGAAAACGATTTGACACAAATTAAAAAAAATCCCTCGATATTAAATTAACTATTGGGGTGTTTTTAAATGTTTTTATTTGTTAATAATTACAAATAAACAGTTGATTTTTATCCCTGTGGGGCCGTTTGACTGTCTCTGGGCTCCCTGGAGTGGTGGGGTCCCTGCTGCAGTTGCTGGGGGGGGGGGGGGGGGGATGGAATCCAGGCCCCTGCCATGGGGCAGCCAGATGCATTGTGGGAGCTACGCTTCTTCTGAGAAATCCTGCCTGGAGCTGATGGGTTTGAGGCAGGATGCCAGGCTAGATGGGCCTGTGCCAGGGTGGTAGGTGCTGGGCCCAATTTGGGGCAGCAGGTGGCTTGGGCGGGCAACCAGGCTAGATGGGCACATGCTCAGAGTGGGGGAGGGGTGTGCTTCAGTTCTGTTCCCCACCTGCCCCCTAAGCTGCCACTCCACTCTGAGGGAGGCAATGGAACCAGGGCTTGGCCCCCTGGGCTGGTTGCCCCAGGAGTGCAGGACAGGACGTGCCTTTGTCACTCTCATGGAGCCTTTCCCAGCCTGAGTCCATGGGGTGCAAATGAGGGAGGAGCCCCAGTTCCTGGTGAGCTGAAATTTGAAGCTGATTGGCTGGTGGACCTGCTCTGCCCTAGTGCTGCAGTGATCTGCCTGAAAGCCACGCTGCCCGGCCACACCTGCCAGGGGGCAGCTCCCTAGCCCCCTCTGCTCTAACCACTAGACACCACTCCCCTCCCAGAGCCAGACCCCAGACATTCTGCCTCCTAGCCCTCTGTTCTAACCACTAGACCCCACTCCTCTCCTACAGCCAGGCATAGAACCCAGACATTCTGTCTCCTGGCCCCTCTGCTCTAACCACTAGACCCCACTCCCCTCCCAGAGCCAGGGATAAAGCCCAGGTGTCCTGCTGCCAGCTACACAAAAAGGAGCGAGCTGGGACTAGCTGGGAACAGAAGCAAGGGGGCTGCTCTTCCATCCATGGCTGGGGCCCCTGGCCTGGAGGGGCCTGGACCCGGGGGTTGTATTCTCCGGTAGTTTCCAATGGGCGAAGCAGGAGCGGGAGCATGTTCTGGCATCTGCCTCTTTTGTGCTGCGCAGAGGGGGCGAAGCCTGAGATGCTGCCGGAGGCTGAGGGGCGGTCGTGCTTTGCCTTTAGTAATAAAGTTCTTTGTCCCACCAGCCTGTGGAAAAGAGGAAAGTCCTACAGTGAGACTGCTGGAGTGGTGGAGGAGCCCAGCGTTAGAGGCATCACTGGGCAGTGATGCAGCCATCTCTGGGGTGGTGCAACTGGGAACAGCTGCACATAACGCTGCAGGAGCACAAGTTTGCTCAGGGCCACGATGCAGCTACCTCTGGAGCAGGGCAGGTGGGAAATAGTCACACAACGGTTCTGTAAGAGGATGGTTCACACAGCCCCAAGACTCAGTTTCCCAGCTGCTCTGCCCTAGAGGTAGCTGTCGCACGTAACTCTACACAGGCATAGTGCACCCAGTACTGAGATGCAGCCACCTCTGGGGTGGAGCACTGAGGAAAAGCAGCATATAACCCTGCAGGAGCACAACTTGCCCAGTGCTGAGATGCAGCCACCTCTGGGGTGGAACAGCGAGGAACAGCTGCATATAACACTGCAGGAGCACAACTTGCCCAGTGCTGAGATGCAGCCACCTCTGGGGTGGAACAGCGAGGAACAGCTGCATATAACACTGCAGGAGCACAACTTGCCCAGTGCTGAGATGCAGCCACCTCTGGGGTGGGGCACTGAGGAACAGCTGCATATAACACTGCAGGAGCACAACTTGCCCAGTGCCGAGATGCAGCCACTTGTGAGGTGGGGCAGCTGGCACACTGCAGCACCTGATGCCAGACTGGGCTGACTGTGCCAGAATACCCCTCTGCGTTCACAACCAGCACACTATTGCATGACTGTACCAAGCCTGGTGCGGTGTCATTTCAAAGCTCCGGCTTTGCTAAGCAGTAACAGGCGGCCCGGAGGCGCAGCGCTAGCGGTGACGTTCGAAACACAAGCCGTGCCGCTGCCTAAAAGGCTGTTTCCAGAGAAGCCTGGGGAGCGGCCAAACCAGTTCCCCAGCAACAAAGGAGCATGCAGCCCCGGGAGCCAGGCGTGACAGAGGCTGCTGGGCATTACTGGTTCTTAGGGCAGTGGCAGGGGCAAAACAATTTCCTCCTTCTCCAGCTGGCTGCTGCCTGGCACTGGAACCGCTTTGCCCTGGGGACACTGGCCTATAAAACGAAGGGGCAGCTGCCCTGGGACTCCCCTCTTGCCCTGCCCCAGGAGAGAGAGAGACAGGCATGTGGGGGCGACTTAGCTGCCGTGCATGTGGCCTTGTAACGTGTCTCCCGTGGCTCTTTGCCGCTCGTGCTATTAAAGCGCCGGGCGAGTCAGTCCATGGCACAACCCTCCGGTGGCGCTGTCGTGTAACGGGCTCACTAAATTGGCTCCCGCCCCCCTGAGGGTTGTGCGGCACCGGCCGAGAGCCCGTGGGGAGGAATGTGGCTCATCCCCACCAGCCTGTGCGGGGTTGGGCACTTAGCAGCCGGGGCTCTTTGGTTTCCTTGGGGCGGTGTCTCCCATTGCTGCCCCGTGGACGTGGCCTGACCCGAAAGTGGCCTGGCTGGTTTGTGAGTCAGTGGCATGTCCCGCTTGAGCACATCGCATGGGCCAGGATCCCACCGGGCCAAATGCCGCCAGGGGTGCAGCCTTTTCCCATTTGCAGCCCCAAACCATGTGTAGTGGAGGTGGGACCCCTTGGAAATCGCAGGTGTCCTCTGCAGCCCCCCCAGGTCTGCGGACAGGTTGGAACCCGCTGCCCTAGCAGGCTGTGTACTGGCCAGGAGCAGGCTGCTCAGGGCAGGACAGGCATGTCTTGGGGGGATCTCAGATTGGGGTGTGTGCTGGGGTCACGCTGCCATATAACCCAGGCTGGTGAGAGCCGGGGGTGAAGGGGGGGGGGGGCTGACAGGTGGAAGTTACACGTCAGGTGTAGTTTGCAGACTGTTAGGCTGTGAATGGTCCAGCCGGGAGCTCTTTCAGCAAGACATCAAGGTAGGGGTAATACAGCTGCTCATTAGTCTGGGTTGTTCCCTGGTGCAGAATGCAGCCACCTCTGGGGTGAGGCAACTATGGAACAGCCACATATAACTGCACGGGGTGGCTCACCCCGGCCCTGAGCTGCAGCCACCTCTGGGGTGGGGCAGCTGGGGAACAGCCGCTCGTGTGATCGCTCAGTTACTCACTTCCGGGGTGCCTTCGGACGCCGAGTTTTCGGATTTCATCATAGACGAAGATGAGGATGCCAAAAGGCAGAGGCACCAGCCACCACTGGAACCTGGAGGGAGCCAGGGGAGAGACCTTAGCTATGGAGAATGAGCAAAACATCTGTGCAGCCCCAGTGCTGGTCCCGTGGTGCTCACTAAGCCGGGCTGCCGGGGAGAGCCCCCAGCCTGCCCCCTGCAGCGCCCCCTATTGCCGCCCTGGGGTCGGCCCTGCCTGCCCGGGGGAAACCCCACCCCACCCCATCCTGCAGCACAGCGCCCCCTAGTGTCACATTGGGTCCGGCCCTGCATTCCAGGGAAGAGCCCCCACCCTACCCTGCAGCACAGCGCCCCCTAGTGTCACATTGGGTCCGGCCCTGCATTCCAGGGAAGAGCCCCCACCCTACCCTGCAGCACAGCGTCCCCTAGTGTCACATTGGGTCCAGCCCTGCATTCCAGGGAAGAGCCCCCACCCTACCCTGCAGCACAGCGCCCCCTAGTGTCACATTGGGTCCGGCCCTGCATTCCAGAGGAGAGCCCCCACCCTACCCTGCAGCACAGCGCCCCCTAGTGCTGCGCTGGGCTGAACGGACGAGGCACATCCTGCTCTCACCGTATGGGCATGAAGTTGAAGATGTTGGGCATGCCAGGGCAGTAGCACAGGAAGCAGCCCAGACACAGCTGGAACACGATGGCAATCACCAGGATTTTATTCCTGCCACAGAAGAAGCCCGTGAGCTCGGGAGGGGCCAGGGAACGGCAGCTGCCCCTGGCTAATACACTTTCCATGCAGCTGACCAGGCAGGGCCCCCCCCAGCCGCCAGGGACAGCTCAGACCAAACCCCATCTTGTAGTGCCTCACACCTGGGAGAACGTCTTGCCGGGCCCTGAGATGCAGCCACCTCTGGAGTATGGGGGGAACAACTGCACCATGGGGCTGGGTCACCCAGCACTGAAATGCAGCTGATTCTGGGGAACAACCATACATAACACTGCATGGGGATGGCTTAGCTGGTGCTGAGCTGCCACCCCTGGGGTAGTGCTGCTAGGGAATGGATGCAGAACATGCCCTCCCCCCCGGATTCTCTCCCCAGTGGTCTGTGGGCTCCCCAGCACCTGAAGAAACCCTGCTGGAAGACGGAGAGACGGCGAGTCTTGCGGATGAGGACGTCTGAGATCTGACACATCTCGATGCTGATGAAGAAGACGGTGTAACAGGTGTATTCCTGATACAGGCGCTGGCCAAACGTCTGCGAGCGGGGAGAGCGGCCGGTCAGAGTCAGCCCCCAGCACCACCCACATGGTTCTATTCTCCTGAGCCAGCCAGCCCCAAGCCCTCGGCCCAGATAAGAGCCAACACCCCCACGGCCTGATTCCCTTTTCCCCTGAGTCAACCATTCCCCTGTACCTTTTATCCTCGGGGGGCCTAACGGAGTCACTCCATCCCCTAGCAGCAGCAGTAAGGCTGTTATCCCCCAGGTGTGGCTATGGAGTGGTTCCATTCCCCAGCAGCAGCAGTAAGGCTGTTATCCCCTAGGTGTGGCTATGGAGTGGTTCCATCCCCTAGCAGCAGCAGTAAGGCTGTTATCCCCTAGGTGTGGCTAATGGGGTGGTTCCATCCCCTAGCAGCAGCAGTAAGGCTATTATCCCCTAGGTGTGGCTAATGGGGTGGCTCCATCCCCTAGCAGCAGCAGTAAGGCTGTTATCCCCTAGTTGAGGCTAATGGAGTGGCTCCATTCCCCAGCAGCAGCAGTAAGGCTGTTATCCCCTAGTTGAGGCTAATGGAGTGGCTCCATTCCCCAGCAGCAGCAGTAAGGCTGTTATCCCCTAGTTGAGGCTAATGGAGTGGCTCCATTCCCCAGCAGCAGCAGTAAGGCTGTTATCCCCTAGTTGAGGCTAATGGAGTGGCTCCATCCCCTAGCAGCAGCAGTAAGGCTGTTATCCCCTAGTTGAGGCTAATGGAGTGGCTCCATTCCCCAGCAGCAGCAGTAAGGCTGTTACCTCTGATGGCCCATCACTCACCCACTCCTGCCCGTAGCTGTCCTGCACGTCTTGGAGATGGTCATTTTCCCACTGGGCCCGCAGCCCCACGCAGAGCAGGGGGAACCAGCCCTCCTGGGCCATGGCTGTGAAATAGTCCGTGAAGCCAGCAAAGGACTGGATGGCCCCTGGACAGGTGGGGGAACGGAGAACAAAGCCATGAGGGTGGGATGCCCCCGGGAACTTGGTGCTGCCCCCGGCTGGCCCTTATGGACGTGGCTCAGTCTGGGGGAGGGCAGAGCCAGGTGGGTTTGGTTCCGCTCCCTAGTTTCAGTGGGGAGGCGGGGCCAGAGGAGTTTGGCTCCGCCCACGAGCTCTAGTGGGAGGCAGGGCCAGCTATACTTGGCTCCACCCATGAGTTCCAAAGAGGAGGTGGAGCCAACTCTGTGGAGCTCCTATTGGCTCCGCCCTGATATCTAGTCCCGCCTCCCACCTGTCAGAGCCACCCCTGGCCTGACCCACTGTCAGTCTCTCAAAGAGGGCTAATGAAGGTGGAAAAGCCACCAGCACCGGAGGGGTTAATCAATAGTGAGCCATGAACAGGCAGGGGAGAGGGTTCAAACTATCCGTAGCGCAGACACAGCTTCCTCTGGCTGCCTGCTCCCCTGCTCTAACCACTGCACCCCACTCCCCTCCCGGAGCGGGCTAGAGCCCGGCGTCCCGCGGACGCACCGATCTGGAAGTAGGAGTACACAGCCAGGGCTTCGTTCACCAGCCGGTCGCGCCGGGGGTTCCGGGGCTTCAGGTGCATGATGTCGCTTTCCGCTTTCTCGTAGGCCAGGGACACCGAGGGAAACTAGTGGGGAGAAAGAGGGAGACTCGCTGGCTGAGCCGAGGGACCCAGGTGTTCGGGGGAGCACCCCCACCCTACCATCTGCTGCCCTGGGGCATTAGCACTAGGGGGGAGTCACCACCCTATTGCCTGCAGCACAGCGCCCCCTAGTGCCTTACTGAGGCATGGGGGCCAGCCCTGACCACTAGGGAAGAGCCTCACCCCACTCCCTGCAGCACAGTGCCCCCTAGCACCTCCCTAGGGCATTGGGGACAGCCCTTAGTACCAAGGGAGAGTCCCCTCCCCGCCCCCTGCAGCACAGCACCCCCTAGTGCCTCTCTGGGGCATTGGGGCCAGCCCTGAGCACTAGGCGGGGCTTTCACCCCACTGCCCACTGGACTCACGATGTCGGTGCAGAGCTCGATGAAGAGGATGGTGATGCAGCCCAAGGGCAGGGGGACGCTGACCGTGATGTAGATCAGATACGGGGTCAGCTCCGGGATGTTCTTGGTCAGGGTGTACGCGATGGATTTCTTTAGGTTGTCAAAAATCAGGCGGCCTGGGCAGGGACACAGCTGTCAGCGTGCCCCCTGCGGAGGGTGAGACGCCCGAACCTCCCCCCAGCGTACCCTGTTCTGGGAGAGCCTCGCCAACGGGGAGGCTCCATTTGCACTGTCGGTGCCCCCCACACCCTGCTGGCTGGGCTACCAAGCCCCCCGGGGTCAAAGCCCCCTGCTCCGTGCGCACCTTGCTCCACGCCCGTGACGATGGAGGCAAAATTGTCATCCAGCAGGATCATGTCGGCTGCGTTCTTGGCGGCATCAGAGCCAGCGATGCCCATGGCCACCCCAATATCGGCCTTCTTCAGAGCCGGGGAATCATTCACCCCGTCGCCTGTCACGGCCACTATAGCGCCCTGTGGGGGGAGACAGCTGGTCATGCGGGGTGGGGGACAAGGTGGAACGGAGGAGCTGGAAGGAAAGAAAGAAGGCACCATAGCAACCCAATGAAGTGAAGCCCAACAAGGAAAAGCTGTGAAAGCTGGAGAAAGGGAAGCAAAGGAACAGAAGGCACGTGAACAGGGCCGCATTATGACTTTCGTGGGCCCTAGGCACTTTTGCCTTCGTGGGCCCTTCCTTCATAAAAAAAAAATATTAAAAATTATTTTTGATTTAACTTTAAATACTTCTGGGCTGTGTCTAGACTGGCCACTTTTTCTGGAAAAGTTTGCCAGCTGTCTACACTGGCCGCTTGAATTTCCGCAAAAGCACTGACGATCTCATGTAAGATTGTCAGTGCTTTTGCGGAAATACTGTGCTGCTCCCGTTCGGGAAAAAGTCTTTCCGAAAAACTTTTGCGCAAAAGGGCCAGTGTAGACAGCAGAGATTTATTTTCCGCAAAAAAGCCCCGATGGCGAAAATGGCGATCGGGGCTTTTTTGCAGAACAGGGCGTCTAGATTGGCATGGACGCTTTTCCGCAAAAAGTGGTTTTGTGGAAAAACGTCCTGCCAATCTAGACACGCTTTTCCGAAAATGCTTTTAACGGAAAACTTTTTATTTTTTTTCTGTTTTAGGCAAAATGTAATAGATTTTCGTGGGCCCTAAAAGGTTCATTTTTTTCTGATGTGAGAAAAAAATTAAAACATTGTCTTCGACCCTAACAGTTCATTTTTTTTCTTCTGATTTTAAAAGAAATTAAAACATTTTCGTGGGCCCCTAAAAGTATCGTGGGCCCTAGGCACTGTGCCTAAGGATAAGTCGGCCCTGCATGTAAGGACCGAGCACAGGGCAATGGGCAGGAGGAGTGGGGGCGTCGCTCCTGGGTGCCTCACCAACTTCTGGCAGCTCTCCACGATGATGAGCTTCTGCTGGGGGGAGGTACGGGCGAAGACCATCTCGGGGTGCATCTTCAGGATCTCGACAAGGTCCTCGCTCTCCATGTCCTTCAGCTGCCCCCCGTTCACCACACAGGCCCGGGCCTCCCTGAGGAGGGAGAGAGAACCCCCTGCTGAGCCCCCCACACAGATCTACCCACACAGCAGCCACTGCTGAGCCCCAGACGTAGTGCCCCTTACACCACAGCGCCCCCTGCTGAGCCCCCCACACAGCAGCCACTGCTGAGCCCCAGACCTAGTGCCCCTTACACCACAGCGCCCCCTGCTGAGCCATCCACACACAGCACCCCCCTACAAACACCACAGCACCACAGCTGAGCCTCCCTGCCCAACTCCTGGGTACTAACCCTGGCTCTAGGAAGGGAGCGGGATCTAGTGGTTAGACTCGAGCAAGGCCAGGAGGCCAGGAAGGCAGGACTCCCGGGTTCTCTCCTAGCTCTGGGAGGGGAGTGGGGTCCAGTGGTGGGGGTGGGGGCAGGACTCCTGGGATTGCTCCTGGCTCAGGGCGGGGCTCTCACCACTTGTTGACTTGCTCCACAGGGATGCGCATCCTGGAGGCGATGTCCTCCACTGTCTCGCTGCCCTCTGAGATGATGCCCACGCTGGCCGCAATCGCCTTGGCCGTGATGGGGTGATCCCCTGTCACCATGATCACCTGGGATGGGGGGGAGAGTGTCAGGGCTCAAGGGGGGTGTCCATGGAGCAGCGTCCCAGCCAGGGTGGGGGAGGGACCCTAGAGCTGTGAGCTTCCTCAGGGCAGTGCCCCAGCCAGGGTGTGGGGAGGGACCCTAGAGCTGTGAGCTTCCCCAGGGCAGTGCCCCAACCGGGGTGGAGGAGGAACTCTAGAGCTGTGAGCTTCCTCAGAGCAGTGTCCCAGCGAGGGTGGGGGTGGGACCCTAGAGCTGTGAGCTTCCCCAGGGCGGTGCCCCAGCTGGGTGGGGGAAGGACTCTAGAGCTGTGAGCTTCCCCAGGGCAGTGCCCCAGCCGGGGTGGGGGAGGGACTCTAGAGCTGTGAGCTTCCCCAGGGCAGTGCCCCAGCCGGGGTGTGGGGAGGGACCCTAGGGCTGTGAGCTTCCCCAGGGTGGTGCCCCAGCTGGGTGGGGGAGGGACTCTAGAGCTGTGAGCTTCCCCAGGGCAGTGCCCCAGCCGGGGTGGGGGAGGGACCCTAGAGCTGTGAGCTTCCCCAGGGCAGTGCCCCAGCCGGACAGGGAGATGCTGCAGTGCTGTGCGCTTCCCCAGGGCAGTGCCATAGCCGGGGTGTGGGGAGGGACTCTAGAGCTGTGAACTTCCCCAGGGCAGTGCCCCAGCCGGGGTGTGGGGAGGGACCCTAGGGCTGTGAGCTTCCCCAAGGCGATGCCCCAGCTGGGGTGGGGGAGGGACTCTAGAGCTGTGAACTTCCCCAGGGCGGTGCCCCAGCTGGGTGGGAGAGGGACTCTAGAGCTGTGAGCTTCCCCAGGGCAGTGCCCCAGCCAGGGTGTGGGGAGGGACCCTAGAGCTGTGAGCTTCCCCAGGGCAGTGCCCCAGCTGGGTCGGGGAGGGACTCTAGAGCTGTGAGCTTCCCCAGGGCAGTGCCCCAGCTGGGTGTGGGGCGGGAGGTGCTGCAGTGCTGCGCACTTCCCTGGGCAGTGGCGCCCTACCCGGATGCCGGCAGTGCGGCACTTCATGACGGCGTCGGGCACGGTGGCGCGGGGCGGGTCGATCATGGAGATGAGGCCGGCGAAGCAGAGCCCGCTGGTGGGGAAGTTCATCTCTTCCGAGTCGAAAGAGAAGCCGCGTGGGAACTGCACCGGGTCCAGGTACAGGTGGCAGAACCCTGTGGAGGGGGAGGCGCAGCCAGGCAGGGCCTGTGAGGGGCGGGGCACTGGGCTTCCCCCCCAGCACCGCAGGCCCATGTGCCCCCTGCCTGGGGGGTCCCCCACTGCCCTCAGGCCTGGGAACCCCCCCCTTGCATCCCACACATTGGGGGCTCGCCTGCCCTGGCCCCATGGGCCCCACACATAGAGCACCCCACCTTGGTTCCACATGCCCAGGGCAACTCCCCCTCCCTAGAGACCCAGGGTGTGGGGAGGGAGGTGCTGCAAGCTATGGCTGTGTCCCGCCCCTTTACCCAGCATTCCCTCCCCTTCCATGCCCCACATGCCCTCCCCCAACCCCCATCTATGTCCCTTTGCCCCACACGCCCTCCCCCAGCCACGCCCCCTTACCCAGCACCCGCTCTCCCAGGCCCCCCAGGTCCATGTACGCCGTCTGGAACGCCTCCTTCCACTGCTCGTCCAGGGGCAGTTCCTGCCCCTTGATCATGATGGTGGCGCAACGCTCCAGGATCCGCTCTGGGGCCCCCTTCATCACCAGCAGGTACCGAGGGTCCCGGGGGTCCTCCAGCTCGTGGATGGACAGCTGTGGGGATGGGGAGTGGGATCTAGTGGTTAGAGCAGGGGGCTTGGAGTCAGAACACCTAGGTCCTGTCCCCCTCTCTGGGAGCCACTGCATTAGCTGGCAGGGCCAGGATGTGGCCCTTGCTGACCTGGAATTTGTTGGTGGAGTTGAAGGGGATTTCACAGGCTTTCTTGTAGCGCTCCCGGTACTCCATGACGTTCCCCAGAGTGATCTCGGAGAACTTCAGCAACGCCGTCTCTGAGGCATCTCCAATGACAATCCTCTGGAGGGGGGAGAATGGATGAGTGGACGCTGGACTCCCAAGCAGAGCTGAACTGCAGCCACCTCTGGGGCGGGGCAGTGGGGGGAACAGCCACACATAACACTGCCTGGGGGCGGGACTCGCCCAGCACTGAGATGCAGCCACCTCTGGGGTGCAGCAGCGGGGGAACAGCCACACATAACACTATGGGGGGGGGGGGCTCGCCCAGCGCTGAGATGCAGCCAACTCTGGGGCGTGGCAGCTGGGGAACAACCACACAGTGGCACTGCTGGCCAGTTTATGGCAGGGGGAAGTACCCTGATTACTGAGACTAGAGTCATGGGATCTTTTAGTGACCCACCCTGGCAGAATATACTGAGCCTCCCTAACCTCGCCCCGTGTGCCCCCTAACACTGCCCAGGGGGTCAGGATCAGCCCTGGTCCCCATTAAAAGATACTGGACCAAGCAGTAGGTGCTGCCTGTCTCGTCTCTCTGGCTACGCGGCCGTACCTTGGGCACCGGCACATTATCCTGGCCTGATTTGAAGAAGGCTCGATTGCAGAGGGACACAATCTTGCACAGTGCTCTCCATGTCTCCGATGACTGATCAAAGCTCTGCCCTGAAGGACAGAGAAAATGAAAATAAACAGCTGATGACGTCCATCTCCTGCTTCCAACCTGAAGTATCCCAAAGCACCAGAAGGGCAAAGATGGCTCACCTGGTACTGAGATGCAGCCACCTCTGGGGTGGGAAGAGAGGGGAACAGCCACACATAACACCACATCCTTGCCCATGTGAGATGCAGCCACCTCTGGGGCAGGACAGCTGGGGAACCACCACACATAACGCTGCACAGGGACAGCTCACATGACACTGAGATGCAGCCACCTCTGGGGCAGGACAGCTGGGGAACCACCACACATAATGCCGCACAGGGACAGCTCACACGGCGCTAGGTGCAGCCACCTCTAGATGGCAGCAGCTGGTTGAACAGACACTCATACCTGACTGGTCCTCTGTGGTGTCAGCCGTGTGAATCTGGTTGTCGAACCACAGGTGGGAGACGGTCATGCGGTTCTGGGTCAGGGTCCCAGTTTTGTCCGAGCAGATGACAGAGGTGGAGCCCAGAGTTTCCACAGCCTCTAGGTTCTTCACCACACAGTTCTTTCGGGCCAAACGCTTGGCGGTGAGTGAGAGACAGACCTGCCAGGGGAGGGAGGGAGAATGGAGGAAAGATCAGAGTCTGCAAACAGGGTACATAATTTGAAGTGGATGCAGTGTGACACCAGATCAGTCGGTAGGAAACTGCACACAATCTGGACTGAACCTAGTATGAAACCAGATTAGAGTCAGTTGAAACACTGCCCACAATCTGGACTGGATTCAATGTGAAACACAATCAGAGTTGGTATAAACATTATTGTGCAAAAACTATACTAGATGCAGTGTGAGCCTAGATCTGAGCTAATCTGAGCTCCGTCGAAAACTTGAATTGGATTGGAGACCATCGAAACACGACTTGCAACCTGAGGAGCAGGGGAAATCCAGATAGAATGCTGAACCCAGTCTGGGCTGGATCTAGTGTGAAACTGGATTGGGAGTTAGTCCAAACACTGCAAAATCTGGACTGGATCTGTTGTGAGTCCCGATTGGAATCCCAAACTGGCTGAATCACAGACTGGGCTGGAGCCAATGTGATATGATCTTTGACTCAAATTATTTAGAAAATCTGAATTGGATTCAGTGTGTAAGACGGAACTGAGTTACTGTATACAGAGTCCAGTGTTACAGGAGACCAGAATCAGTCTAAACACTACCAGACCTGATTGGGATCTAGAGCATGGGTTCCCAAACTGGGGTGTGTGAAGAAATTCCAGGGTGTGTGTGTGAGGTGACCCAGCTCCCCCCCATCAATTCCTCCCTCTCCCCCAAGTTTTGCTGCTATTTTTGTTTTTCGACCCCGGTCAGTTCTTTTTTTTTTTGTTGTTCAACAAGTTTTGCTGCTGGGGGTGGAGGGTGTGAGGGTCCTCAAAAATCAAAAAGAGGGTGTGATGCTGAAAAGTTTGGGAGCCGCTGATCTAGAGTGAGACTGAAAACCTAGACTGGATCCAGATTGGAGTCAGTCTAAAAATAGTGCTTAAAATCAGCACTGGATCCACACTGAGACTAGATTGGAATCATCTTAAAGGCTGCGTGAAACCTGGATTGCATCTGGTATGAAACTGGTTCAAAGTCGGTTGGCTCACGGCACTGAATCTGGTCTGGATTTGGTGTGCGGCTGGACTGGCGTCCGTGGACTGGCCCCAGTATGAAGTGAGATGGGCTACAAACCGGGTCTCAAACCTGGACCAGATATTCTGTGAAACTGGACTGGAGTCAGGAGGAACCTGAAAGAAAACTGGCTGGCTCAGCTGTGGGGCCGGACTGGGACAAAACCTGGATCGGGTCCATTGTGAGAGCGGCTCAGAGTCGGGCCCCGGCCGAGGGGGACTCACCGTGACAGTGGCCAGCAGCCCCTCCGGCACGTAGGCCACCACGATGGCCATGAAGAAGACCATGGCCTTGAGGAAGGGATATCCGATCACCATGGCGACGACGAAGAAGGTGCCCCCGAAGAAGATGGCCAGGCCGGCGATGATATCCACAAAGTGCTCGATCTCGATGGCGATGGGCGTCTTCTCGTTCTCCACGCCCGAGGCCAGGCTGGCGATGCGCCCGATGATGGTGCGGTCTCCGGTGTTAACAATGATGCCGGTGGCAGTGCCTAGTGGGGAGGGATAAAGCTACACGGTGACCCACATGGCCTCAGCCACAAAGGATCCTGGGGAGAGCTTGCCCAGTGCTAAGATGCAGCCACCTCTGGGGTGGGGCAGCTGGGAAACAGCCACACATAACACCAGACAGAGATGCTGGCTTGGCGCTGAGATGCAGCCACCTCTGGGGTGGGGCAGCTGGGAAACAGCTGCACTAAAACATGGCACAATGATTTAGGACAGGATGGAGGAGCCTCTCATATCCAGTTGACAGTGCAGGAGGGAATTTAGAGAGTGCCTGCCACTGAAACACCCCATCCTCTACTCAGGCTGGGGTCTTGGAGCCGACCCTGATGGCTGGGGAGGGCCCTGCCCTGGGCCCTGCGTTGGGCACCCCCTAGCCCTAGCTGGGTCATTGGGGCCAGCCTGGATGGCCAAGCGAGAGCATCCCCACCCAGGTCTGCCCTCTGAGCCCGTCCCTGCTGGCACCTTCCAGGCACATGGTGGAGAAGAAGGCGATGTTCCGGGTTTCCAGGGGGTTCTCGTGGGTGCACTCGGGGGCTCTGGTCTGGGGCTCGGACTCCCCCGTCAGAGAGGAGTTATCCACCTGCAAGACAGACCCAGTGGGTCAGCACCTGGTGCTGAGATGCAGCCACCTCTGGGGTGGGGCAGCTGGGGAACAGCCCATGGCACAGCAGCCCCAGCCCCCGGAGATGGGGTGGGTGGCGAGGGGGCAGGCCCAAGTGATCAGCTGGGCAGATGGATAGGCACTGTTCAGCAGGGGGCAGCTAAACAGCCTCCCACCCCGCACCCTGTGCCACCCCCACCGAGCACAGCCCTCGCACCTTGCAGCCCTGAGATGTGATGATCCGGATATCAGCCGGGACCCTGTCCCCACCCTTGATCTCCACCAGGTCCCCGACCACTAGCTGGTTGGCATTGATCTGGAATTTGTCCCCATCCCGAATCACCGTGGCTTGCTAGGAGAGTGAGAAGAGTCTGTGTTAACCTCAGACCTACAGCCACTCAGGGGCGCTGCATGACTCGCCTGGTGCTGAGATGCAGCCACCTCTAGGGTGGGGCAGCTGGAGAACAGCCGCAAATAACACCTCATAGTGACAACTTGCCTGGTGCTGAGATGCAGCCACCTTTGGGGGGGGGGGGGCGGGGAGCCGGGGAACAGCCCCACATAGGTTTGGCTCTGCTGTGAGCACTCCCCTCCCAGAGCTAGGGAGCGAACCCAGGAGTCCGGGCTCCCAGCCCCGCTCCCCGCAGTGTAATGTCCGGGCTTTCCATGACCTGGGTTCCCACCCCAGCCCTAGCTCTTGCCTGGGGCACGAGATTCTTGAAGCTGGCGATGATGTTGGTGCTCTTGAACTCCTGGTAGTAGCCAAAGCAGCCGGTCACGACCACCACGGCGATGAGGGCGATAGCCAGGTACAGCTGCCCGGGGACAGGTGCGGGGAGAAAGGTTATTTACGCATCCCTAGGAGCAGCGGGCAGCCCCTCGTCACCTGCCGGACAACCACTCCCCTCCCAGAGCCAGGGATGGGACCCAGGAGTCCTGGCTCCCAGCCCCATCCCCCCCCATTAGATCTCCCCTCCCCTCCCAGAGCCAGGGATCGGACCCAGGAGTCCTGACCCCTCCCCCCCGCACCGGGTACCCACGTTATCCGCACTGGTCAGGTCTCCTTGGCCGCACTGGATGCCGAAGGCGATGAGGCAGATGGCAGCGGCCACCCACATCAGGCACTGCAGCCCCCCGGCCAGCTGGCGGGCGAACTTGACATACTCGGGGGTCCCCTTGGGGGGTTTGAGCTCGTTGGGGCCGTCCCGGAGTAGGATTTCGCCTGCCCACGTGCTGTTCAGGCCCTGGGTGCACAGAGAGAGGGCGCCCTGTGTCAGCTGGAACCCGCCCCCGCTCGTGCCAGGTGGGGGCGTGGCTAGGACAGAGGGGTGGAGCTACCGTGTAGGGGCGGGGCTATTAGGTGGGGTGGGAGCCAGGGGTGTGTTCAGGATCCCCAGAATTGCCTTTGTCCACCCACGTGGCCGGCCATACACCCAGGGCCGGATGGAGGTCCAAGGCCCCAGCCCCTGGAGTCAGGTGAACGACTCAGGAGCTCAATGAAGCCAGGTCCCAGCCCTCGTGGCGGGGGGCGGGAGACACTCTGACAGCTGCTTGGTGCCTGCCTGGGCTGGCAGACGGCCTGAGTGCCCAGCGCGGGCGGAGAACAGCAGCGTGAATGCTTCCTGCCACTGCCTGGGGCACTGCTCTGGGGAAGCTCACAACTCTGGCGTCCCTCTCACCTCAGCAGGGGCGGAAGCTCACAGCTCTGGAGATGGCCCCTAAAGCTGGCTGGGGCACTGCCTTGAGGAAGCTCACAGCCCCGGGGACACTGTCTCCGACCTCCTGGGGGGGTTGAAGGAGGGAGCCCCCTGCCCTGAGGCACAGCTGCAATCGGGCACAGCTGGAGAAGATGTGCTGCAGTCTAGTGGAGCGGGGCCTGGGAGATAGATGGCCCCCGGGGCTGGGTTGAGAGACACGGCCCCACCCGGCCTCCATCTCAGGGGCTGGGTTGAGAGGCACGGCCCCACCCGGCCTCCGTCTTGGGGGCCCTTACCTTCAGAGCCATAACAGGGGTGGGGCAAGTGGGGCACTGGCCCCAGGTGCAGAACATTTAGGGGCGCAAAATTAAAAATGAGAAAGTTAAAATACTATTTCGTTTATACCATCACTGTCGTCTATTTGCAATCTCAAGAGATGTGCAATTAACAACATGTGCAATGAATACAATTAATACCAAAAAATAGAATTTTATCATTTTTGGGGGGGGAGGGGCAGTTCAGTAGCCTGCTCCAGGCGCAGAAAACCTTCGTTTCGGCTCTGCTTACCTTGCTCACACTGGTTTGGTACTTCAGCTCCAGGTCTTCCACGGAGAGCTGATGGTCATCCTAGGGGAGAGAAGGGAGCCCGGAGGCAGTGAATGGGCTGCCCCACATGTGACCGACATGCCGACTGCCTGGGTCGGCCGAGAGCCTGGACCCATCGGTGGGAGCGGGGCAGGTTCCCCCAGCGTGACCAACACAGCGGAGCTGCCTGGGTCTGCCGGGAGCCAGAGCCGATTGCTCTAGAAGGGGGTGATCTAGCTGCCTCTAGCTCCCGGCAGAAGCTAACAGCTCTACTACTGCTGCCAGCGGCGTGAGCGACCGAGCCTTGTGAAAGGCCCAGCCCCCGCCCCACTGCCCCCACTCACCACGTCCATCTCCTTCTTCATGTTCTCCAGCTTCTCCTTCTTCTTCGCCGCCTTGGTCGTCTTCTTCTTCTTGATCTTCACGTCCATGGCGCCGTCGTCCTGCTTCTCCATCTCCACCGCGTACAGCTCATACTGGTCCTGCGGAGAGGAGCACAGCTCTACACCCGCCGACCTTGGGGGGAGTTGCTCCCTGAGCACCACCAGGCCTCTGGGCAAGGTAACAGCCCTACTACTGCTGACGGTAGGTGACAAGGCATCATGCTGCCTGGTATTCAGCTCCGCATCCTCTGGGCTGTATGGCTGGCTCTGGTAGGGGAGCGGAGCCTAGTGTGTAAAAGCAGGGTGGGGGCTGTGGAAAGGGAGTGGGGTCTAGTGGTTAGAGAACGGGAGGGGCGGAGCTAGGAGTCAGGATGCCTGGGTTCTATCCCCAGCCCTGGGAGGGGACTGGGGTCAAGCAGCGGGGCTGGGAGAGAGCCAGAACTCCTGGGTCCCATGGCACTGGATCAGATGACTTCACGTCCCTCTGTTCCCCCTCTGGCCCGCCAGCTCGGAGCTTTGCTGGGGCCCCTGGCGCATACCCGGGCATGCGGAGGGGGGCACCTTGTACTTGCCCTGAGGGCTGTTCGCTAAGCCCCCCAGTGGGTGGAGAAAGGAGAACACCCCCTATTGCGCCGTGGTGCCACAGCACAGCGCCCCCGAGTGCCCGCTCCGACTGCCTGGAGTCCATGGATCCCTCTGCCGCAGGTTTGCCCACTAGGAAGGGACCAGCTGCTCCTTGCACAGCCCCTAGGAGGCGCTGCTAGGACCTAGCTCTGCTGGCCTGCCAGGAAAGGCCTGTGCAAGAGCGAAGCCAAACCTAGGAGGGAAGGTGCCTTTCAACCAGTCGCTGAAACGTAGGCTGGGAGCTGACTGCCCGGCCAGGGCCCCCCATCTGCCCCCTGCACTTGTTTCTCTGGCTGGCTTCGTGGCTGGCTCGCCTGCATAATTCATTTTGCTGGGGGTGAGCCAATGAAGGTGGCGGGGTGTAGCTGGTTAGATAATCAGGTGGCTTTATATGGGGTTGGTAAGTTACATGTCAGTAGCATGAGTGGTTAAGGGTGAGCTGGGACTAGTGGGATCGGTATTAGGGACACACCGGGAGTGAGTGGGGAAAACCAAAGGGGAAAACCAAAGGAAAAAAAGCAAAGGAAGCTGCTAATCCCAGCAAACATCCAGTTGTTTGCATCGCTGGGCTGCAGGTCCGGCTGTTCTCTGTTCCCACCAGAAGGACCAGGGAAGCGAGAGAGTGATGGGATAAACCCCCTAACAGGCGCCATTTACCCAACTCAGTTCCCTCCACGGTGACTGACAATCGGAAAGCCATATAGCAACAGCCCGGGAAACTCATCGCGTGTGATTTGGAAATTCTCTACCCATCCAGCTATCCATTCAACTTTCTTTCTTTCTTTCTTTCTTTCTTTCTTTCTTTCTTTCTTTCTTTCTTTCTTTCTTTCTTTCTTTCTTTCTTTCTTTCTTTCTTTCTTTCTTTCTTTCTTTCTTTCTTTCTTTCTTTCTTTCTTTCTTTCTTTCTTTCTTTCTTTCCCTCTCTCTCTCTCTCTCTCTCTCTCTCTCTCTCTTTCCCTTCCTATACACATCCTGTATCCATCCATCCTCATACACACTCATCTAGCTATTCATCCATCCGCCCCCCCATGTAACACCACTTCTATCCATCTACCCCCCCCCCCCCACTATTTATCGAACTATCCACAAGAAGGCCCATCACCCTGGCGTCTGGCCCTTTCCCCCTGCAGAGAATCAGAGCCAGGCCCTTACCGCTTTCCCCATCCTGGCTCTCGGGGCCCCCGGCGGGTGGGGTGCGCTGGGGACGGTGGCCGCACGGGCAGAGGGACGGCAGCCCAGGTAGCTCCGGCAGTCTGTCTGGGCAAGCAGCTGTGCCCGTCAGAGAGCCTTTTATACTGTCCCAGGGGACCTTGCCCGCCCACTGTGGACACACTGGTGCCATGACGCCCCCCCCCCCCTGCTCCCTGGCTTGCGTGAGCCTTGAAGTCACAACACAGGAGCTGATAACCTCCGCGGGCGGAGAACAAACCACTGCGATCACCTTGGAATGACCCCCCAGGGAGCCAGCACGCCTGGCGCTGGCAGGGACCGGCAAGGTGACACCCCCGGCCAGGGAGAAAGGGACACAGCTTGTGTGGCTTGGGAGCTGGGATTCCTAGGTTCTTTCCCCAGCTCTGGGAGGGGAGTAGGGTCTAGTGGTTGGAGCAGGGGGCTGGGAGCCAGGACTCTGTCCATGGAGCACAGAGCATGGGGGAGGGTGCTAGTTCTGCGGATAGATAGGAGTCCACAGATTTTTAAAAGCACAGTCAAGTCCAGCTCATGAACAGGCAACAAGAGATCAGAGGCCCAGATCCCCACTGGGGTCAATGGGCCGTAGCTCCATTGGCGTCAATGGGGTGGTCAATGGGCCGTAGCTTCGTTGGAGTCAATGGGGCAGATTCCCGCTGGGTCTAGTGTCCTGGACAGCCCTGGCTTACACAGAAGAGGATCTGGCTCAAGGTTCATCGAGGCAGCTGGCACGTAACTTGTCAGGTTTCTCTGTGTTTTTGACCTTATGGTCAAGAACTTGACCCGGTAGCATGGACTGTGCTCCAGAGGCAAGCTGGCCTAGTGGTGAAGGTGGTGAATGGATATTCAGATAGACCTGGCTTCAATGCCCAGAGCTGCTATCAACTCACTGGGGAACCCTAGACAAGTCACTGCAGAGCTCTGTGCCTCAGTTTCCCACTTACAAATAATCCTGCCTATGTCTAGTTAAAGACTGATCCCAGGTGGGCAAGGCCTGTCTCTGGATAGGTCTGGGCGATGCTTGGCACAATGGGGCCCTGATCCCGGCTGGGCAGGGCCTGTCTCTGGATGGGTCTGGGTAGTGCCTGGTACAATGGGGCTCTGATCCCAGATGGGGTAGGGGCCATGTCTGGGCTCTGCCTGGCACACTGAGGGTATGTCTACACTACAGCACTAATTCGAACTAACTTCATTCGAATTAGTTAATTCGAACTAAGCAAATTTGAACTAGTGCATCTAGACTGAAAAACTAGTTCGAATTAGCATTTTGCTAATTCAAACTAGCATGTCCCCATTGAGTGGACCCTGAACCAAGGTTAAGGCTGGCCGGAAGCAGTGCCGGCAGGGCATCAGGTTAGGACTTAGAGAGTGGAGCTGCTGCCTCAGGCTAGCCGAGGGCTGTGCTTAAAGGGACCCGACCCCCCCCCCCCAGACAGACAGTTCTCAGGGTTCCCCGCTCGCTTGTCTAACTCGATGAGGGACAGCAAAGCAGTCCTGGCTTGGAGTGCCCTGAATGCCCACACTCGGCACATCACAGCACTTGGCCATTAGCCCGGCTGCACTTGCTGCAGGCTGCCATCCAGGGGGAGTGTCAATTGGGGGGCTGCAGGAGAGCTTCCACCCTGAGGAGCCCGCAGAGCCACCCCAGTCCTCCCCATCGGGGGCTCGTACCCCATTCCTCCCTCACCTCCTTCCACTTACCCTTCCTTAGCCCCCCTTCCTGATGTACAAAATAAAGGACACGTGTGTTCAAAAATAGAAACTCTCTTTATTGAACAAAACTCGGGGAGACTGGGAAAAGGAGGTGGGAGAGGGGAAGAGAGAGGGTGGGAGAGGGGAGGGCAACTAAAATGATCAGGGGTTTGGAACAGGTCCCATATGAAGAGAGGCTAAAGAGACTGGGACTTCTCATCTTAGAAAAGAGGAGACTGAGGGGGGATATGATAGAGGTCTATAAAAGCATGAGTGGGGTGGAGAGGGTGCATAAAGCAAAGTTCTTCATTAGTTCCCATAATAGAAGGACTAGAGGACACCAAATGAAATGAATGGGTAGCAGGCTTCAAACTAATAACAGAAAGTTCTTTTTCACAAAGCAAATAGTCAACCTGTGGAACTCCTTAATGCAGGAGGCTGTGAAGGCTAGAACTAGAACAGAGTTTAAAGAGAAGTTTGATAAAGTCATGGAGGTTGGGTCCATGGAGTGGTATTAGCCAGGGGGTAGAATTGGTGTCCCTGGCCTCTGTTTGTGGAAGGCTGGAGATGGATGGCACGAGACAAATGGCTTGGTCATTGTCTTCGGTCCATCCCCTCTAGGGTACCTAGTGTTGGCTGCTGTCGGGCTAGATGGACCTTTGGTCTGACCCAGTACGGCCGTTCTTATGTTTTTATGTTCTAAGCTCAGGGCTCAGGGTCGGGGGTCTCACTGGACCACCTTGATTTTCATGCAACCCTGCTCCTGGGTGGCCAGGCTGGCAGCTATTCTGCCCTAGACGGCCACTTTCCTGAGCCTAGTGCGGAGGTCGTGGACGTTGGAGGCTTCCCCCCAAACCTGGATGAGGTCCACGATGTCTGCACTAGACCAGGCGGGCGCCCGCCTCTTGTGGCCCCGGGCAGGCTCCTGGGAGCCGCCAGCCTGGTCCCGGGAAGAGGCGGAGGGCTGGGTGGCAGCGGGTGGCTGGCTCATGCCGAGCCAGGTGCAGGGTCTGCTGGCTGGGTGCTGGCAGGCTTGCAACTGGCACAAGCACTGTAGTCAGACCGTGCCCCTTTAAGGGCTCCCGGGGCCGGGAGGGGGGCAGAAGAGTTTCCCTGGTTTGGCCCAGAGTGGCCACCAGGGCAAGCTGGGGAGGGCTAGCCTCCCACTAGTTCGAATTAAGTGGCTACACAGCCCTTAATTTGAACTACTTAATTCAAACTAGGCATTAGTCCTCGTAGAATGAGGTTTACCTAGTTCGAATTAAGTTCGAACTAGCGGTTTGCATGTGTAGCGCCTATTAAAGTTAATTCGTACTAACGGCTGTTAGTTCGAAATAACTTTGTAGTGTAGACATACCCTGAGTGCCTGCACCAGCCCTAAACCCACAGGGCTCTCTCTCTCTTAGGCATCACACACACACAGACACTCACACACTCACACACACACACACACACACACACTCACACACACACACAAGTTGGGTGTTTCTGTTCTGTTTCCTTCCTGTTTGTCTTCTGCAGCAGAGCAGTGTGTGTGTGTGTGTGGGGGGGGGAGGGGCAGAGTGTGGGGACGGCCAGAGCTTGAGGGGCCCCACGGGACACAGCTCTCGGGGGCAGGCTCCTGAGCTGGGCAGAGGGGGCAATTTGCTGGTACTGGGTCCTGCCATCTCTGGGAACGGCCTGGTGATCTGACTCGGCCCTTCTACTGTAGGGCCTGACTCACTTTGCCGAGAAAAGGAGGCACTAGACCACGTGGTCCACATGGGGAAACTGAGGCACGGCAAGGGGTATGATTGTCCCAAAGGCAGTTGGGATACAAGTAGGAAACCCTGCCCCCACGCTAATCACTAGACCCCGCTTCCTGCTCAGAGCCAGGGATAGAACCCAGATGTCCTGGCTCCCAGCCTTTCCTGCTCTAACCACTAGCCCCCACTCCCCTCCCCAAGCTGGGACCCTTATTCCTCAGTAGGTCTGACTCCCCTGGTGGCCCAGGCTGGCGCTGACTTGGCAGGTTCCTGTCTCTGACCTTGCAGGGCCCTTGGCCTGGAACAGTCGCTTTGTCCCAACTGCGTCTGCTTGTCCCGGGCCCAGCGCTTGCCGGAGCCTTGATACCCCCAAACCTTATCAGGGCCAGGTTATCGGCCTCCTGGAGATTGTGGGCTGGGGGAGGGAGGGATGGGGCTGCAGGCTCCTCACAGGCTGGCACACACACACACACACACACACACACTGTGACAAACACACTGGGACATGCACACACACTGACACAGACAGATACTGGGACATGCACACACACACACACACACACACACACACACACTGTGACAAACACACACTGGGACATGCGCATGCACACACACACAGACACACACACACACACTGATGTCGACACACTGGGACATGCTCACAAACTGACACACACACACAAACACAGTCACGCTTACAGTCACACACTAGGACATGCACACACATGCACAAATACACACTGAAATACATATTGACACGCACACACACTAACATGCACATGCACACGCACAAATACACACTAATACTAACAGACACATGCACATGCACACACACATACCCAATACATACACACGCAGGTGCACAGATACACTGAGGTCCATGCACCCACACGTACACACTGATGCACACACATGCATGCGCATGTCCCAGTGTGTGTTTGTCACAGTGTGTGTGTGTCTGTGTGTGTGTTGTAAAAAAAGCAAATATGATTTTAGGTTGTATCAACAGGTGTGTTGTAAGCAAAACTCGTGAAGTCATTCTGCCGCTCTACTCTGCACTAATTAGGCCTCAGCTGGAGTACTGTGTCCAGTTCTGGGCGCCACATTTCAAGAAAGATGTGGAGAAATTGGAAAGGGTACAGAGAAGAGCAACAAGAATGATTAAAGGTTTAGAGAACATGACCTATGAAGCCAGGCTTCATGAACTGGGCTTGTTTAGTTTGGAAAAAAGAAGATTAAGGGGGGACATGATAGCGGTTTTCAAATATCTAAAAGGGTGTCACAAGGAGGAAGGAGAAAATTTGTTCCTCTTGGTTTCTGAGGACAGGACAAGGAGTAATGGGCTTAAAGTGCAGCAGGGGAGGTTTAGATTGGACATTAGGAAAAAATTCCTAACTGTCAGGGTGGTCAAATATTGGAATAAATTGCCAAGGGAGGTGGTGGAATCTCCCTCTCTGGAGATATTTAAGAACAGGTTAGATAGACATCTGTCAGGGATGGTGTAGACGGAGCTTGGTCCTGCCTTGAGGGCGGGGGGCTGGACTCGATGACCTCTTGAGGTCCCTTCCAGTCCTATGATTCTATGATTCTATGATTCTATGCACAGAGACACAAACACACACACTGTCACACACGCACATTACCGAGTTGGTTGTGACCGGGGCTGGCCTTACCATGAGGTGAACTGAGGCAGCTGCCTCAGGGGCCAGACTGTGTTGGGGGGGGCCCCAGAGTGTAGAAAATTGTGTCTGCTGCTGGTGCAGCGAGCGGGTAGGGGGGCGTCATTCAAGCTCCCCGCCTCAGTGCCAAAATGTCGTGGGCCGGCCCTGGTTGGGACCCTCCCAAAATGGGCATTGTCCTCACTGGCGTGGCGCCCGGAGGCTTGACCGCTGGCTAAGTGTCAAACCATTCCCAGGCCCAGGTGGCTATTTGAAGACATTGTCCCTTTAAGCAGGGCTGCACCGAGCTGGGGCAGTTCTCAGAGGCTGGGCAGCCCTGGGCCGTGCTGCCCCCTGCTGACCACGCTTCTATGCTGCTCTCTGGCATCCTCCTACCTTCCTCAGTGAGCTGCCCTGAGACATTGCATATGCAGTGGCTAGTTTTATGGAAAGAGAGAGCCAGGGCTCCTGGGTTCTCTCCCAGCTCTGGGAGGGGGGTGGGGGCTAGTGATTAGAGCAAGGGGGAGGGGGCTGGGGGAGCCAGGGCTCCTGGGTTCTCTCCTAGCTCTGGGAGGGGGGTGGGGGCTAGTGGTTAGAGCAAGGGGGAGGGGGCTGGGGGAGCCAGGGCTCCTGGGTTCTCTCCCAGCTCTGGGAGGGGGGTGGGGGCTAGTGGTTAGAGCAAGGGGGAGGGGGCTGGGGGAGCCAGGGCTCCTGGGTTCTTTCCTAGCTCTGGGAGGGGGGTGGGGGCTAGTGGTTAGAGCAAGGGGGAGGGGGCTGGGGGAGCCAGGATGCCTGGGTTCTCTTCCCAGCTCCATAACACATTTGTTTAGACTCATGTGACTGCAGGAAACCAACAGCCGGGTCCCGTGTGGTGCTGCGGCTCCCTCCCCACGGCCCTGCCCTGAGCCCCCAGCAGGTGAGCCACTGCCGGACAGCTGGGAAGTCCTCCCCTTGCCCAGCTCTTCCCGCAGGCCGGGCGCTTGCCCTCAGAGCTGCCACAGGGAAAGCTCCAGCCACAGGCCCATCTGCCCTGGCCTCCTGCCTGCACCCCCTCACGGGTACAGAGCCACGGGCCCCTTCACAGGCCCATCTAACCCGGTATCCCACCCCCCCTTGTGACCCTGACTCTGCCCCATCTAGCCCGGTACCCCACCCCCTTCCTGCGTAGGCCTGTGGGTACACAAGGGCCCGGGCTTGTTCGCCGGCTGTGTCATCCCCGCGACAGGCGACCAGGTGCTGGCCCAGCGGCAGAGCTGTAAGGTGTGTGACACTCCACCCCCCAAAGCCACCCCCCCCCCACTTCCCATGGAGGGGTAGGGAGGCTGCGTTTTGTGCGAAGTCCACCCTTAGCGGCGTCATTCTAACCGCCTGGCTGTAGGGTCGCCAGGTGTCTGCTCTTCAACCCGACAGTTTTTGGGCCCTCTGTCTGGTAAAAAAAAATCAGAAAACATCGGACGCGTGCAGTGTCGGGTATTTTCTGGTTTTCTGACTGGGCGCCCGAGGGAAGCCTGGCGGGGGCGGGGGGAGTGGTGGGATGCGGTGCGCGATCGGCGCTGGGAGCCTCTGGTTGCGTGTGACGCCTTGGAGGGGAAGCCCTGTCCCTGGTCCTGAGCGCTGTTCCAGCGCGTTGTGGAGCCGCACCCGGACTCCCTAGTGCTTGGCCGGGACCGTGTGCGGGACGGGCAGTGCCCTGGGATCTGCACCCGCCTGGGTCAGTCCCGCTCCCCCCAGCCGATTCGCTCGATCTCCCCCGGACAGCCCCGCTGCCCCCCACTCCCGCCAGCCCTGCTTCCCACCAGCTGCCCCGCCCCTCGTCCTGGCCAGCCCCGCCTGCCTCCTGTCCAGTCCCCCGTCCGGTATTTTTTTAACTCGCCTGGTAACCCTACCTGGCTGTTGTCACGAGTACCCGGGGGACTGGCTGTGCTACATGTGTGTGTCACAGAGCGTGGGGGAGTCCCTGGGCCCCACCCACAGCCAGAGGGGATTCTCAGCTGGCAGGTAGAACAGAAGGTTCATTGGCTCACAGGGACACAGCGTGGCACAGATCTGTTGTTAAGGGAACCAGGAGCAGCCAGAACAACCCATCTTGGGGATATGGCACCGAGCCAGGGCTCTGCCCCGCCCCCAAGCCGGCTAGTCTCCCCGAGCCAGCAGAAACTCCCCCCCCCCACACACACACTGGTCCCAGCCCTCTAAGCAGCCCTGCCTCCTCCTTTGTCCCAAGGTGTGATCTGTTGTCACCTGGTCCTCAGGAGGATAGAGGCTGAACACACTTCCCCAGTGAGTCGGGCCCAGCTGTCCCCTCCTCATGCAGAGAGAGCGGCAGTGCCCAGGGAAACTGAGGCACACACACAGCGTTACTAGAGAACAGCACAGGGCTGCAGAATCACGTACAGCACCGCAAAGAGCGACTGCAGGGACTACAAGAGCGAAAGCAGACCCCACTGCGTCACAGCGGGATACCGAAATATGTGGTGAGACAGGGAACACCCACAACCAGGGCCGCCGACGAGGGGAAGGGCTTAATGCCCTGGGACCCAGTGGTGTAAAAGGGCCCAGCGCTCTGGGCTGCTCCAATTACTATCACAGCAGTGGTGGCTGGAGCTCCGGGGGCCTTTAAATTGCCCCACCCCTTCCACCTGAAGCCACGCCCCTTCCACCTGAAGCCACGCCCCTTGTGGAGGCGCCGACCGAGCATGCCCCCCTCCCATGGCTTTTCAGGTGCAACAGTGGAGGAGCTTGGACGGCCCGTTATGGGGAATCCACTCCCAGGACTACCCCAGTGTCTTCTCGGGGGAGCACGTCGATCGGGGTGGGGCACCTCAGGCCCCGGGGCTGGATGTGGCTCCCCAGGCTCAGGGCTCCCACCCCATTGGGGAGCCCGCGCTGGTGCTCCAGCACTCTGCCGACATCCGCAGGGCTGGTGCACAGCCCCTCAGCGACGGGTCCTTGGGGTTATTTTGCTTTTCGCTTGCGTGTGGCCCCCAACTGATTTTTCTGTGGCTCAGCGGCCCCCAACCCAGAAAAGGCTCCCCAGCCCTGCTTGATCACTTGGCCTCACCCCCCAGTGTGTCACAGCCAATGCAGCACCCAGCACAAGCCTTTGCCATATATGAGCTGGGGGGGGGGGGAGTCTAGTGGTTAGAGCAGGGAGGGGACTGGGAATCAAGACTCCTGGGCTCTTTCCCATGCTCCAGGTGGGCAGAGGGGTCTAGTGGTTAGAGCAAGGGGCTGAGAGTCAGGACTCCCGGGTGCTTTTCACGGCTCTGGGAGGGCAGTGGGGACTAGTGGTTAGAGCAAGGGACTGCAAGTGAGGACTCCCAGGTGCCTTCCATGGCTCTGGGAGGGCAGTGGACACTAGTGGTTAGAGCAAGGGGCTGCGAGTCAGGACTCCCATGTGCCTTCCATGGCTCTGGGAGGGCAGAGGGGTCCAGTGGTTAGAGCAAGGGGCTGAGAGTCAGGACTCCCAGGTGCCTTCCATGGCTCTGGGAGGGCAGTGGACACTAGTGGTTAGAGCAAGGGGCTGCGAGTCAGGACTCCCATGTGCCTTCCATGGCTCTGGGAGGGCAGTGGGGACTAGTGGTTAGAGCGCGGGGTGACCAAGGAAAGTTCTCAAACACACGCTGGTGGAATAATTTAATGAGCCCGTTTCCTCGGCGAGGCCCCTCGCTGGCTTCGGGTCGGTGAGCCTGGAAGCAGCGGCAGGGGCAGATGTACAGAGAGGGGGGCATGCGCCACCAGTGGCGTCTCCGGCGGGCGAGGCGAGGGCAGGCAAAGGCAGGCTGGCTAGGCGAGCGGCAGGAGCAGGACTCCCATTGCGGCGCGCCCCTCTCGCTGCAACACAAACGTCTCCATTTGGCACCCCGGTGGCTTTTGGCCATTCCCAGTGGAGCTTGGCTGTCGGGGGAGTCAGCGATCTTGCAACACCCCGTGGCCACGTGGGCCCGGGCAGGCTCTGGACCCCGCGGTAAGAGCCGGGGGATGATTTTGAACCTGCCTCATTTCTCTGGAGCGTCCGATGCCGCTTTAACCGACACGCCAGGGAAGGGTCCTGCCTAGCTCCCAGTAGTGCTGCCCCTCAGTAGGGTTGCGGGCTCACACTTGGATCACGCCCTGCCGTGTAACACAGCCTGAACACGTCCCTGAATTGCTGTCCCTTTGCACGAGAGCAGACCTGTGCACCAAGTCTTTCAGCCTCTCTCAGCCACTCGGGCCAGGGCGGGGGGGAGGCGGCGTCTCCTCTCACACAGGTGCTGGGCTTCATCCGTGGCACGAGCGTGTCCATCCTTGGCGCTCTCAGCCGATCGGGGAGATCTCTGGGCAGCCAGGCGAAGCTGGCGGGTGAACCCATGTGCACACAATGGGCATTTTGCCACTTATCAGTGGAGCTGGCAGGGGGCGGCTCTCATAGCCGGGCACCAGGAGCTGGGCAGTGGTGTGCTCCCTCGCCTGAGACATGCTGTTTAAACACAGGGTGACTAGGAGCTGATCGGATTACCCAGCAGGCAGTGGTTTTATTGGTCTTACCGGTCACGCCATGATGGGTCCCCTTCATCCATTAACCAGCAGCAGTAGTAGACTGTTATCTTCCAATCACTCCTCTAGCCAGCAGCAGTTCTAAGGTTGTTATCCTCTAGATGGCACTAAAGGAGTCACTCCACTAGCCAGCAGCAGCAGTAAGGTTGTTATCCTCTAGATGGCACTAAAGGAGTCACTCCACTAGCCAGCAGCAGCAGTAAGGTTGTTATCCTCTAGATGGCACTAAAGGAGTCACTCCACTAGCCAGCAGCAGCAGTAAGGTTGTTATCCTCTAGATGGCACTAAAGGAGTCACTCCACTAGCCAGCAGCAGTGGTAAGGTTGTTATCCTCTAGATGGCACTAAAGGAGTCACTCCACTAGCCAGCAGCAGCAGTAAGGTTGTTATCCTCTAGATGGCACTAAAGGAGTTACCCCACTAGCCAGAAGCAGTACTAGAGCCCTTATCTTCTAACACAACCAACAGGGGAGAATCTTAGTCCGTGGTCTGGACTGTCCCGTCTTTCCCAGAAGCCAATGGTGTGGCCCAAAATGGACCTCAGCTGGGTGGAGTTGGGTGGGGAAAGCCTAGGGGTAAGGCTGGATTTGGGACCACCCTCCTCCCTTGCATCATCTCAGACCCTGTCTGAAGCCCTGTCCATCCCCAGTGTCTCCCAGAGTCCTTTGCACCCACATTTGAACCATGTCCCTGGATGTGGGTGGGTGGAATATGGCCTAGTTGGGAGTCCTGGGTTGGGCAGAGGGGACCCTTTCTCCCTGGATCCTGCGGTGTGCGCTGGGGCTGGCAAGGGGGGGTTACGCTGGGGGAGAGGGGCCCATGGACTGGCTGCTTGGTGGGGGTGGCTGGGGCTGAGGAGATGGTTGTGTGTGCAGGTCTGTGTGTGGTCTTGTTGCTGTGTGTGTGTTCAGGCAGGTGTGGAAAACCCGCTGCCCCCTTCTGGAGGGGTTGGCTCAGAGCTGGATGCGCGGAGGGGCTGGGTGGAAGGATTAACTCCTCAGGGATCGGCTCTCTAGTGAGAGAGGGTGATGGTCACCACGATGGCAATCCACGCGATCAGCAGCACAATTCCCACTCCGAGGGCCGTGTGGTTGAAAATCTGGGCCATCCGGGAACTCCGCTGCGCTTGGACAGCATTCCCGGCGTTGTTGGCATCCCTGGTCTGGGGAGAGAGAGAGAGACAGGAACAATTAACCCCACAGCTACTGAGAACTGCTCACCCGGCACTGAGATGCAGCCACCTCTGGGGTGGGTCAGTGTGTGTGTGTGTGTGTGTGTGTGGGGGGGTAACGGACACACATAACATATAAGGGAAAGATTCACCCAGTGCTGAGATACAGCTGTCTCTGGGCTGGGACAGCAGGGGAACAGATACAGAGCAACGCCCCATGGGGATGGCTCATTGGGGGCTGAGATGCAGCTGCCTCTGCGGTTGAGCTGCTGAGTAACAGACATTACTAGCACCTCTAGCACACTCTCTCCTATTACCTCTGTGTGGCTGTTCCAGTGACTCTCTAAACCAGTGTTTCCTAAACTTTTTAAGACTGAGGAACAGCAAACAATAAATTATTTATGGGGAACATGAAAGATTTTTTGTTGAGAAAAAAAAAGTCGGGGGAAAAAGGGTCGGGGGAAAGTTCTCGAGAAAAAAACCTTTAAGGGTGGCCATTTTGAATTCTGTTGTTCTCTCGGAACATAGTTTAAGAAACACAGCTCTGAACAGTCCCCAGCTCTTCCCCACCCGTATTTCCACAGATGGACAGCGGCTGGCGAGGCTCCACCCCAGGGAGTCAGCACCCGCCCTCCCCTTAGACCTTGGCTCTGTGCTGCACACTTACCTGCCTTCATCAATCCTACTGCTACCCTGAATCTCCAGGGCAAGCAGTGGCCAGGGTGGTACAGTCTGTGCCACCAGCCATCTGGGCCTCCACCCCCAGACCGTACTGCCCTACGCTGGCTCCCCACTCAGTAGAGTCGCTTCCTTGTCCTCCTGCCAGTCCTGGAGGAAGGGTGTCTCGCCGCTCCCGAGGCCGGCTCCCCGAAGGGCCACCCGTGTGGCCTGTGGAATTCATTGCCACAAGAGAGAGCTCCATGCGCCCTGCAGCGCAGTGCTCCCTAGTGGTGCAATGTGATCAGCCCTGACTGCCTGGGGAGAGCTCCCCTGGCTGGCCCCTGGCAGCACAGTGTCCCTAGTGGTGCCATGTGAGAGTTCTCCCCTCACTCCCGGCAGCGCAGCGCCCCCTAGTGGTGCCATGTGAGAGTACTCCCCCCACTCCCGGCAGCACAGCGTCTCCTAGTGGTGCCATGTGAGCGTACTCCCCCCACTCCTGGCAGCGCAGCGTCTCCTAGTGGTGCCATGTGAGCGTCCTCCCCCCACTCCCGGCAGCGCAGCGCCTCCTAGTGGTGCCATGTGAGCATACTCCCCCCACTCCCGGCAGCACAGTGCCTCCTAGTGGTGCCATGTGAGCATACTCCCCCCACTCCCGGCAGCACAGCGCCTCCTAGTGGTGCCATGTGAGCATACTCCCCCCACTCCCGGCAGCACAGTGCCTCCTAGTGGTGCCATGTGAGCGTACTCCCCCCACTCCCGGCAGCACAGTGCCTCCTAGTGGTGCCATGTGAGCATACTCCCCCCACTCCCGGCAGCACAGCGCCTCCTAGTGGTGCCATGTGAGCGTACTCCCCCCACTCCCGGCAGCGCAGCGCCTCCTAGTGGTGCCATGTGAGAGTACTCCCCCCACTCCCGGCAGCGCAGCGCCCTCTACTGGTGCCATGTGAGAGTACTCCCCCCACTCCCGGCAGCGCAGTGCCCTCTACTGGTGCCATGTGAGAGTACTCCCCCCACTCCCGGCAGCGCAGCGCCCCCTAGTGGTGCCATGTGAGAGTACTCCCCCCACTCCCGGCAGCGCAGCGCCCTCTACTGGTGCCATGTGAGAGTACTCCCCCCACTCCCGGCAGCGCAGCGCCCCCTAGTGGTGCCATGTGTTGAGCCCCCTCCCCCACCAGCACAACACCCCTTAGTGGTGCCATGTGAGAGCCACCCCCATTCCCGGCAGCACCGCGCCCCCCCGGACTCACCTGGATGGAATACACCAGCGCCACGATGCCCAGGGGCAGGCAGCAGCAGAGCAGGGTGAAGATGGAGTAGCCCAGGTAGTCGTTCTCCTTGACAGTGGGCGGGGAGACCAGGATGACTTGCTGCGGGGCATAGCCCATCGGGCCCCGGCTGGGGTCCTCGTTGTACGGGCTATAATAGCCCTGCGGGTGGGGGGGCATTCCGGGGGTTGCCCCATAGCTGGCTGGGGGGAACTGCCCGCCTAGTGGGGGAGGGGCCCCGTAAGGGGGGTTGTTGGAGTACGGCGGGGGCTGAGTAGGAGCGGAGGGTTCGGGACCTTTATCGTAGCTTGGGTAGCTCATGGCGCCACTCCTGCTCTGCTGCTCCCTCGGGGCACGTCTCTCCGCCCCCTAATTTCCAGGCCACTGCTCTGCTCCTCCAGGCGGTTCTCCTGGGGCTTCCTGAGCCGGCTTGGGGCGCGCTGCCCGCTGAGCCGCCTTGTGGCTCTGCTTTTCCACCTGCCACTGCCTCAGGTCCCTGCAGGTGTGTGCTCTGCTCCGCTCTGCTCGTCACACCCCTCCTCTGCCCTGCCGAGCCAGCTTCTCTGTCCCCTTCCTTCTTCCCTCGCTGAGACACCGAGGCCCCTGGATCTCCGGCTCTTCCCCCTTTCACCTTCCTCTGCCCAGGAGAAGCACACGCTCCGGGATCCTCCGCTCCTCTGCTCTACTCTTCTTCGCAGAGCCAGCCTCCTTTATCCACCGGACAGAGCCAGCCCATGCACCCGCCCTCTGAGAAATTGGCAAGAACCAATGCAGCTGGGCGCTGCCGCACCCAGGAGAAGAAATGTGAGCACGAGGAAGGATGCCGCAATAAACGGCCCCACAGTCCCTGCTTAGTGGCCCGTTAAAAGTCAGGAGGAAGTTCTCTCACGGGCTGCTGAGAAAGGGGCGTTTGTGCCAGAGTTTGCCATCTCTAACCACTAGTCTTCACGCCCCTCCAGGAGCAGGGGTAGATCCCCAGACATCCTGGCTCTCAGCTGCCCTGGCTACGGCCACTAGACCCCACTCCTCTCCTGTAACCGGGCAGAGAACCCAGGAGTCCTGACTCCTGTATCAGGATACGGTTCAGCACACAGGGGCGTATCGGAAAGGTTCAAACAAACAAGCCCGCGCAGGACAAAAGGGTGTAGTTGGGTGTATGCACTGCAACTGGGGCTGTGCAATTATTAAATGTAAATACACATAGGTGGAGAACGCGAGATTCATTGTTTTCTTCAGCGTTGGGGAGGCATCATGGTGGGTTCGGGTCTGCAGCAAACCACACGGAACTGGGTTCATCAGAGCGTCCGGCCACTGAAAACGCCCCGCCCGCCATCCTTCCAGCCACCAGACCAAAGCCCGGTATTTCCCCAGCTGAAACGAGCCGTCGTTTTTTACCCTGGCTGTGTTGGGGTTAAGAAGTGCCCCTCAATGCTTGGGAAAAATTAAAGTCAGATCTGAAACTCCCCCCATGCAGGGTTGGAGAAACTCATCCCAGCCTCTGTCTGCCCCCTCCCCCCGTCGTTCAGCAAACCACGTGAGGGGCCCTCGTGGCTGTACAGACCAGTGATTTTCCATGCACCGGGGCTGTGGGGTTTCCTGGGGTCTGGCCATTTCCACGTGCCAGACAGAGGACATAAATGGCAGTTGCAACGGCTCCTCTTTGCTGCCCCGTTCCCTGTGCTGTGGATTTGCCACTAACAGGAGCAACATGAACTGTGGGCCGAGCCCCCTCCGACCCCAGCGCGAGGTTTACAAGCCAGCAGCCTGTTCCCTCCGCCCTACCCAGGGGACTCTGCACTCTAGTGTGCGTAGGATTTATTACCCAGTGGCAACACCCTCTGTATGCGGCTAAATGTCTGTTACTAAGCGTGGGCCGGAAGCACGTTGAGAGCAGAGACCCACGTGGACCTGGGGGTAAGAGTGTGGCCTGGGATGAGGAGAAGGGCTGGTCCTGCTGGGGGGCAAGTCAGGGCCTCTCCGTGCCCAAGGGTCTGCGTTGGAAGGGGGCAGGGTCCTGGGCCTGTGGGTCAGACCTGGGGCTGTTGGGACAGGCTGGGAACTGGGCAGGAGGGGTCTGGGGCCAAGAAGGGGGGGTGCAGGCAGGAGGCCAGGGTAGATGGGCCCGCTGGCCATCCATGGCTGGAACTTTCCCTGTGGCAGCTCTCGCCTGGCCTGTGAGACTTCCCAGCTGTTAGGCAGAGACTGTTCTCACCTCCTGGGGGCTCAGGGCCGTGGGGAGGGAGCCGCAGCGCCACAGGGGATCCGACTGTTGGTTTCCTGCAGTCTCATGAGTGTAAACAAATGTGTTATTGAACTGGGGAGAGAACCCAGGTGTCCTGGCTCCCCCAGCCCCCTCCCCCTTGCTCTAACCACTAGCCCCCACTCCCTTCCCAGAGCTGGGTGTCTAAGTCCCACTGCTGTGCTGTTCTTACATGGCCCTTTTGCTTCCTCTTTTCCATTTCGGTGGCATATGAATGAGGCTCCTGGGGTGTTCTCCATCTTGGCCGAAACACCCTCTTTGCGGAGATGTTTTGTGACTGGCCTCAGTCAACTCCACTATCCCATTCTTATGTTGACCCCGTATGGAGTCCTCCTGCCCCACAGCCCAGCGCCCCCTAGTGCAGCTCTGGGGAATGGGGGCCAGCCCTGACTGCTCGGGGAGAGGCCCCCGCCCTTGCGCCGGGACATTGGGCCATACCTGCCGGCTGGGGGAGAGCCAAGTTTGGATTAGTTCACTCACTTCCTTGTTGAGTGTAATTACCACATTTTCCATTTTGCTTAGGGTGGCTCCCTCTGTATTGGGAAAGCACTGACTCCAGCACCCCTTCCCCCCATCCCGCAAAGTCGAGCTGAGCAGTCCCTCTGCCGCCATTCTCCAGTTTTTCCCACCCCAGAAGTGGCTGCATCTCAGCACTGGGGGAGCTGTCCTGTCCCTGAAGTGGCTGCATTGCCTGCTTCTCTCTCCCCGCCCGCCTCCTCCCTAGGTCTGGGACAACCCCAGCAGGGGCTGCCCCTCACCGTGCCCCCTTGCCTGGCCGCACCAGCTGCTGAAGTCCATCATCCTGCGGTCCCATAACATGAGGGGCAGCCTGACCCAGACAACCAGTTATCTGGCACAGCATGGGCCTCCGCTCCCCCGTCTCTCTATGGGGGGCACATTCTAGAACCCCAGCTATTTCAGGCCTGGAGATTACATCCAGCCAAGAGCTAGACGTAGAACCCAGGTGTCCTAGCTCGACCACTCTAACCACTGGGCTCCGCTCCTCTTCAAGTGCTGGTGCTAGGACACAGGAGTCCTGGCTCTACTGCTCTAACCACTAGACTCTACTCCTCTTCCAATCCCTGAGACTGGAACCTGGGAGTCCTGGCTTGACCATTCTAACCACTAGACTCCGCTCCTCTTCCAGTGCTGGGATTAGACCCCAGGAGTCCTGGCTCCCAAGCCTAACCCCCCAGGCACTGCTCCCAACCCAGAGACACAGACAGTCCTGGGGCTGGACTGAGGGATACAAAGCTAGTGAAGGAAGGTCTGGAGCTCGTGACAGCTTATTTGTTGCTACCAGGAAGTGGCTGTACAGAATAAACAGATCAGACACTGTCCTTGCTGTGGCCTCTCTAGACCGCCGGCCTCTCCCACTACCAGGGTCACTCCCTCAGCTCCATGCGTCTGGGTTTGGTTTCAACTTGATGGAACCTGGTGGTTGTAACAACAGCAGCCTCTGTTCACAACAAAGGCACACCTGGGTGTGACCCTGCACGGACTGTGCCTTTGTACGGGGAGTTACAGCTACGCTAGGTGGCTCTCTCTGTCCAAGATCGGGCTGTGTTTCTGGGGGACACCCCCAGATGGTTGGCCTCAGCCTGTTTGGGGCTCAACAAGGGTCCTCAGCAATGTTCCGCTAAGATTTTCCATCTGTGTGTGGAATGAATTTTATTCTGTGCACCAACACATGGGTGGATGTGCACCACCAACAGAAACACATGCCGCTGGCTGTGATCAGCTGCGGGGTACTCTCCCAATCAGCTGGGCGGCACCTGAATCTCTCCTGGACGGCCGCCCAAGCGCTCAGCTTACAGGGAACACTGGTCATCAGCCATACCAAGAGCCACTGAAAGGGGCTGCAGCATACATACACCTAATGCTTCAGCAAGGCATGTGGACAGAGACCTCTGAGGCTGTTGAATTAACAGGGTACCCTTGTAGCCAAGAAGGCAAACGACATAGTGGGGTGCATTAGGAGGAGCATTGCCAGCACATCTAGAGAAGTGATTGTTCCCCTTTATTCGGCACTGAGGAGGCCACACCTGGAGTATTGTGTCCAGTTCTGGGCCCCCCACTACAGAAAGGATGTGGACCCGTTGGAGAGGGTCCAGCGGAGGGCGACCAAAATGATTCGGGGGCTGGAGCACATGACCTGCGAGGAGGGGCTGAGGGATTTGGGCTTGTTCAGTCTGCAGAAGAGAAGTGTGACGGGGGATTTGAGAGCAGCCTGCAACTCCCTGGAGGGGGGTTCCAGAGAGGCTGGAGAGAGGCTGTTCTCAGGGGTGGCAGGTGGCAGAACAAGGAGCAATGGTCTCAGGTTGCAGTGGGGGAGGTCTAGGTTGGATATTAGGACAAACTATTTCCCTAGGAGGGTGGGGAAGCCCTGGGATGGGTTCCCTAGGGAGCGGGTTGGGGTGGGATGGCGGGGGGAGGGGAGGGAAGGATTCTCCATCCCTAGAGGTGTTGAAGTCCCGGCTGGACCAAGCCCAGGCTGGGATGATGGAGTTGGGGTTGGTCCTGCTTTGGGCAGTAGGCTGGACTTGATGGCTCCTGAGGTCTCTGCCCGCCCAGGGATTCTAGGATTCTGTTCCCCCCGGGATTCTAGGATTCTGTTCCAGGCCGGGCACCGGGCAGCTTGTATTTGGGACCCAGGAAGCACCGGTCCCATGGCAGCAGGAATACAAAGGGCAGCTGCACCTTTCCATGTTGGCTTCAGTCCTGCTTCTCACCTCTGGGAGCACCTGCTCTGCCCAGGTTTTGTCTACATGATGGCGGGGCAGCGCTCTCACGCCGCGCCGTGGTCACGGCAGGGGTGGGGGGAGAGCTCTCCCGGCGCTGGAGGAAAGGGGAGTAGCGAATGGCGCCGGGGGCCTGTTTACACGGGCGTTTCACAGCGCTGTCACTTGCTGCACCTGCTGGGCGGGGGGATTTTTTCGCAGCCTGGCACGAGAACATTCCAGTGCAGTAAAACACCCGGGTCCACAGGGCCGAGTGACCCGTCCACGTGGCAGGTGTGGCACAGCGTGACTTCACGAGCCCGCAAACCCAGCAATGGACTTTGAAATCTTATGCAAACACCTGATTGCGTCATCATTGAACAACCGGCTTCCTGGACTTTCCTGCACTCTGGTGTTTGGGGAAAATCTAAACTACACACCTGGCAGGGGGCAGAAGCACAATTTGTACCTGTGGACAGAGAGTTCACATCTTCGCACTGCTTGGGAGCCAGAGACTGGAATGTAGGAAGGAGGCTGTGTGATTTCTCTGTGTGTGTGTGTGTGATGAGAAGGACACGGCTTGTGTATGTGTGTGGGATGAGAAGAACACAGTCTGTGTGTGTGTGTTATGAGAAGGACACAACCTGTGTGTGTGTGTGTGATGAGAAGGACACAGCTTGTGTGGGGATGTGTGTGTGTGTATGATGAAAAGGACACAGCCTGTGTGTGGGGATGTGTGTGATGAAAAGGACACGGCTTGTGTGTGTGTGTGTGGGATGAGAAGGACACAGCCTGTGTGTGTGTGGGATGAGAATGACACAGCCTGTGTGTGTGTGATGAGAAGGACACAGCTTGTGTGGGGATATGTGTGTGTGTGTGATGAGAAGGACACAGCTTGAGTGGGGATGTGTGTGTGTGTGATGAAAAGGACATGACTTGTGTGTGCTGTAAAACATAAAACAAAAATTCAGTTTTCTCCAAAGGTCAGTTGGGTTGGCGTACCCCCAGACATGTCTCCAGTACCCCTAAGGGGTAACCCCTTACCCGAAGGGTACTCATCACGGTCACGCAGAGGTCTGAAGGAAGAGTGGGTGTTCCTGGCCTTGCGCACTAGGGGGCGCTGTGCACATTGATAAAACCCAAGCGCCCAGACGCCTCTTCTCCCCCGCCTACTTGACTCCTCTCCCCTCCCCTCCCCAAGCTGGGACAGAACCCAGGAGTCCTGGCTCCTAGTTTCATATTTCTCCCCAGGAGGTTGGGCTGGATTGTGACTGTATTAAAACGCCTTTGACATCCGGGTGCGTCTGATCTCACCCGGCTCTCTGTCGCGCCCCAGTCCCCCAGGGCCCCAGCCCCGCGTCAGCACGGGTGACGCAGGGACGGCCGCCCCGTGCGCTGCCCGTGTGACGTGACAGCCCGACACCACTCCCCGGCTGCCAGGCACGGATTGAAAGGCTGCGAGGGGCTGAGGGGCAGAAAAAGAAGAACAATATCACGGACGTCCGTGCTGGAGGCTGGGGCCCAAACGCAGCCGGTGTTTACACGACAAGCCCAGGGCAGGTCGAAGGAACCAGATTTGGCGCATGGCAAAACGTTAACCCGCGGGACTCCTCACCGCTGGGTGCTGGCAGGGGTGAGGAGCCCGGCCCTGCTTGGCATGGGCATTCCGGACACACAGCGAGGGAAGTTCCTGCCCCAGCAGATCAGGCTTGTGGCAACCTCGCTGTGGAATCAGCCAGCGATAAACCACTTCACAGCTGAGCCCAGCATCACTAAGCAGCCCCGGTTTAGCGCGGTACAGAATCCCTGTGAGGATACAACTCCTGATGCCACAGGCCCTAGCGAAGCACAACCCAGGCCGTAGGGAGAGAGTTGGGGCAGGGCCCCTGGCCAGCTGTGCCCCCCCTCCCCCCATCCAGCTAGTCAGATGGGAACGGCCAAGCCTGTGAAGCCCTGAAATCATGGACACTTTCCTACCCCTTGGCCATGCCCTCGCAGAGCGCTGGGCCCATTCCAGACCCCAGTCCCCACCCCAGGGCCGTGGTTGCCTGGAGGCCACCTAGAAAAGTCCTGTAACAGGTTCCTGGGGTGCAGCTGAGCCCTTGGCTCCGCCCCCCCGGGGCTCCCTCTTGGTCTGTGATGCTGTGACAGCTGCAAACCCCGCCAGGTCCTGCCCGCACTCAGCCACCTCTAGGCTGGGACCCACCCAAGGGAAAGGCGTGGAGGCCCCCGCCAGTTCCCCCAGGTCCCCACTCGGGACCCTAGATCGGTACAGTCCTCAGAACTGTCCTGCCTATAGGTCTGTCCCAGCCCTGCACTTTCGGGGGGGCCTGCAGCCTCCGGTCCTATGGGCTGTGTTGATCAGGGCGAGGTGGTGGCGGAGCAGGGGTGGGGTTTGGTGAAGGGGTGGAGTTTGGCGAAGAGGTGGGGCTTGGGGAAGGGGTGGTGGTGGAGCAGGGGGCGGAGTTTGGGGGTGGGGCTTGGGAAGGGGCGGAGTTTGGAAAAGGGGCGGGGCTTGGGAAGGGGCAGGGCTTGGGGGTGGGGCTTGGGAAGGGGCAGGACTTGGGAAGGGTCAGGGCTTGGGGAAGGGGTGGTGGTGGAGCAGGGGGCGGAGTTTGGGGGTGGGGCTTGGGAAGGGGCGGAGTTTGGAAAAGGGGCGGGGCTTGGGAAGGGGCAGGGCTTGGGGAAGGGGTGGTGGTGGAGCAGGAGGCGGAGTTTGGGGGTGGGGCTTGGGAAGGGGCAGGACTTGGGAAGGGTCAGGGCTTGGGGTAGGGGTGGTGGTGGTGCAGGGGGCCACAGTTTGGGGGAGGGGTGGGGCTTGGGAAGGGGCAGAGTTTGAGAAGGGGCAAGGCAGGGCCTTCAGTGGCAGTTGCCCCAGGCCCAGCGGCCCCCTCGGGATGGCTCTGACAATCTTGCCCTGCCCAGAAGCCGGGTCACTTCATGACCCCGCAGCCCTTCCCTCAGTGGAGAGAGCCCAGCCCTGGCTCCTGGGCGGATCCCCCTGCACTCCAAACCACGCCCTGCACTCGGGGTCGCAGAACGCAGGCTCGCTAGCGACGGGCCGGCCGACTGCACAAGATGCTGAGCCCGGCGCGTTGAGATCCCCCCCGGTACCCGAGGCAGAGACAGTGACGTCGCTGGGAGAGGCCCAGTGGGGTTGGGCCGTGCAGGGATCCCGCGTTACGACCCCATGCGCCAGGCAGCAGCTCCTCCATGCCAGTCCCTACAGTCCCTGGGGAAAGGGGCGTGGGAGGGCGAGCTGCTAATACAAGCCCCCCACAAGGAACGAGGATTCATACGCGACGCCCCCAGCCCTGGGTTACAGCTAGTGGGGAACTGAGCTCCTTGCCCACTGACGCAATTTTCCCAGACACATGAGGGAGAGGTGGCTCCAGAGAGGAAAAGAAACTGACAGAGGCTTCCTGGGGTGCCAAGGCAACGCACTGGCTGTTTCCAAGGCAATGAGGGATAGTAGTTAGAGAGACAAGGAGTCAGGACTCCAAGGTTCTATCGTTATTTCGAGGAGGGCAGCAGGGTCTAGTGGTTAGAGTGGGGCAGCTCGGCGTCCTGGGTTCTATCCCCATGTCTGACAGGAGAGGGGAGTCTGGCAGCAGGACTCTTGGTTCTGCCCCTTTGCCCCTCAGCGCCTCCTCTCGCTGCTAGGGCTGAGCGGCTTGTCAGGTGCTCGGAGAGCCCAGCTGGTCAGTGCTAGAACGGAGCCACGCCTCCCCCCTTGCCAGGGTCTCCCCACTGTGCGCTGCTCCCTCCTAGTAGGACCCTGGAGGCCCATCTGGCCTGTGAATGCGAGCTCTCCAGGCGAGAAGGGATTAATGAGAGCAGGGAAGTGAAAGTTTCTCTGTTGTGGTCAGGTTAGAAAAGAAAGTGGAAGGCTCCGATGGTATAAGCTGGGGGAAGAGCCAGGAATAGAGCCCAGGGCTTCCTGCTCCCAGCTCTAGCCACTAGACACCACTCCCTTCCCAGAGGCAGGCCTATAACCCAGGATCCCTGGCTCCCAGCCCTAGCTCGAACCTGCTGATCACTGAACTTTCCCCCTCTAGACAGAAGGTTTGTTAGCTCAACTTCACAGGGAGTTTCTCCTGGCTCCTTTCCTTCCTTGAGCAGTGCTCTGCACCTGGGCTGCAGCTGCAGAATGGCCTGAGTGCGTCTTTGCCGTTTACCTCCTTGGTTGGTGTCAGCGGTGGGATCAGACCAGGTAAGAGCTGCTGTTTGCTGAGCTCCCCATCCCTGCAGCTTTTTCTGCCTCAGTTTCCCCCAGCAGTGACAGCTGTCTTGTTCAGCTACGGGTAGGAGATGCTGTATGGAAGAGCAGTACCCCTCTGCTCTCAATACTCCCCCAGCAGCAATCTCTTTCTCCACCCCTGAGAACAGCTTCTTCCAGCTAACTAATCTCTGCCCATGAGCCCCAGGCAGGATGGCCTGGCCAAAACAGATCTGGGTGCTCCTTGGACCTGGAGACGGGGAGATCTCAGGAGAACCAAAAGGTTCTTTCACCTCTATTATAAGGCATTGGTGAGAGCGTCTACCTCTGGGGTGCAGCATTGTAACAAGGATGGGAACAGCCACAGAGGGGACAGAGAAGACCTGAGAGGGTCCTGGCCGAGCTGGTCAAAGAGACGAGCGAGAGGGAACTTGAGCCGGGTGGAGAAGGACCCTCCTGGGCAGGAAATCTCAGGCCATGAGGAGCTTGCGAATCTCGCGGTGACCAGCAGAGACAAGAATTAGCGGCTGGACGTTCAAGCCAGGCCCATTCCCGTTAGAAATGGGGGGCACCGTTTTTGCTCCCTCCCGGGCAGCGGTGACTTCGCCATCTCTTGGTGTCTTCAGATCGAGCTGCGGCCTGGCTGGGATTGTTTATTGGGTTTCATGCAGGAGGAGCTGGGAGCCAGGGCAGGGGTTGTGTCCACAGCACGGGGAGGGGGGTCCAGCGGGAGGGGGGTTTGGTCGGTCGTCAGGATGCCTGGGTTCAATGACCGGCTGGTTTCTCTCCCTCAGTGATGCTGGAGCTGGCTGATTCGGGTGGGGGAGGGGGCAGAGTTGGGGTCTGTGAGAAGGAAATAAAATGTAGGATGAGGAGAGCAGGGTCTGGGTGCACATCGTGGAAACCTTCCCACTGGGGGCCCCAGCTTCACAGAGGGTGCAGAGCTGGGCAGGACTTCACCCTTGGAGGGAGGAAGTGATGCAGAGATCCAGTGAAGGTGTCTCTGGGGAATGAGACGTCTCCTGTTGGCATGGAAAATACAATTGTTTGTCCTCATTCACATCTATCTATCTATCTATCTATCTATCTATCTATCTATCCCCACACACCCCTTCTATCTATTTAATCAAATCTATCTATTTATCTATCCCCACCCCTTCTATCTATCCCCACACACCCCGTCTAACTATCCCCATACACCCCTTCTATCTATGTAATCTCTCTATCTCCACCCCTTCTATCTATATATCTATCTATCCTCACACACCCTTTCTATCTGTCCCCACCCCTTCTATCTATCCCCACACACTCCTTCTATCTATATCTATCCCCACACACCCCTTCTATCTATCCCCACCCCCATGCACTGTCTATGTATAATAGCCAGGTGCAAACTCTGCTGAAGTTAACAGCAGCTTTCTGATTACCAGCCACTCCCTGTAAGGGCTCTAAACTCATCACGCTCCAATAACCTCGTCAATTTGGGGCAGTCCCTGGCCCAGAGTTAATGGTCTACCTGTGGGGTCAGCGGCTGGTCTTTTCTCACACGCTTAAAGCTCCTGTAGCCATCAGGTGATAAAACAGCCCCATTCCAGGACACGGACCTTGTCAGGGGATTCCCTGCAGCCCTGCGGGCAATGGCACGGTGCCGGCAGTTCAAAGCAGGGCCACTCTCCCCTGTCCCCTGCCACAGAGCGCACGGCGCAGGGAGAGTGGAGCAGTCACAGAGTGGCAAAAAGAACAGCCCACTGGCGCTTGGAAAACCCGGGCCACATTCCCAACAGGCCACCTTGGTGACCGAGGCCATGTCCCAGCTCCGTGCCTCAGTTTCCCCATCTGTATGATAGCGGCCAAGGGACCATTGTGATCTTCTAGTCTGACCTGCTGGCTAACACAGGCCTGAGAACTGCCCCCAGAATAGTTCCTGGAGCAGATTCAGAAAAACACCCCCCCTCTCTGTGCCTCATGTGTGCGATCCAAGGCAAGAGGGGAAGGCATGTGTGGAGAAAGCCGAGTGTCAGAGGGGTAGCCGTGTTAGTCTGAATTGGCAGGAGCAACGAGAAGTCCTGTGGCACCTAGACTAACAGATTTATTGGAGCATAAGCTTTTGTGGGCAAAGACCTACTTCGTTAGATGCAGAAACCCAGTATGTCCGGTCTCAGCAGAATTGCTTTGCTTTTGTTCAATGCTTTCGACAAACAACATCAGTGTTTCTTTGTAAGCTCTTCCCCCTCCTTTTATCCATGCAAATGCTCCGTACTGCACACTAGTATGGCACTGAAGTATTCCCCCCTTCATTTTTATTGATTTAAATATTCTCGGGCACAGGAAGTTACGGGGGATGGTCAGCCAATAGGGGACGTCCGGACAATAATTATTTAATGCCAGGTCCACCAGATCCCTGCCGCTCTGGTTCCCCCATCTCCGAAAGGAGACAAGAGGCGGGGGAAGGGTCCAGACCGGGGTAACGATGGCGGAGAAGAATGTGGAACCATTTGCACAGGAGAAAGGACGAAATGTTCTGGAGATGCTCCGCCTAGGAAGGAGGGCAAAGGGGGCTGATGGGACACCCAGGGTGTGGCCAGGGATGGTGGGAGCACGGAGCTGTATGACCTTTCCAGATGGGGTTGCCTCTCGCAAGGCTTTGCTAGTGACAATCAGCAAACCCCTCCAGGCCCTGTCATCGCTCAGCACAGCCGCACATGGGGCCCCGTGCCCAGCTAGACTGTGTGGATACCCCAGAGTCACTCAGCCGCCACACAGACCCCCAGCTCCCAAGTTCAATGCTCAATACCACTCGACTGGGCAGCATCGAAATTAAACGGTGTTTCCCATGCCGTGGATCCTGCGGTTATACATTCTGCGAGTCCCCCTTTTTTCTCCACTCCGGCTCATCTGATGAAGTGGGCTTTGCCCACAAAAGCTCACAACACTATACATCTATTTGTGTTAGGGGTACGTCTAGACTGCATTGCTATTTCAGCATGCCGGAAGTATCCCGAAGGAGCAACGCCGTATCTTTATAAGCGCCTGCTAGTTCCCGAAATAGGGACGTGCTAGTCCGGTGTCCCTGTAAGCCTCATTCCACGAGGGCTAAGGGATTTGTCGGAATAGTGCCGTATTTTGAAATTTGGTGCAGTACCAAATTTCAAAATAAGCTCTTTCAGCTTAGACTTGGAATAAGCTACACAATTTGCTTAGCGCAGATTGCATAGCTTATTTCGAAAGAAAGGTGTCTAGATGCACTCAGAGTCTCTAAGGGCGCGTCTATACAGCAGGGCTAAAGCCGAAATAAGCAACGCAACTTGAACTATGTCAATGCATAGCTGAAGTCGAAATCGCTTAACTTGGCTTTGGCGCTGTCTCCGCAGCAGGAAGTCGAAGAAAGAGCTCTCTTCCTCCCGCTTCCCTTTCTCCTCGTACAGTGAGAGTTGCAGCAGTTAGAGTAAGCAGTCCTCCAGCTCACCATTATTTCAACAATATGTCAAAATAACTACTTGATGAGTAGACGTGGGCTGTGTCTACACTGGCCACTTATTCTGGAAAAGCAGCCGCTTTTCCGGAATAACTTGCCAGCTGTCTACACTGGCCGCTTGCTTTTCCGGAAAAGCAACGACAATCTAATGTAAAATCGTCATTGTTTTTCTGGAAAAACTATGCTGCTCCCGTTCAGGCAAAAGTCCTTTTCCGGAAAAACTGTTCCGGAAAAGGGCCAGTGTAGACAGCACAGTAGTCTTTTCCGCAAAAAAGCCCCAATCGCGAAAATGACGATCGGGGCTTTTTTGCGGAAAAGCGCGTCTATATTGGCCACGGACGCTTTTCCGGAAAAGCATCCTGCCAATGTAGATGTGCTTTTTCTGGAAATACTTATAATGGAAAACTGGTCTGTTTTAAGCATTTCCAGAAAGGGGTGCCAGTGTAGACATAGCCATGGAGTAACATCAGTTATTCTGACAGCACCGCTGTGTAGACATAGCCAAAGGGCCTCTATGCTGGGGAGTGATTTTGAAATAACAAGCTGAGCATCCACACTACCAAGCCTGTTCTTTTAAGATGAATGGAGATGCCTATCTATTAGAGCTGGAAGGGATCTTGGAAGGTCTTTGAGTCCAGTCCCCTGCCCTCACAACAGGACCAAGTACCATCCCTGACAGATTTTGTCCCAGATTCCTGAATGTCCTCTCCAAGGATTGAACTCACAACCCATGGTTTAGCAGGCCAATGCTCAACCCACAGAGCTGTCCCTCCCCCTTGTCTTGGAGTAAGGGGCTTGTTGTTTCGAAACAATAACTCCTGCGTGTGACGAGGAATAAGCTTATTTCGAAATAGTTCTTATTAGGAGTTATTCTTTTGAAATCACTTCTTTAGAAATAACCAGGTAGTGTAGAGATCACTTGAGGTGCCACAGGATTACTTAGTTGTTTTCAATGTTACAGACGAACCCGGCTGCCCTTCTGAGACACGAAGAAACCTGAACACAAAGACCTCTAAAGAACCGCAGGAAGCTGTAGCTCCCGGCCTGTGAAAAAGATCATTTGTGCCGTGGCGGATTTTACCTGGTGTGGGAACGAGGACGAGAATTCTGATCTGTAAGGATCTGTCCCCGCGCATTAGGCTCAGCTGGCGGGTTTGGTTTGTTTTGGTTTAGGAACTTGCTTTGATCTGTCTGTGTTCACTGGCAATTGCTGACGTCCCACCTTTTACACTTGATGAAACCCCTTTTGTTTATTATTAAACCCCATTGTGACAGCTGTGCATCTCTCTCAGGCTCAGTGGCATGACCAGCACACGGGGTGACAGCCCTCCGGGGACCCCCGTGATCCAACCTGTCACAGCCACCCACGTATTTCAGGAACAGCCAGCACCCTTCGGAGCTCCCCAGGCAACAGGGCACACACCACTCAGTGGGGCACAAGCCTTGAACAGAGCAAGGCTTTTTAATCACCCCCGCCCCCGCAAGCATCCTAGCAAACCCCCACGGCCGGATCCCTGTGCCGAGAAGGGGGGTTCCTGGGTGCTACTGGGAGCGAGGGGGCACCGGGCTGGGGCCGGGCCATGGGCTGGTCGCTCAGTGCCACCGGGCAACCTGATTGCAGGAGGGGGGCAGGCGGCTCCCATTCGGTTCAGGCTGGAGGCCCGGGGGATTATGGGGGCATTACGGGGAAGGGGTCTGTCTGGAGCGGGCCGAGGGCAGGAGGCGCGGAACCGAGCGCCGTGATCCCTGGGGCGAGAGGTCGGCTGCTCCTGGCCATCCGAGAGGGCCCAGGCTCCCGCCCCAACGCCGGGGCTCTTGGGAGGGTGAATGGGGCTAATTTCAGGTTTTCTCTGTTCCTGGGATCTCGCTGGGGTCGCCCCTCCCCCGCCCAGGACAGCTCTGGCAGGAATAATTAACCTTTAATTAACATTCGGTCATGTGACGACACCTCCAGGAATACGCTCCCCCTCCCCCAAACTGGCCAGCCCAGATCTCATTCTCTTTGCAGCCCAGCTTTCCCTTTGCGGCAGCCCCTTAGCCGGACGCCCCGGCCCCCTCCCGGCCCACCCCGGCCTTCACTTCCTCCCCTCGGGTTCCCTTGTGCGCTCCCCTCTCTGGGCTGGGGGGCTGGGCTGTGACCCTCCCCTTTCCCTTCTGGCTTCCCAGCAGCTACGCCCCGAGGATCGGGCCCCAGGGACCCCGGCGATGGAGGTTTTCCAGCTGGCAGGCATCCTCCTGTCCCTGCTCAGCCTGGGGCTGCTGGGGCTGGCTCTGGTCTCAGACTCCTGGCTGAGGAGCAGTGACATGCCGGGGAGCCACGGTGGGCTGTGGAAGATCTGTGTGTTCAAGATCTGCACTTTGTATCCAGACAACGTGCCAGGTAAGGGAGATGTGGGTCCAGCCCCTTTCTCCGGGAGGGCAGTGGGGCGTAGTGGTTACAGCCACATGGGCGGGCAGCTGGGACTCCTGGTTTTTCCAGCTCGGGGGTGCGGGTGGGAGGGGGGAAGTGAGAAGTGGGGTCTAGTGGATGAGGGGGCTGGGAGTCAGGACTTCTGGGATCTGGGCAGTTCCTGATTTAACCCTGTCCCTGCCCCTCAGGTTTCTTCCACACCACCAGGTTTTTCCTGGTCCTGGCCATGCTGGCTGGCTGTCTCGCCTCCCTCGCTCTCGGCGCATCCTTCTTCTGCTCCCACCTTTGCTCCGCCTCCCTCACCACGGTCTCCACCATGAGCAGCTTCGGTGCAGGTACCCCCCTGGCCACTCCTTGCCCAGGTCCATGGCTCCTGAGTACCTCCCTCAGCCAGCCCTAGGGAGCACCCCATTCAGGGACCCTGCCTGGGCCCGGCAGCTCCCCTGGTGGTGGGGCAGGACAGAGGCCCTGGGCCGCACTAACGGGTGTCCTCCCTGGTCCCTCTGGCCCTAGGTCTGTGTGTCATGATCGCCATGGCCGTGTTCACCAGTGGTGAGTCCCAGAAGGTCCTGCCAGAAATTTTCGCCTACAGCTGGTCCTACAGCCTGGGCTGGCTGTCCTTCTTCCTGTACCTTGGAACGGGTGAGCACATTAGGGCTCTGTGGGTGGAGATGCAGCCACCTCTGGGGTAGGGCAGCTGGGGAACAGCCACATGTAACCACATGGCTAAGTGGAAACTCTGAGGGTGCTGTGGGGCTGGAGCAACCTGGGGAAAAATGGGCAGACCCCTTACCACCACCTCCCCCTCCATACCTCCCGCCTGCCACAATGAGCTGCTCCCAGGGTGCAGTAGTCTGGAGGGACAAGGAGGATGCAGGTGCGCTCAGCGGAGGGGTGGAACTGGTTGGGAAGAGGCAGGGCAGAGGGATGGGGGCATGGCCTTGAGGCAAGAGGTGGAGTGGGGGCTGGGCCTGGAGCAGATCGGGGGACAAGCCCCCCCCCCACACAATAGAAAATCAGGGCCGATGGACTTGCCCAACAGTGAGATGCAGCCACCTCTGGGGCTTGGCAGCTGGGGCCCAAGGGCTGATGCTCATGTCTCTCCTCTGCCCCCAGGTGCGGTGACCATGCTGAGCCGGAGATCCTCTTATAGCCAGTTGTGAGGCCTCCCACGAAGGGCTGGCTGGAATCAGCAGTGCCATGGGCACCACCCCCAGCCCCAAGCTGTGTGTGTGTGTGTGTGTGTGTGTGTGTGTGCATGTGTGTGTGCGCGCGCGCATTGTTTCCTGTTGCACTCCTCTGGTCGGGCAAACCCTGCTCTGTGTGTGCACGCGTGCGTGCGTGTGTGTGTGCGTGCCTGTGTGTGCGCGTGTGCGTGCGTGCGTGTGCGTGTGCACGCAGCCCCTCCTGGTGCCCCTTGCTGGAGGGCATGAGCTGTGCTGTGCGCATATGTCCCTGGGCTGGGCTCCTAGAGGGGACGTCTGCACTGCCACATTATTTGAAAACTAGCCAATTAGCCCGTCGTAAGACTGGATTTTCAGGTCTTCTCTCCTGAGCGCTCTCGCTCCGTCTCTCGCTCTCTCCCTCTCTCCTAGTGCCCCCCCAGCTCTCCTCCCCCTCCTGTCTTTCACTCTCCCTTTCTCTTCTCCTCCTCCTCCTGCCTCTCTTTCCCCTCTGTCTTTCCCCGCCCCCCTTCCCCTTCCCCCCTGCCATGGCACTTGGTTGAGTGCTGCCCCATGGCCCCCGATCCCCCCCAGCTCTGCTTCCCACCTCCTCTTCCTGCCGGCCAGACCCACAGCCCTCTGGACACCCCCCGCCAGCGCTGCTTCCCTCCCCCCTTCCTCCAGCCCCCCCATCCTCCCCTACAGCCCCCGATCCCCCCCAGCTCTGCTTCCCACCCTCCTTCCAGCCAGCCCCGCCCCCTTCCTCTTCCTGCGTAGCGCCCCGCCCCCTTTCCCTTCCCCCCCCCCCCGTGACGCGCTGCGCCACTCCCAGCTGAGCGGCGCTCCCACCAGCCCCAGCAGGGGAGCGAGCGTCGGCAAGCGGCCCGGCGGGAGCGCCACTCGGAGAGGGGAAGGGGGCGGGGCTGGCTGGAAGGGAGGTGGAAAGCAAAGCTGGGGGGGGGGATCGGGGACTGTGGGGCCGGAGGAAGGGGGGAGGGAAGCAGCGCTGATGGGGAGGGGGTGTCCGGGGGGCCCTGCGGCTTGCCGCCAGGGAGGGAGGGGAAGGGGGCGGGGCGCTGACGTACATGGCTGGGGGGGCGTGGCCGCGTACGTCAGCGTTACAGACGCACAGACACTGGGCTACTATATAGATGATAACTTAGTCTGCGTCTCCCCAGCAGGCCGTTATTTCGAATTACTGTCAAGGGGAGGACTTCTTCCCCCGGCTCCCGTAAGCCTCACCGTGCGAGGGGTAGGGGCAGTTGGAGGAAGAGGGCTCCATTTCCAGAGAAGTGCTCTTACGCTCCCAATTTCGTCATAAGCTCCGCAATCGACGTAGCTCAGTTTGTGTGGCTTATTGTGAACTAAGCCCTTCATGCACCCCTACGGAGCTACCCCCCAGCAGCAAGTACCCCCATCTGCACAGACCCTCTCCTGCCTCCTCCCGCCCCCCAGCTCCTTGCTAGACCCCACTGCTGCCACGGAGAGTGCAGGGCCTTCTGGGCCCTGTAGGGCGGGTGGGCTGTAAAACGCTTCCTCTCCAATGCTGCTTCCTCCTTGGCCTTGATGCCCCAGAGGTGGGAGCTGCTGGGCCACTCACATCTGCAGTGTCAGAGGCGGCAGGAGTGGGCAGGGGGTGACTCACAGTGGGGACGGGGAGATGGGTGGGGAGCCAGGCTAAGTGCCAGGCTAAGTCAGGGACTGAGTAGACAGAGGGATTCCCCCTCTGAGATGCTAGTTTATGAAATGAGGTGGAAAAATCCCCCCAAATTCTTCCTTTTACACCTTAATCCAGCCCCCGAATCACCCACATGTAGCCTTGTTTCTAACGTCAGTCCTTCCCCGATTCACGGCAGAGATTTCACAGGGGTGCCTGCTACTGGTGGGTAAATGGGAGAGGGGGCAGACCCGTGCGGTGGAGCGCAGCAGAGAGCTAAGGGGGCGTGGATAGCACTGAAGTTTAGTGCCGTCCTTCCACGCTGAGCTCGAAGCTGCTTTGCACGGCAGGTTTCAACGCTGATTTTGCTGTGTGCACACAAACGGGCCGCGGGTATTTACAGCCAGGCCAAGCAAAGCCAATGTCAACGAAGAATTTCTTTGTGCCAAATCCAGCACGTTGGACTTTTGAACTAGGCTTGTCCCACACACAATAGGCCGGATTTGTTGCTGGAAGGCTGGGTCCTAGGTGTATTTTATGTGGTGTTGACACTCCGTGTTGTAAAGATTTCTAAAGCTGTAGCTGCTTACATCCCGACATCGAGCGCCCTCTGGCAAAACCCCCGACTAACCGCCCCGCAGGGTCTCGCAACTGCACGTTGAGAGATAAAGGCATCGTAAAAAAAAGCTTCTGAAGAACCATCGACTGTTGTTGGTCGGAAGGTTCTGGAAAGGAAAAATGGAGTTTTGCCGACGTGCATCTAGCTGGGCTTCACAAGCGGCGTTTTTTCTGGTAAACATCGATTTCAACATCCACACACACTGGGATGGAAAAATTGTCCCTTGAGGATAACTGGCATTTACCCAGGCGAAATAAGAAGACGGATGCTTGAGAACGTCGCGGTGTTTGAGTCAGGATATGGACTTTGCATATGTTCCACAGCGGCATTTGTTTAAGGGTTACAAACCATTCACTGTTTGGATCCCTGTCTCTGCTCTCAGGAGGAAATTATTGGCCGACCCTGCTCATCTCTCTCCCCCTCCCTCCCTCACTCCCTCCCTCCCTCCCTCCCTCCCTCCCTCCCTCCCTCAGGGAAATCAATACACAGCACAAAACCCCCCAATTTTAACCACACAATTTTGTGCAAACGTGAAAGAATCGGGAAAAAATAAGTGAAAATAAACATTGATCTTGGCTATCGAAATGATAAAGACAGAAAGACTGAATTCTGCCGAGGCTACTTATAGAGGGGGGCAGAGTGAGGGGGCTCGCCTCTCGTAGACAGGGCTGGCCCCAGTGGTTGCTTTGTTAGAGGGGTCAGTTTGGGGCTTTCTCCTGACAAGTGTGGGGGCTCTTCCCTGACCTGCAGGGCTGGCCCCAGTGCCTAAGTGTGGCACTAGGGGGCACTGTGCTGCAGGGGATGGGGTGGGGGCTCTGCAGCCCAGCAGTAGGGGGCGCTGTGGTTCATGGGGCAGGGAGCGGAACAGGAAGGTACCCAATTGCCCATGCTGGCTCAGTCTAGACCTGCCCTCAGCCTGGGCCCACATCTGCCCCATGTGAGCCCAGCTCAAAGAGGACGAGGGTCCCCTGGCCTGCGCTGGGACCTCAGGGAGCCCTGCCTGCTGGGGTGGCCCCCACCCCTCTGCTCCCTGCCTATCTCCCACCCGTGCCCGGACTGTGCCCGCCCCTGCACAGCCAGGGAGAGGAAAGCAAAAGGGCTCGGAGGCTGCTAACCAGCCCCAACACCTGCAGGGGGAAGTCTGGAGCCTCCCTTGGAAGTGCCCTGGTGCCCAGCCCCCCAGCGTGCCCCGAGGGACACACAGAAATCTCAACTCCTCCCCCCGCCACTTCCCCTTTCACAGGACTGGTACCTCAGCTCCCTCCCAGCCAGACGGGCCCCGGGAGCTGCCGCAGCAGGACATGCTGTAAGGTAATTGCAGCGTCTCCTGCTAACAGGAGTGGGGGCTAGTGGTTAGAGCAAGAGGCAGGGCGCCAGGACTCCTGGGTTGTATCCGGAGCCGTAGGATGGTTCAGGAGGTTGGCCTGGCCTGTTGGCTGCCGTCCCAACCATCCTATGGGTGGTACAGCCCCCCGCGCTGTTAGCCTCCTGCAGGGCCCAGAGCAGCCGGGGGCATTACCAGGGAGGCCTGGCATGGGCAGTAGCAGAGGCTGGGCCCTGCAATCACCATGGCAGCAGGCGCCGTGGGCAGCGTGCCCAGCAGCCCAGGCTGCTCTACGCTCTCCCAGCCAGGCCCCTGTGCGTCACCGTGGCGTCGGGCAGCAAAGAGCCCTGTCTGGCCCCAGCCTGCTGCCCTTCCCCGAGTAACACAGGGCTCAGGGAACGCAGCGGGCTGGGCCGGGGCCCCTGCTTCCCGATGCCATGGTGAGTGCAGATGATGGGGGGACCCCGGCTGCCCTCTCACACCAGCCCCCTCAATGTCACCCCCCAGGGCGTGTAGCTCAGGGAGGGGGCTCTGAGGAGGGTACCAGGAGGCAGAGCAGGGGCGGGAAGAGGCGGGGCTGGGCGGAGTTGGGGAAGGGAGGAGCAGGGGCTCTATGCTTTGGCAGGGCCATGGGGTCTAGTGGCTAGAGGTGAGGGGTCAGGGACTGGATGCCGGCCAGCCCTCCAGTGCTTAGTGGGACAGAGAGGGCCAGGCTGGGTCAGACCAATGGTCCCTCCAGCCCCGTGTCCTGTCTGCCCACAGTGGCCAATGCCAGGTGCCCCAGAGGGGGTGAACAGAACAGGGAATCCTGATGTGATCCCTCCCCTGTCTCCCATTCCCAGCTTCTGACAGGCTAGGGACACTCTCCCTGCCCATCCTGGCCAATTGCTGTTGAGGAACCTATTCCCCATGAATGTACGTAGCTCTTTTTTGAACCCTGTTATGGTCCTGGCCTTCACCACATCCTCTGGCGAGGAGTTCCACAAGTTGACTGTATGTTGTGTGAAAAAATGCTTCCTTTTTCTTGTTTTAAACCTGCTGACTGTTCAGTGCATGTGATGGCCCTGGTTCTTGTGTTATGGGAAGGAGTAAATAACTCCTCTTTATTCACTTTCTGCACACTGGTCATAATTGTACAGTTCTCCATCACATCTCCCCCATTTCCTCTTTTCTAAGCTGAAAAGTCCCAGTCTTATTCATCTCCCCCCCCAATAATGTTTGTTGCTCTGTTCTGAACTTTTCCCATTGCCAAGATACCTTTTTTGAGATGAGGCGACCAGATCTGTAGGCAGTATTCCTGGATTTACAGAGGCAATACGGAATTCTCTGTCTATACAGAGGCAATAAGATATTTTCTGTCTTATTCTCTTTCCCTTTTGTAATGATTCTTACCATTCTCTTTGCTTTTCTTGCTGTCGCTGCACCCTTTGGTTCCTGTCTTTTAACCGGTTATCAGATCATGTGAGGCCTTCCCTCTTATCTCATGACCACTTACTTTGCTGAAGAGCCTTTGGTGAGGGACCTTGTCAAAGGCTTTCTGGAAATCTACGTATACTATAGCCACTGGATCCCCCTTGTCCACCTCTTTGTTGACCCCCTCAAAGAATTCTACATTTGTGAGGCAGGATTTCCCTTTACAGAAACATGCTGACTTTCCCCAACACATAATGTTCATCTATGAGTCTGACAATTCTGATCTCACTGGCCTGTAATTGCCAGGATCACCTCGGGAGCCCTTTTTAATAATTGGTGTCACATTAGCTGCCCTCCACTCATCAGGTGCAGAAGCTGATTTACAGGCTAGGTTACAAACCACAGTTCTGCCTTGTTACTGTTCAGTTTATCAATTGATTCTAAAACCCCCTCTAAGGGCACCTCAGTCTAATGTCACCTCCGCTTGGGCAGTTCCTCAGATTTGCCACCTACAAAGAATGTCTCAGGTTTGAGACTCTCCCTCTCGCCTTCAGTTGTGAGGAATGATGCAAAGAATCCATTGAATTCCTCTGGGACGGCCTTATAGGTGGGGGCATTAGGGGCTGCTGTGCTGTAGGGGGCTTGGTGCCAGGACTAGGGGGGTCTGAGCCGCAATGAGGTGCCAGGGGACACTGTAGTGCAGGGAGCAAGGCAGGGGCACTAGGGGGTGCTGTGCTGCAGGGGACAGACTCTAGGGGGCGCTGTGCTGTGCTACAGAGGGCAGTAGGCGGGCAGTGCTGCCAGGGGGTATAGTGAGAGTGAGGGCTCTAGGGGTTGCTTTGGGGCAGGGCAGGGGCAGACTGTGCCCGTTCTCACACCCTCTGCCAGCCCCTCATCTCAGCTGGCTCAGAGCCCAGAGGAAATAGCAGCGTTTGTGCTACAAAAATACCCTGGCCAACGCCCGGCCAGCCAGCCGCCCTTGACGGGGGGAAACAGCTGCTCTGGGCCCAGGGCTGCTCAGCAGGGAAGGGACGTTCCCAGGCTCTTCACCCCTGAGTTCCCCAGGGGGAGTGGCCAAGGCCTTTGCCTCTGGGCTGTGCCAGGCCCGGCCTGCAGTGATGCCTGTGGCCTGACAGCAGGCGCCTTGGCGAAGAACTGAGAAACTGAGGCACAATCTCATAGAGCTGTAAGGGATCTTGAGAGGTCATGGAGCCAATTCAGTCCAGTCCGCTGCCCTCATAGCAGAGCCAAACACCATCCCTGACAGATTTGCCTCAGTTCCCTAAGCGGCCCTGTCAAGGACTGAGCTCACAACCCTGGGTTTAGCAGGGCAAGGCTCAAACCACTGAGCTCTCCCTCCCCCTAGCAGGCTTCTGATGCTCTAACCGCTGGACCCCACTCCCCACCCGCAGCCAGGAATAGAACCCGAGTCAGGGATCTCAGCCTTCAGCCCCTAACTCAGTGGTCCCCAACCTTTCGGGGCTGCTGGATGCCCGGGGGTGGGGCTCCGCATGCGCCACATGCCCGGGGGTGAGGCCGCTCATGCACCACGCGCCCAGGGCCCGGGGTGCAAGAATGGCTCGGGCCAGCCCTGGTCACTCGGCGGGTGCACAGAAATACCCACGGGCACTGCATTGGGGACCACTGCCCTAACTGAACAAAGGCCTGACTGGTCTGAGGCCCTGTGCTCAGACCCCTGCCCAGCAGGGTGTGTAGCTGTCCCCATGTTGAGCTGCCTCCCCTATGTAAATGTGATACCCCCTTGCATCGCCACCACGTGCACAAACCCAGCCGGCAGCTATTTCCCCGGGTGAGTTAGAGTGGGGGGGGGGGGGGGGACCAGCAGGATACCTGGGTTCTATCTCCAGCCCTGGGAGGGGAGTGGGGCCTAGTGGTTAGAGAAGGTAGCCGGTTCCCCTCTAGCTGGTCTCTCCCCACTCCATGAGGTGTTTGTCGCTCTGGGCCATCGCAGGAACCCATCAGCCCTGAGCTGTTTCCTTTGCTCCCCCGGTGTCGTGGCTGCCCAGGGTCACCATGAGGCATCTCGTCTGGCTGCTCTTCCTCCCAGGTAAGGACCCACAGAGCCCTGGGGCAGGGGAGAAGGGAGGGGAGACCCGGCCAGGGGCTCACACGCTCAGAGACAGCAGCTCCTCAGGCATCACACTCAATGTGATTGGGGAGCGGTTGGGAGCCAGGCCTCCCAGGTGGGTTCTATGCCAGCTGTTGGAGGGGAGTGGTGTCTAGCAGTTAGAGCAGGCAGGCTGGGAGCCAGGACACCTGGGTTCTTTCCAATGCACAGGTGGGGAAAGTGAGGCACAGAGCCCTCCCCCACCAGTCTCCTGAATTGCAGTTTGGCACCAAAGGTGCCCAGACAGCCTGCTCCTCCTTTCCAGCTTTGTCATTCTGCTACTTCCAGGCTTCTTGTGTAACTGTAACTCACCCGTCAAGGTCCCCACATCCCTGATCACTTGGACGGGGGCCTGCCTGTACATCCCCTGCAGCTATGAACACTGCTTCTCCTTCTATAAACGCTCCCTCAGCAACCTGACCTGGTACCTGAATCCAAAGTACAGCAACAAAACGAAAGAGTTCCATGGCACAGTGGTCTACAGCAACAGAGACCCCATCAGCCCGGCCTTCCAAGGGCGCGTACAGTTCCAGAAGGACCAGAACAAATATTGCAGCCTGCAGCTGTCTGACCTGCGGCCCAGCGAGAATGGCACCTATGGCCTGAGACTGATCTCCTCAGAGAAGTGGATGACTGAGATCCCTGTGAATGTGCTGGGTAAGAGAGAGTTCTGAGCTTCCTTGTGGGATCAGACGGCAGTCTCAGAGCCCATCCCTGCTCTAACCATTAGACCCCACTCCCCTTCCAGAGCTGGGGGCAGAACCCAGGAGTCCTGGCTCCCAGCCCACCTGCTCCCCAAACACTAGACCCTGTTCGGGTACCAGCCACTCCCGAGGACACAGCTCAGTGCACCTGTGATAACAGCCAGGCCGTCTGCTCTGATTTTCCCAACCCCATCTCAGCCAGTTAATTTGGTAACAAATCTCCCGTGGTAGAGTTAGAACGCCCAGTCTAGCCTGCACACAGCACTGACCTCTGCCAGGTGAGCTAAAGGAGAAGGGCTTTTGTCTACCGGCAGCAGTAGGTTGTTATCCTCCGTGCTGCTCAGCTGCACCTCTAGCAAAACAGAGCAGTGGGTGGGGTGGAAATCTTCAAAGTTGTTTCTGCTGTGTGTTATTTTCATGTATGTTCTGAAAGGTTTTACCCCCAAATTCTGAATTCCATTTCTCCACTTGCCTTTTATTCCCCTTTTGCCCCGAGTGCAGCACAAGGAGGGATGCTGGGTGCTGGGTTTTGTTATTTCACATTTTCCTTTTCTCTTATGTGTCCCAGGGAAGTCGTTTCTTTGCTTTGTGCCTCAGTTTCCCCAAATGAAAATCAGGCAGAATAATCCCCTGTGTATTTGCACTGCCGTCTCTTTGAGGCAGGGACTGTCTGGGTAGCACCTGGACGACGGGGCCCTGCTCTCTGCTGGCCCAGGGACTGTACCTAACGATAACGTTTTCTCCTTACTAACTTTCCCCTTTGCCCGTGACACAGATTCCCCTCCGGCTCCTGAGATCAAAGCACCCAGTGAGTTCAGGGAGTCGACCTTGGCCCGTATGGTTTGCTCTGTAGCCTATTACTGCCCCGACTACAAAATAACCCTGAGCTGGGGGGGGTTGTTGCCTCACAACCCAGAGATCTTCACGACATCGTCTGTTGAAAACATAATGACCATGAACACACTGACTTTCACACCCACCTGGGAGGACCATGGGAAAAATGTAACCTGCTGGCTCAGCACCCCGACAGGGACACTGAGCTCCGAGAGCAGCCGGGTGCTACATGTGAAATGTGAGTGAGGGGGACTTGAACCAGGAGTCCCTGGGTCTGACAGCCCCAGCCCCACCAGGTGCTCCGGTGCTGACCTGTAAAGTGCAGCACAGGCTGCAGCCTCTGGGGGGCGCCAGAGGGTGGGTGGGGCCAGGTGAGGGGAAGCGGATTGGCCAACAGGGCAAGCACTGGAAGCATTGTGAAGGAAGAGTGGGGCCCTCCCATTGGGCAGAGATGGGCACCAGGGGCAGAGCCAGTGTCCCCCCCGCCGAGGGGAAAGGTTCCATGGCCCATTCCCCCCTGATCTGAGCCAGCCAGTCCCCTGGCCTGGGGTGGATGGGAGCCAGCGCCTCCTAGAGGGGAAAAAAACACATGGCCCAGCCCCACCCCATTGTCCAGATCCCAGCTGTTCACCCCCGGTTTGGTTTGCTGCAGATGCCCCGAGGAACGTCCAGTTGACAGTGACCCCCAGACAGACCATCAAAGAGGGAGACAGAGTCACCCTGAAATGTGAGACCAATGGCAGCAACCCTGCGGTCTCTGCGTACAACTGGAAGAAGGACGGACTGCAGCTGTACCAGGAGCAGGAGCAGAGCTGGGGGTTTGAGGCCAAGGCGGACGGGCATTCGGGCTTCTATATCTGTGAGGCTACCAATGAAATACGCACGGTCCCATCCCCAGCGGTGCGGATACAAGTCCAGTGTGAGTGTGGAGGCTGGGCCAGACGGGAAGCCAGGGGCTGTGGAACTGCCTGAGACCAGACACCCATACAGAGGGCAGGGAGGGAGGCAAGGAGTGTTACCGGGCTGCCCCGGACACTTATGATGTGGCCAGAAGAGGTGGTGAAATAACCGGGGCTTGTGTCCTGGGAAAAGACAGGAACTTAAGGCAGTTAAAGGGGAATCTCCCTTAGCTCTCGCAGTACAAGGTCTCTGACTCGCGACAAGATAGTTCTGGTTCCAGGCAGCAGAGGGCAGGGGTCTCATCTCCCACACGTGGCTGGTTCTGACCTGTTCCCTTCCGGTTACGCCCTCCGAGCAGGATTCAACCCCCAGCAGGGAGAGAGGGGAGCGGGGAAGGAAAACCAACCCTAAATGCTGGAACAATGGATTTGATTGCGCCCTGTGGGACGTGTCAGCCATCGCACCCGGCAAAAAGAACTGACCCCATTTGAAGCAGAAAAACCCGGCTGCTTGAAAGGGTTGGAAAGGATTTCAGCCCTCCACCTCGGGACAGCCGGAGCGTCTGGCACCGGATGAATCTGGCGCGTTACACTCGGTGCCCGGCGTATGCAGAAAACAGCGTGTGACGCAAGGGGAACGTTCGCTTTTGGGGTGAAATGTTCCCGATTGTTCTAAAAACCCCACAGAGCCCAAAGCACGTCCGCCCCGCCCGGCTTTTGGAAGTGTTGCCACAAACGCAGGGCCGGCCCTACCACCAGGCAAACGGAGGCGGCCGCCTCAGGTGCCAGACCGGGGGCGGGGGCTGCCACTAAGACCCAGAGTGTAGAAAGTTGTGTCTGCTGCTGGTGCACAGAGATGGTGCGGTGCGGTGCTGGAGGAAGGAGGGCACAAGAGACCTTTCAAAGTTTTGGCCCAGTTGAGGGGGCATCATTTGAGCTCCCCGCCTCAGGTGCCAAAATGTTGTGGGCCGGCCCGGCACAAGCGGATCATCCCCTGTGGGCCTGTAGGAGAGGCAGCAAGGGGGGAGCAGGAGCTGGTGCTGGGGGACAGGAGGTGCTGCTGCAAAGCAGCCTCTGCCTGTGGTGGGCTGAAGGTCTCCAAGGCAGAGGCTGCTCTAGCAGCAGCCCCTGGCCGTGGGGGTCCCAGTGGGGAGCTGGGCCCCACGTCTGCTGTTGATACCAAGCAGCCCCTGTTCGCAGTGGCCCGGGCTGGTTGTGTCCAGGGGAGCATCCCCTGTCCGTGGCCAGTCCTGGCCGCTGCGATGCGGGGCTGCTGGACTCCCAGCTCACGCTTCTCATTTCTTTTGGATCTGGACGTCCAACACTCGGGTCATCTGAAGAAGTGGGCTGTACCCACGCAAGCTCATGATCCCATCGACAAGTTTTGTTCATCTTTAAAGTGCTACCAGACCATTTGTTGTTTTTTTAAGTTTCTCCTGTTACAGACTAACTCAGCCCCCCCTCCCCGAAGCTTTCTTACTCACTGACGGGCACGAATACAAAGATTCAGCCTTAAGCTGTGGCCACGGACCCAAATGTGGCCAGTGGGAGCCAGTCAGCACCTCTGGGGCTCTGCCCACAAGGCTAAGCAGCCTGCACTTCTCACAACGCCCCAGCGCTCCCGGCACCTCCTCTCCGGGGGCTAGAAATGCCGACACCCTGTACCTGTCTGTCCCAGCCAGCCTGTCCACTTGTGTCTATGCTCACCCTGCTTGGGAGACACCTCACCGTTGTGGAGCATGTTCCCAGTGGAAGCCACGTTCAAAGGATCCCACCCGCGGGCGGCGTGTTGAGCCCGCGTAAACCCAAACTGCACCATGGGCCGCAAACAAACAGGCCGCAGGCCGCATGTTGAGTAGCCCTGCTCAGGAAAAAGGATTTGCCCATGTGTGAGATGTTCACAGGGGAATGGAGTTCAGTGCACTCTCTGCCACTGAACTCTCAGGGCGACCTTGGTCAATTCACTTAAGGTAGCCCATGGAAGAGTCCATTTAAATCAGGCCTGTGTGTTCTGTTTATTCCCCAGATGCACCCAAGGACACTCGTGTGGAACTGCTGACAGGCTCGCAGATTCGGGAAGGAACCATGGTTATAGTCAGTTGCTTCTGTAAGGCTGTCCCACCTGTCAGTCTCTACATGTGGTACTGGAATGGCCAGCACATTGAGTCCCAAACCCAGAAGAATCTGCACTTTGACAAAATCCTTTCCAACCAGTCTGGATCCTACCACTGCGAGCCTGAGAATGAAGTTGGAACATCGAAATCACAGGCCATTAAGATTGACGTGCTGTGTGAGTAACCAGGGCACCAGCAGGGTGCGCTGCAGCTGGGAGTGGTATTGGGCCCTGACGCAATCCAGGATATGCACCCAAACTTGGCATGGCAGAGCCCCCCCTGTCTCCCAGAGGTGCAGGAGCTGTAGCCTCCCTCTAGGAGCTACATTCTCCATCTGGAGAAGTATTGGTGTGAGCGGTGGGATCCTGATGTATATCCCAGGTGTCCATGTTTGGGATACATAGAGCCCCCTGCTGGGACAAAAGGCCCCAGGGCAGCTGGGATGAGAGTTAACGCCCCTTTGGCATGGCTCCCTCTCTGGAAGCAATGGTCTCAGGCTCTCTGCAGACTCAGGCAGTGTTGCTAGGTCAGTCACACTTGGGGCAGCTCCTTCCTCTCTTAGCAACAGCCTCTCTGCAGACTCGGAAAGGCCTCGGCTCTGCTTAGGGCAGCTCCCTTCTTTCAATGTCCTGCCCTTAACACCCCCCTCCCCAAACACCCCGACACATCCCGACTTCGCTTCTTTCCAGATTCCCCCAAGTGGGTCCGAATCACCCTCGAAACCCCCCATCGCATCCTGGAAGGCAGCGCAGTGACGCTCAACTGCTCCGTGGGCAGCAGTAACCCCCCAGTCATCAAGTACAGGTGGTACCAGGATGTCAGACAGTATAGAGAGACCCAGGAGGGCATCCTCCCCTTCGTTGCCAGCGAGGAGCAGTCGGGTAACTACAGCTGCGCAGCTGAGAACGCAGTCAGCTCTATACAGTCCTCCCCTGTCTCAGTGGATGTGCAGTGTAAGTACCCTCCTCCCGGCTTCTCAACGTCCTCGTGGGATTTTCTGCTGCAAAATGTTGTGGAAAAAAATGGTTCTTCCAGTTCAACATTGTTATTCCATTAAAAAGCCCCAAAATTCAGTTTTTTCCCCTTAGAAAAAAATGGTTTGATCGCCCATTGTTTGGCCTTCATAGAATCAGAGAATACTAGGATTGGAAGGGACCTCAAGAGGTCATCAAGTCCAGTCCCCTGCCCTCATGGCAGGACCAAATACTGTCTAGACCATCCCTGATAGACATTTATCTAACCTGCTCTTAAATATCTCTAGAGATGGGGATTCCACAACCTCCCTGGGCAATTTATTCCAGTGTTTAACTACCCTGACAGTTAGGAACTTCGTGTGTTTTTAAAATTTGCCTAGTGAGAAAAGTGACTTTTCAACATTTATTTTCCTGCTTTGATTTTTCTAGCAGAAACGTGGGGGTGAAAACAACAGAAATGGGGCTTTGATTCTGTTATCGATTTTGTTTTCATTGTTTCAAGAAACATTTTTCACATTTTCCCCGGGGGAAGTCACTGCTTGATTACCCACTGGGAACCTGAGAAAAAAGATTAGACATGTTACTTAGCCTTTACAAAAACAACAAATCATTTTTCATTTGTTTTTCTGGCTTTTCCCCTTCCCATTTTATTGCATTGAAAAAGTATGTGCTGAAGTTTTTAAAAGTGTTTTTTATATCCACAATTAAGCCTTTTACTTCAAAAAATATAGTTTTCTTGCTTTGTAGGGCTTAATTCACATTATTCTTCACTGGAAAAGTATCAGAAAAGTTTTTCAAGTGTAGGGTGTATTTTACTAACTCATAACAAACCCTTTCTCATACTTTCCCAGTGGAGAAAAGTGAGCTTTTGAACTCCCCTGAAAAAATAGGGTAAAAATTATTTGAAATGTCTAAAAATGAAAAAGAAGTGTTCCCCCCAATTTCACTCCCTCTTTTATTCCTTTCTGCCTATTTTCAGTAAATAACCACAAAGAAGTGAGCACTTCATCTCATTCTCACAGCCAAAATTTGTACAAAATCATAAGGATTCCCCTCCTCCCATATCACATGTGGAATCTCCCCCCAAACAATCAACCTTCTTGGCAGAAATTACTATTCTTCTTCATGAGACGAATCTTTTGGGGTGAACCCCCAGTTTTCTGGTCAATGGGTCCCAGATCCCAGCTGGGTCACTGTACCTATCGCCCCCTGGGTGTCAGTGGGGCTGGATCCAAGCTGGGGCCAATGGGCTGGCAGACACAGGGTGGTTGTCTCTCTGCAGATGCGCCCAAGGGAGTCAATGTGGTGCGGGAGCCGCTGGGGTCCATCAAGGAGGGTGACACGGTGACCCTGAAGTGCTCAGTGACCAGAGCCAATCCCCACGCCCTGCAGTACACCTGGTACAAGGACAATGTGCTGCAGGGCGAGGGCTCCGACACACTGCGCCTGCCGGCCGTGAAGTCGGCCGATTCGGGCCACTACCACTGTGAAGCTCAGAACGCCGTGGGCTCCACCGTCGCCAGACCCTTCCCGCTGGATGTTTGGTGTAAGTCACCAACCCCCGGACCCTTCCCAGAGACAGGGAGAGAACCCAGGAGTCCTGGCTCCAACCCCCCCAACTCCAACCACTAGATCCCACTTCCTTCTCAGAGCTGGGAAAGGAACCCAGGAGTCTTAGCTCTCAGGCCCCCATCCTGGACCTGGGGAAGGAAGTAATGGCTCCCATCTCTAACCACTATGCCCCACTCCCCTCCCAGAGCTGGGAAAGGAGCCTAGGAGTCCTGGCTTCCACATCTAACCTCTAGTTCCCACTCTGCTGACAAAGCTAGGGGAGGAACCCAGGAGTCCTGGCTCCCAGCCCCCCGGCTCTAACCACTAGTGCCGGCTCCCTCCCCAGATGCTCCGCGGGATGTGCAGATGTCAGTGGCCCCGCGGGGGCAGATCGTGGAGGGGATGGAAGTGATGCTGCGGTGCCGGGCCGACGCCCAGCCGGCCGTGCTGAAGTATGACTGGTACCGGGACGGCCAATGGCAGGAGCGCGAGGTGCAGGATACGCTGCTCATCGAGAACGTGGACGTTGGGATATCTGGGCACTACCACTGCCGGGCCAGCAACCAGATCTCCTCCGGGGACTCCCCGCCTGTCCTGCTCTACATCCGCTGTAAGGGGCCCGTGTGCTGCGGCCCCTCACTCCTGACTTGCAGCCCCTGCTGGAATCCTCCTGGCCCCCCAGCTCTGCTGGCTCCCCTCATTCCTGCCCCACAGACCTGCTGTCCCAGCCCTGGGCTCCCCAGCTCTGCTGGCTCCCCTCACTCCTGCCCCACAGACCTGCTGTCCCAGCCCAGGGCTCCCCCATTTCTGCTGGCTCCCCTCAAGCCTGAGCTGCTCTAACCACTAGTCTCCACTCCTGTGCACCCCTTCCTTGCTGTGTTTTGCAGACAACTCCAGGACTATAGCTAAGAAAGCTGCTCTGGGGGTCGGCGTGGGCCTGGCCTTTCTCTTCCTACTAGGCATGCTGTTCTGCACCCTTCAGCAGTGGTAAGCAGAAAGCTCCCTCACCCCCCGCCACGGCCAGCCCTGAGCACTAGGGACCAGCACCCATGGAGCTGGCAGCCTGAGCTCTGGGACAGACTAGTATAGCCGTAAAATGCTCCCCCTCCCCAACCACAGGACCCCCATGCTCCTCCTGGACATGGGGATAGAACCCAGGAGTCCTGCCTCCCCTCTAACCACTGGACACCACTACCTTCTCAAAGCTAGGGGTAGAACGCAGGCGTCCTGGCTCCCAATCCTGCTGCCCTAACCATTAGACTCCACTCCTTTCCTGGGCATGGTTTAGAACCCAGGAGTCCTGACTCCCAGCCCCACCTGCTCTAACCACTAGACCCCGCTGTCACCCCTCCCCCAAGCCAGGGGTAGAACCCAAGAGTCCTGACTCTTTACCTTGCTCCACTCCTGTCTTTGCAGGAAGAAGCATCATCTCCCCGAGCTTGTTCTGGAGCCTATGAGCAGAAGGAGCAGGAGATCCTTCTTAGTGAGACATTTTTGATAGGAGGCACTGTGCTGCAGGGGGCGGGGGCTGTTCCCTGGCTGGCAGAGCTAGGCTGATGCCCCAGTGCGACACTAGGGGGCGCTGTGCTGAGCTGATGCCCCAGTGAGGCGCAAGGGGGCGCTGTGCTGAGCTGAGACGATGCCCCAGTGCGGCGCTAGGGGGCGCTGTGCTGAGCTGGGCCGATGCCCCAGTGCGGCGTTAGGGGGTGCTGTGCTGAGCTGAGCCGATGCCCCAGCGTGGCTCTAGGGGGCGCTGTGCTGAGCTGAGATGATGCCCCAGCGTGGAGCTAGGGGGCACTGTGCTGAGCTGGGCCGATGCCCCAGTGCGGCGCTAGGGGGTGCTGTGCTGAGCTGAGCCGATGCCCCAGTGTGGAGCTAGGGGGCGCTGTGCTGAGCTGAGCCGATGCCCCAGCGTGGAGCTAGGGGGCGCTGTGCTGAGTTAGGCCATTACCCCAGCGTGGCGCTAGGGGGCGCTGTGCTGAGCTGAGCCGATGCCCCAGCGTGGAGCTAGGGGGTGCTGTGCTGAGTTAGGACGTTGCCCCAGTGTGGCGCTAGGGGGCGCTGTGCTGAGCTGAGCCGATGCCCCAGCATGGCGCTAGGGGGCGCTGTGCTGAGTTAGGCCGTTGCCCCAGTGTGGCGCTAGGGGGCGCTGTGCTGAGTTAGTGGGGCGCTCGGGGTGCTGTGCTGCAGGGCATTGCCCCAAGGCAGATCAGAGCTGAATTTCTAGCCCTGAGCTGGGTAACATTTCCTGAGCCAGGCCCTGTATTTTGGGACAGCAAACCCAGCATGTGGTACCCCAGGGTGGGAGATTCTGTCCTGCCTCTGCCAGTCCCTCTCTGAGGAGTTTTCTTCATTTCCCACCCTACGCCTGTAGCGTCATGCAGCTGCTCCCCTGCGACCCTGCCCCACAAGTGGCTGCACCTTAGCGCTGGGTGAGCCGGCCCCAGGCGGCGTTCGGTGCGGCTGTTCCCCAGGGGCACTCCCCAGACGTGCCTGCGTCTCCATGCTGGCAGAGCCATTCCTGGGCACACCGTGCAAGGTTTTGTCTTTCTCTCAGCCTAGGAGACGGGCACCTCTGAAACCCCAGCGGCCCGTCAGCTCTGTGGGGTGCCTGAATGGAGCCTCCTCAGAGGCCATCAATTATGCAACACTCCAGTTCCCACCCAGTCGTCGCCAGGGGCAGGCCGCCTCTGCCAGGTATAAAGAGGGGAAAGAACCCGCCAGCCCTGGCTTCTCCCAGAGCTGGGGAGGGACCCGCGAGTCCTGTCTGCTTCCATTAAAAGCTGCTGTTCTCCTCCCAGGGGGCCAGGAAACTCAAAGCAGGCAGTGGAGCCGACCAGCCCGGACGAAGCTGCGATTTACAGTGTGGTGAAGAAACCCAAACCGCTGCCCAAGGTACCAGCCTGGCGTTACCTTGGGTCCCCCAAGAGCCCCGTCCCACCAGAGCCTGCGTCCTCCAGGTCCCTGAAGTGGGGTCCTGTCGGGGACGCGTGTGCCGGAGTGGCTGGGCTAGCTGGGGGCTGCGGGTCACGGGGCAGGGCCCCTGGCAGGGCTGGAGGGCGGTGGGCTGTACCCCGCGAGGCCTAACGCACCCACACGTAGCAGGCTGGGCCAGTTGTTTTTCTGCCTCTAGTTCCCCTTTCTGGGTCACTCATGTGACTTCGAATACATTTTTGCTCTCGAAATAAAAGCATTTGTTGAGATAAGATAAAAATAGGAGGCTATTCCGCTGGCAGCTGGAACCCAGCCCAACCCGGGCTCTGCCATGTGCCTGCTCCACCTTCGTGTGACAGTTGAGCCCCCCCGGCGGTGCTGGGTGGCAGGCGGTTGTGGGTCGGAAAGGGGGGGCAGCCCAGTGCCGGGAGAGCAGGGGGTAGAGAGTGGGGGGGGGGCACCTCAGGGCCAGTAGAGCACGGGGTGGTGGGGGGGGGCAGCCCAGAGCTGGGAGAGCAGGGGGCAGTGGGTAGGGAGTGGGGGGGCAGCCCAGAGCTGGGAGAGCAGGGGGCGGTGGGTAGGGAGTGGGGGGGCAGCCCAGAGCTGGGAGAGCAGGGGGCGGTGGGTAGGGAGTGGGGGGGCAGCCCAGAGCTGGGAGAGCAGGGGGCGGTGGGTAGGGAGTGGGGGGGCAGCCCAGAGCTGGGAGAGCAGGGGGCGGTGGGTAGGGAGTGGGGGGGGGGCAGCCCAGAGCTGGGAGAGCAGGGGGCGGTGGGTAGGGAGTGGGGGGGCAGCCCTGGGCTGGGAGAGCAGGGGGCGGTGGGTAGGGAGTGGGGGGGCAGCCCAGAGCTGGGAGAGCAGGGGGCGGTGGGTAGGGAGTGGGGGGGCAGCCCAGACCAGGGAGAGCAGGGGGTGGTGGGTAGGGAGTGGGGGGGCAGCCCAGAGCTGGGAGAGCAGGGGGCGGTGGGTAGGGAGTGGGGGGGCAGCCCAGAGCTGGGAGAGCAGGGGGCGGTGGGTAGGGAGTGGGGGGGCAGCCCAGAGCTGGGAGAGCAGGGGGTGGTGGGGGGGGGGGGGGCAGCCCAGAGCTGGGAGAGCAGGGGGCGGTGGGTAGGGAGTGGGGGGGCAGCCCAGAGCTGGGAGAGCAGGGGGCGGTGGGTAGGGAGTGGGGGGGCAGCCCAGAGCTGGGAGAGCAGGGGGCGGTGGGTAGGGAGTGGGGGGGGCAGCCCAGAGCTGGGAGAGCAGGGGGCGGTGGGTAGGGAGTGGGGGGGCAGCCCAGAGCTGGGAGAGCAGGGGGGGTGGGTAGGGAGTGGGGGGGCAGCCCAGACCTGGGAGAGCAGGGGGTGGTGGGTAGGGAGTGGGGGGGGGGCAGCCCAGAGCTGGGAGAGCAGGGGGCGGTGGGTAGGGAGAGGGGGGGCAGCCCAGAGCTGGGAGAGCAGGGGGCGGTGGGTAGGGAGAGGGGGGGCAGCCCAGACCAGGGAGAGCAGGGGGCGGTGGGTAGGGAGTGGGGGGGCAGCCCAGAGCTGGGAGAGCAGGGGGCGGTGGGTAGGGAGTGGGGGGGCAGCCCAGAGCTGGGAGAGCAGGGGGCGGTGGGTAGGGAGTGGGGGGGCAGCCCAGAGCTGGGAGAGCAGGGGGCGGTGGGTAGGGAGTGGGGGGGCAGCCCAGAGCTGGGAGAGCAGGGGGCGGTGGGTAGGGAGTGGGGGGGCAGCCCAGAGCTGGGAGAGCAGGGGGCGGTGGGTAGGGAGTGGGGGGGCAGCCCAGAGCTGGGAGAGCAGGGGGCGGTGGGTAGGGAGTGGGGGGGCAGCCCAGAGCTGGGAGAGCAGGGGGCGGTGGGTAGGGAGTGGGGGGGCAGCCCAGACCTGGGAGAGCAGGGGGTGGTGGGTAGGGAGTGGGGGGGGGGCAGCCCAGAGCTGGGAGAGCAGGGGGCGGTGGGTAGGGAGAGGGGGGGCAGCCCAGAGCTGGGAGAGCAGGGGGCGGTGGGTAGGGAGTGGGGGGGCAGCCCAGAGCTGGGAGAGCAGGGGGCGGTGGGTAGGGAGAGGGGGGGCAGCCCAGAGCTGGGAGAGCAGGGGGCGGTGGGTAGGGAGTGGGGGGGCAGCCCAGAGCTGGGAGAGCAGGGGGCGGTGGGTAGGGAGTGGGGGGGCAGCCCAGAGCTGGGAGAGCAGGGGGCGGTGGGTAGGGAGTGGGGGGGGGGCAGCCCAGAGCTGGGAGAGCAGGGGGCGGTGGGTAGGGAGAGGGGGGGCAGCCCAGAGCTGGGAGAGCAGGGGGCGGTGGGTAGGGAGTGGGGGGGCAGCCCAGAGCTGGGAGAGCAGGGGGCGGTGGGTAGGGAGTGGGGGGGCAGCCCAGAGCTGGGAGAGCAGGGGGCGGTGGGTAGGGAGTGGGGGGGCAGCCCAGAGCTGGGAGAGCAGGGGGCGGTGGGCTGGGAGCTGCAGAGGGTCCCAGCTGGGGGCTCCTGCTTGTAGCTGCCTCTCTCTGACTCCTGCCTCCCCAGGGCGAAGCGAAGGGCGACTATGAGAACGTGGGGACCCAGCCGGAGGAGGAGCTGAACTACTGCACCCTGGTGCTGCCCGGCCCGCGCTCCCGTGTCCCGCCCGGCCGCTGGGAGTCCGAGTCTGAGTCCGAGTCGGAGGCAAGCGTGCAGTACGCGGCCCTGCGGCACTGAGCCTCCTTTGACAGGGCCGGCTTCCCGCTGCCATGGACCCAGGGACCTGGCCACAGACCCACAGAACCCGACCATGGTCCCTTGGAGCCTGGCTATGGAGCCCAGCCATGGACCCACGGAGCCTGGCCACGGAGCCCAGCCATGGACCCATGGAGCCTGGCTATGGAGCCCAGCCATGGACCCACAATGCCTGGCCACGGAGCCCAGCCATGGACCCACAATGCCTGGCCACGGAGCCCAGCCATGGACCCACAATGCCTGGCCACGGAGCCCAGCCGTGGCCCCACGGAGCCCAGCCATGGACCCACAATGCCTGGCCACGGAGCCCAGCCGTGGAGCCACTCTGGACTCTCAGGCCCCACTGAGCTCTGGACGCTGGGTGCGGTGGGGGCAGGGGTGTCCGTGGCCTTAGTGCTGGACCTGGAGCAGAGTGGGGGCAGGGTGAGCGGAGTCAGGCAGCGAGAGAGAAACACAGGCAGGGTAATGCAGGGCAAGGGCTCCCGGCCGCCTCCCCACTGCTACAGCAGCAATGGCACCCAGAGCCCTGGACCCTTTAAAGCGCCGCCGGAGCGCTGGGCGATGCACTGCAGGCCATGCTGAGGGCTGGGGGGGGGGGGGGGGGGCGGAGAGGGGACGGGGAGACTGCAGTCTGGTCTGGCTGCTCCCAGCCCCGCCCCTCCCATCCAAGACCCCACCCCACCCCGGCCCATCGATGCTGTCAGCTTCCCTGCACACACACACACACACACACACACACACACACACACCCTCCCATGTCAGCTTCCCTGCACACACACACACACACACACACACACACACACACACACACACACACACACACACACACAGAGCAAGGCCCAGCCCCCACCACAGAACAAGGCCCAGCTCCTCCAGTAGGGGACATCAGGGATACACACAGACACACAGACACACACACTTTCTGCAGCAGGGGATGCTTTCCCTTGTACCCCCCAAATATCCCATTAATCACCAGCTGCTGCCCCTGAGGTTCAGCCCCCCAGCACAGCGACGCTGCTGCCCCTGAGGTTCAGCCCCCCAGCACAGTGACCCCCCCAGGCCCATAGGCTGTGGGTGACTCTAACACAAGATGAGTGTGCTTTATCCAAGTCCCACTCCTCCCCTCCCCGCCCCGTGACAAGGGACCTCTAAGGAAGGGGACCCCACAGCCATCTCTGAAGGGCCAGCTTTCCTAGCCTGCTGTGAGGTGGAGTGTGGGGCCCGGGAGTCAGGAGTCCTGGGTTCCAGCCCCAATGCTGGGAGGGCGGGGGGCTCTAAAGGGCTGGGGGTCAGGGACGTGCTGCATTGTTTTTAAGAGTAGTAGCCTCAAAGCAGCACTGCACTGGAACGGCTCTCCCAGGACTGGGAGCCAGCTCTGGGGTGGGGCGGCCGGGAAGCAGCCCCTCGTAGCCATTCGGTGCTTTCCTTTCTGACTAGCGAGTGCCTTCCCCTGCTTCCCCCCGCCGCTGGGCTAGCATGCGCCTGGCACGAGGAAGGAGGGATGTAATTGGCAGCTCTTCCTGCAGTAGAATCAGCAATAAAAGTTCTTTACAGGCTATTAACTGCAGCAGGGCCCGGCCAAATAGCAAGTCTGTAAACAGCTTTCAGCTCGAAAGCACTGGAGCGTTCGGCCCCAGCCGCTCAGAGGAAACTGACGCGGTTGCAGCAGCAGGAAAAGAAATAAATTGATCTATGAGCATTTTCCAGGCCCGGTATTTAGCTGAGTATTCTGTGCATCCTCTGTGAGGGGTTGCAGTGTCCCAGGGCAGCACTAGGGGGCGTTATGCTATAGGGGGCAGAGTGGGGGGGGGGTCTTAATTGGGGCTCAGGGCTGAGCCCAATGTCCCAGGGCAGCCTTAGGGGGCGCTGTGCTGCAGGGAGTGGGGTGGGGTGGGTTGGTCAGGGCAGGGCCCAATGACCCAGGGCGGCCCTAGGGGGCGCTGTGCTGCAGGGAGTGGGGTGGGTTGGTCAGGGCAGGGCCCAATGACCCAGGGCGGCCCTAGGGGGCGCTGTGCTGCAGGGCGTGGGGTGGGTTGGTCAGGGCAGGGCCCAATGCCCCAGGGCGGCCCTAGGGGGCGCTGTGCTGCAGGGAGTGGGGTGGGTTGGTCAGGGCAGGGCCCAATGACCCAGGGTGGCCCTAGGGGGCGCTGTGCTGCAGGGAGTGGGGTGGGTTGGTCAGGGCAGGGCCCAATGACCCAGGGTGGCCCTAGGGGGCGCTGTGCTGCAGGGAGTGGGGTGGGTTGGTCAGGGCAGGGTCCAATGCCCCAGGGCGGCCCTAGGGGGCGCTGTGCTGCAGGGCGTGGGGTGGGTTGGTCAGGGCAGGGCCCAATGCCCCACGGCGGCCCTAGGGGGCGCTGTGCTGCAGGGAGTGGGGTGGGTTGGTCAGGGCTGGGCCCAATGCCCCAGGGCGGCCCTCGGGGGCGTTGGGCTGCAGGGAGTGGGGTGGGGGCTCTTCCCTGGCATTAGAGGTTGGCCCCAATGCCCCAGCACAGTGCAAGCTTGCTGGGTTTAGAGCAGGGGAGGCTGGGAGTCAGGGTTTCTGGGTCCTCCTCTACTCTGTCTTTCCCAACTTCAGCCTCAGTTTCCTGCTGATTTCCTGGTCTGGTGTGGGTGTGACTTATTGGCTGTAGGGGGCAGAGCACTTTGGGAAGCAGACATCCAGCCACACTTGCACTGGGATGCGTTGACGGACTCCGAGATGCAGCCAGCACTGGGGTGAAGCCCTTGGAGAAGCATTGCATATAACAGTGTGCAGGATGGCTCACCTGGTGCTGAGATGCAGCCAACTCTGGGGAGGGGCAGCTGAGGAACAGCTGCACATAACGCCGCATGGGGATGACTCACCCCTTGCAGAGATGAGGGTTTTCTGTAGCATCTGGGGGTTTCCTGTAGCATCGCCTCAGAGAGAATGATTTGCTCTCCGGAGCTGGCGCTGCCTTCCTGTGTCTTTAGAGCCCTGTTATCTCTCCCAGCGGAAATAACACATAGTCACAGAACAAATAGAGCAAAATGGATTGGATGGGGTGGGGAGGAGTTCGCCCATGAGGCTTTGTACCAGCCCTCCAAAGAACATACCCTGACAGCTGATGGGCTGACAGCAGAGGGGCTGGGAGCCAGGACTCTTGGGTTCTCGCCTCGGCTCTGTGTAGGCAAAGCTGCCCTGCTCGCAATGGGGCAGAAAATGCCTGTAGCACACACAAATGTTTCACTGCGTGGCTCTTCATTAACAAGGAGCCAGCTGCTTTTAAGAGTCCCCAAGAAATACACCTAGCTCTGCGCCAGAGCAGCCAGGGAGCCACCCCTGGTGGGGCAGTGCGGGGAACAGCCACACATAACACTGCCTGGGGAGTGGGGAGAGCAGGGCGTGCCCAGACCTGAGATACAGCCACCTCTGGGGTGGGGCAGTGCAGGGAACAGCCACACATAACACTGCCTGGGGAGTGGGGAGAGCAGGGCGTGCCCAGAGCTGAGATACAGCCACCTCTGGGGTGGGGCAGTGCAGGGAACAGCCACACATAACACTGCCTGGGGAGTGGGGAGAGCAGGGCGTGCCCAGACCTGAGATACAGCCACCTCTGGGGTGGGGCAGTGCAGGGAACAGCCACACATAACACTGCCTGGGGAGTGGGGAGAGCAGGGCGTGCCCAGAGCTGAGATACAGCCACCTCTGGGGTGGGGCAGTGCAGGGAACAGCCACACATAACACTGCCTGGGGAGTGGGGAGAGCAGGGCGTGCCCAGAGCTGAGATGCAGCCACCTCTGGGGTGGAGCAGCTGGGGAGCCATTCATACAGGGATCAGTGTGCAGCAGCTGCCTGGGAAGTGGGGGAAATCACCTCTCAGAATGGGGTAAGTCCCATGTACTGGGGCAGGGTGGGGGGCTCTGTCTGCGTCCCACTTTGGGGTCTCCGTGGGGACGATCCCATTCTGCGTCCACCTTGGTGTCTGTTCTGCCCCCTTCAATCATTTCCCCTGGGAATGGGGCGTGAGGCAGAGGGGCCCGAGGGGCAGGGCAGCCCCCGGAACCTCCATAGTCTTTTATGGCTTTATGGCCCAGATGCGTAGCCAGGACATGAGGCTGCCCTGGCTGAGCAATTCTTTCTGGGCAATTTCATCCCACCTGGGAGCAGAAAGATCCACGCCCCCAGCGACCACGGGCACAGCAGCTTGTCACGTCCCCGGGGCCAGGCCAGGTGGGAGTGCAGGTGTGGGCAGCAGAGACTAGAGAGAGGTAAGAGTAAGGGGACGTGGAGATGGGGCAGGGATGGTGGAGGACGTAGGGGATGCAGCTGTGGGGCAGGGATGGGGTGGATCTAGGGGACGCATCTGTGGGGCAGCGTTGGGTGTGGATCTAGGGGACGCATCTGTTGGACAGGGATGGGGGTGAATCTAGGGGATGCATCTGTGGGGCAGGGATGGGGTGGAACTAAGGGACTCAGCCATGGGGAAGGGACAGAGTGGATTCAGGAAACATGGCAGTGGGGCTGGGATGGGAGTGGATCTAGGGGATGCAGCTATGGGAAAGAGATGTGGGGGATGGAACTAGGGGATACAGCTCTGGGGCAGGGACAGGGTGGATGCAGAGAACATGGCTGTGGGGCAGGGATGGAGGGGGAATCTAGGGAATCCATCCATGGGGCAGGGATGGGGTGGATCTAGGGGACGCAGTCTTGGGGCAGGGATGGGGTGGATCTAGGGGACGCATCTGTGGGGCAGCGTTGGGTGTGGATCTAGGGGACGCATCTGTTGGACAGGGATGAGGGTGAATCTAGGGGATGCATCTGTGGGGCAGGGATGGGGTGGAACTAGGGGACTCAGCCATGGGAAGGGACAGAGTGGATTCAGGAAACATGGCAGTGGGGCTGGGATGGGAGTGGATCTAGGGGATGCAGCTATGGGGCAGGGACAGGGTGGATGCAGAGAACATGGCTGTGGGGCAGGGATGGAGGGGGAATCTAGGGAATCCATCCATGGGGCAGGGATGGGGTGGATCTAGGGGACGCAGTCTTGGGGCAGGGATGGAGGTGGATCTAGAGGTTGCAGCTGTGGGGCAGGGATGGAGGTGGATCTAGAGGTTGCAGCTGTGGGGCAGGGATGGGGGTGGATCTAGGGGATGCAGTCTTGGGGCAGGGATGGGGGTGGATCTAGAGGTTGCAGCTGTGGGGCAGGGATGGAGGTGGATCTAGAGGTTGCAGCTGTGGGGCAGGGATGGGGGTGGATCTAGGGGATGCAGCCGTGGGGCAGGGATGGGGGCGGATCTAGGGGACGCAGCCATGGGGCAGGGATGGGGGGTGGATTGAGGGAACACACCTGTGGGGAAGTGGCCAACAGCAGGGAATGCAGCCGTGGGGCAGGGATGGGGGCGGATCTAGGGGACGCAGCCGTGGGGCAGGGATGGGGGGTGGATTAAGGGAACACACCTGCGGGGAAGTGGCCAACGGCAGGGAATGCAGCCGTGGGGCAGGAACGGGGACGGGTGGCTCTAGGGCATCGGTCACCAAGCAGGTGCTCGATCGGGGTTTGCTGTAGATCTTGGAACCTTTGACAATTGATCCGGACAGGTTTGGCCGGGAGGCTGTCAAGTGTCAGCTGCCCCTCAGCACTGCTGTGCGGCTCCTTCCCTCCGCCTTGGAGGTGCCCCTCACCCCCGTGAGCCGCCTGCTTGCTGCGCAGGGCATGGGAAGAAGATGAAGGGGGTGCTGATGTCAGGGTGCCCCCCCTCCACTCTGTACCCCGCCTCCACAGAGCTGAGGGGGGCAGGGATGGAGGGAGTTCGCTGGCTGCTTTTGGGCGTGGTGCAGGGCCAGGGTAGAAGTGAGCCTGCCGTAGCCCTGCTGCACCCCCACCCAGAAGCCACCTGGCGCCTGCATTCTGAACCCCAGTCCCGGGCCTGAACCCCTCCTGAACCCCAGATCCCTGCCCCCAGCCTGATAACAGTGAGGGAGGATGGAGAGGGCAGGGGCGGGGCCTTGGAGAAGGGGTGGGAAGGAAGCGAGGGGCAGGGTGTTTGGGTTTGAGGTGGATCCTGGATTGCACTTCAATTCAGAAAGTGATCTCGTGCTTAAAAAGGTTGGAGACCCCTGCTCTGGGGATTTACGACGACTTTTGACAGTCTCCCGTCTCATTAACAAGCGGGGGCCCTCCAGCCTGGATGGAGCTCGTGTAGGGCGGGGGCCCAGCTGGGTGGAGGATTGTCCCCCAACTGCAGCTCCCCATGGCCAGGCTGGGCGGGCGTCATGCGCGGGGGACCCACACTGGCTATGCTTCTGTTCAACAGCTTCATGGGCAACATAGCTGAGGGCATGTGGCAGGCTGCGGGAGATGCTGAGCCAGGAGGGGCTGCCAGTGCTGCCAGGGATGGGGGTGGGTTGGGGGTGGATCTAGGGTCCGCAGCCAGGGGGCAGGGTTGGGGGTGGATCTAGGGGATGCAGCCAGGGGGCAGGTTTGAGTATAGATCTAGGGGATGTCGCCGTGGGGCAGGGTTATGGTGGATGCAGGGGATCCAGCCATGGGGCATGGACTGGAGATGGATCTAGGGGCGTTGCTGTGGGGCTGGGATGGGGATGGATTGAGGGCACACAGCTGTGGGGCAGGCTTGGTGTAGATGTAGGGGCTGTGTCTGTGGGGCAGGGTTTGGGGTGGATGTACAGGATGCAGCCAGGGGGCAGGGTTGGGGGTGGATCTAGGGGATGCAGCCAGGGGGCAGGGGTGGGGGTGGATTTAGAAGATGCAGCCAGGGGGAAGGGGGCACGGGTAGGGGTGGATCTAGGGGATGCAGCCAGGGGGCAGGGGTTGGGGGTGGATCTAGGGGCCGCAGCCGCGGGACAGGATTATAGTGGATGTAGGGGTCCTGTCCATGGGGCATGGATAGGAGATGGATCCAGGGGCCGCAGCAGAGGGGGCTCACCCCCTTTCCCATTCCAGCCCCGGTCGAGATGTGTCCATCCTGCATCCCCCGCTGAGCTGGCACCATGGGTCCGCTGGACACACTGACTCTGGCCGTCTACTCCCTCACCATCCTGCTGGGCGTGCCAGCCAACGCCTTGGCGCTGTTCATCTTCTACCGCCGCGCCCGCGCCCGCCTCACCCCCAACCTCATCTACATGATCAACCTCTGCGTCTCCGACCTGGCCTTCATCCTCCTCCTGCCGCTGAAGATCCTGGAGGTGATTTGGCCTGACTGGTCGCCGCCCAGCTTCCTCTGCCCTTTCAACAGCATGGTTCACTTCGGCACGCTGTACACCAGCGCCTGCTTCCTGACAGCCGTCAGCGCTGGGCGCTACCTGAGCGCCGCCTTCCCCCTCCACTACCGGCGCTGCAAGAAGCCCCTGTACTCCTGCCTGGTCTGCGTGGCCATCTGGTGCCTGGTGAGCTTCCACGGTGCCCTGCTGGCCATCCTGGAGAATTCACTGGGCGCCAACGCCACCCTCTTCACGGGCAACGGCTCTGCCTGCTACCAGGAGTTCAGCCCCGAGCAGCTGGCCCTGCTGGCTCCGGTCCGCTTGGAGCTCTCCGTGGCCTTGTTTTTCCTGCCCTTGGTGATCACGGCCTTCTGCTACGCCGGCTGCATCCACGTCCTCATGAAGTCCCATCTCCACCAGCAGAAGAAGCGCCGGGCGGTGCGGCTGGCCGTGGCCACACTCTCCATCTTTGTGCTCTGCTTTGGCCCCTACAACCTCTCCCACGTGGTGGGCTACGCCCGTGGCGAGAACCTCTGGTGGCGCAAGGTGGCGATGCTGCCCGGAGCCTGCAATGCCTTCTTGGACCCGCTCATCTTCTACTTTCTCTCCTCGACCAAGGACCACAGCCCGGCCTGGGTGTGGCGCTCGGTGGGGCAGCGCTGCAGCTCCTTCTGGCAGAAGATGACGCTAGGTGACAGGGAGGCGGGCAAGGCGCAGCCTGAGAAGGGCGGTGCATCCTGGGGGACCACAGGCCCTGGGGTGGGGAGCTCCAAGTAACCATGGGACACAGACACCAACTCCGTTGGGACAAGATTTGGATGGGCGGTGGGACCCGGCTGCTTATGGGCCTTAAAAATTCCCCATGGGGTTAGTAGTCCGATCTTGGAGAGGACGCAAGACCAACGACCAGGAAATTCATGACCATTACAGATTCCCCGTGGGATTAGTAGTCTCTGCCCTTGGATGGCACATGAGTCTAAGAACTATGCTTGGGCCAGGACATAGCCCACGTGGGACAAGGAGGTGTCTGGTTTTGATGGTTTCGATGTCACCATTTTCCGTTGAGACATAAGCGCATGGTCGTGACTGTGACCATGCATGGTCAGATGGTCTGGGGCCATCCCAGACTCGGATGTGCAGTTAGTCACTGACAGAGCAGGGTCAAGATTTTTTGCCAAGGTGTCCTCACAGGTCTCTGGCTCTGTCGATGATGATCCAGAAGACTGCTTGCAGGCGTGCTCGGTGGTATGTGCCGTGTCTGCGCCGCAGACCCCGAGAGAGCCCCCAAAGACCACAAGCCACATAAGGATCGAAGGTGTATTGTTAAGGGAAGTACATAGCTGCCAGTAGACTCTACCGAACCACTACACATTCGTAATAATGGCATGGCACAATCAATGGGAAATTTCCACTGCCCCCTAGATCATCCAAAGACTGCCCCCCCCAAGACACCACCTTGTATACAGGTTCAAACAAGTTACGCAGCACTCCCGACGTATCACGTTGCCACCCTCCGACGCTATTAGAGACCACCCATCACCCTGCACCTTGGGTTTGATTGGATCATCTCAGTCAATCACATTTTACACCTTCTCCTGAACCTGGGCCGGTATCTGTGAGGAGTGGGTACCAAGGTCTTCTTTTAATGAGCTGTTGGTACCACGTGCTTTGCACTTATGACCAGTACCAATGACTGTTCTACACCAGGGCCTATTACCAGTTAGTGTTTTGCACCCTCAGCCCTGTTCATGCCAAGTTCTGTGAACTGGGGCCTGCTTCTTGCTCATAGCTTAGCTTTGCTTTATGTTAGCCAGGATTTGTCTATTGTTAGCTAGGCCTCAGGCCTCAGACCAGGCCTGTGCTACATGGGCTTTTGTTTTAGGCCCTCATACAGGCTGGAAAGGAGGACAGGGATTCCAGTTGGGGCGTGACAGTAGGGTGCAGATTTCATGGGGATCATTACGTACCCCATAGGCCAGATCCCACAATGAGAGTGCATCTACACAGCAGTGTTATTTTGGAATAACGGCTGTTATTCCGAAATAACCATGCAGGCATCTACACAGCAATTCCATTCTTTCGAAATAAATTCAAAATAACGGGCAGCTTATTCTGACTTCCGTAAATCTCATTCCACGAGGAATGACGCCTCTTATGAAATAGCTATTTTGGAATAGCAGTTGTGTGGACGTTCCACTGTGGCTACTTCGAAATAGCTCCTCCCCAGGGCCATTCAAAGTAATTACTTCCCAGCATCTTCTGGGGCTCTAAATCGAGGTAGCACATCCACATTAGGGGAGTCTCCCTTAGCCTCATTTTGATGTGCTATTTTGAAATATACTATTTTGGAGTGTTTCTTCCGGAATAGCTTATTTCAAAATAAGCATGCAGTGTAGACGTACCCTGAGAGAACTGGATATAGGGGATGACCCAGACTCCCTCGCCCCACGATCCCCTGAAAGAGCGAAATAAACTGTATGGCTAACCCTACTACTGGGGAATAGACTAAACTCCAGCCTGTAGGTCTGCACTGGGTGAGTTCTATGCTGCACAGTTGTTCCCCAGGTGCTCCACCCCAGCAGTGGCTACATTTTAGCACTGAGGTTATGATTTCTTGGTTGTAAGGCCCTAGAGCTGTGATTCCCAAACTTTTTGGCATCATGCCCCCCCTTTTTGATTTTTGAGAAACCTTTATCCCCCCCCAAAAATCAGCAAAACTTGAGAAAAAAAAAAAAAAAAAAAAAAAAAGAGGAACTGAACGGGGCTGAAAAACAGTTGCAGCCCCTTTAATTCATAGGACCAGTGTAAAAAAAAAAAGGGGGGGGGAGGAAGTTGTTGACCAAAAAAAAAAAAGGTTGCCCTTTTAAGAGACGATCAGGCATTGCCCTCTTAAGGCGGTCCTTTTAAGGCCCCCCCATTCCCTCCCCCTTCCCGCCCCAGCCAGCCTGAGCTGCATTGTGTTCTGGTGGATGCCGGAGCCAGGAAAAACAGAAAATAACGGACATTTCAGATGTCCGGTATTTTCTGAATTTTTTTACCAGATGGACCGGGCTCTTTCTTGGGAGGGGGTTGACCAAGGGAGGGAGGGGACTGGGTTGCCTCACGCCTCCCCTGGAATGTCTTCATACACCCCCAGGGGGGGCGCGCTCCGCAGTTTGGGAACCTATGCCCTAAAGAAATGTCCGAGGTCACCACGGTGTCTGCGTAACTTGAATGTAGAAATATTCCAAAGCACAATGCAAGGGCACTCGTAAACCTCTGGGTGAGGAAACTGCAGCTTCAGAGCTGGATGGTTTGTGTAAACTCCTGCAAGCCCCTAGGACAGAATAATGCAGAGAATTACCCAGGGTTAATCAATGAATTGGTACAAATAGATGCAATGGGGCCAGACCCCCAGCTGGGGTCTCACCGCTTCACCCTACTGCTGACTCTTCTGCCCATGGGCCGTCCATTACCTCCCACTGACTGACTGAATAAATAGCATTTTCCCAGCTCCAATGGGGTCGTTAATTATTAATATCGTTACTGTAGGTATCATTGGACTGAGGTCAGATCCCCACTGAAATGAATGCTCTGCACTTATGGCATAATGGGGCTGGGAACCGGGATGCCTGGGTTCTATCCCAGCCCTGGGATGACAGTGGGGTCTAGTGGTTACCCTAGTGGGGTCTAGGGCTGGGACGCAGGACGTAGGTTCTATTCCCAGCTGCTTGTGGGACCCTGGGCGAGTCCCTGCTTCTCTCCGAGCCTCAGTTTCCTTCTATCTAAATGGGGAGAACGGGAGGTGCATTTGATGCAGCTTCTCCTATGCAGGTTCCAATGGGCCCATTTGGTCTCGGAGCCCCAAGCCCAGTCTGGCTGCTCCCTCGGCCTGGCTTTGGCGCTACCCAGGCAGGTAAGAATCAATGACCAGGCACTCTTGGGTCTGCCCTGTGCCAGTCTCCCCTCTGATTACGAGGTGGGTATCAGGTGAGAGTGGTATTGCCCAGCCCTGTGGGCCGGGGCACTGACATTGCTGCTGTCGGAGCGGTGCTGCTGGACAGGAGGGGAAGGATTTGGACCAGTCCACACCCTCCTTCCCCCCATCCCTCCCTTTGGTTTCCTTGGGCTTGCAAAAGCAGAAATTGCTTGAAACCACCAAGCCTCCCTGCGGTTTGGAGCAAGATTGGACGTTTTCCAGGGCTTACCAGAAACTGCTGTGGGAGGGGGTGGTTGGGCACCTAGAAACTGTCCAGGGCACAGTTCCTAGGAACTCCTAGGAGGGGAAGCAGGGTGGAGTTCCTAGAAACTACTGGAGTCCTGAGCTTCTCCAAAATCACCAGAGAGACAAGTGGGTTTCCTCGAAACATCACGGCAGCTTGGAGCTCCCTAGAAAGGATGATGGGGGCTCGGGGCTCCCTTGAAACAATCAGGGGAACCGAGGCTCACCCAAAATGATCATGGGGGTTCGGGGTTCCCTCAGAATGGTCACAGTAGCCCAGGTCCCCCACAAAACTTTCCAGGGTGACTTTGGGCTCCCTTGAAACTATCGCTTCTGGGCTCCAGGCCCCCTACCAACATCAGAGTTATCTCTAGGGTCTGTAGAAACTGTCAAGCAGCACAGGGCTCCCTGGACACTATTGTGGGTGGGCACAGGGCTCCTTGAAACTGTCACAGCTCCTCAGGGACCACCAGCTTCACCCCCTCAATGTCTCTCTGCCTGAGCTTTGTAGCCAGCTGCAGCTGACACGGGGTCAGAGTGTGGGGAGGAGGGAAGGAGGATGGACATCTGAGGAGAGGGACCTCTGCACTGAGGACCCTGGGGCCAATAACCCCGTCTCTGCCCTGGCTGCTCAGGTCTTGCCGAGAGACCCCACACGTCCAGTTCAGCCAAGGAGCGCCGAGGGCGGTTTGTCTGTGCAAGTCTCTGTGTCCCGGGACACTGGCAGGGGGGAGGGAGTGCTGGCCTCTAAGCCACCAGAGCAAAACTGGAGGGGAAAGACCCCGTGGGCCATTCTCTGACCCTCCAAATCTGCCAGTCTCCAGCCCTGGGCCAGATGGGAGCTGGTACCCCCAATAGGGGAAAGACCTCGTGTGCTATTCCCTGCCCCTTCAAACCTGCCAGTCCCCAGCCCTGGGGCCAGACTGGAGCTGTCACCCACTAGAGGGGAAAGGTCCTGTGCCTTCCAGGTTGGGGAAGAGCTACTCATAGGGGCTCACTGGGTGTCCGTGCAGTGCCCGGCCGTCTGGTTTCGGGAATGCCCAGAGCCTAGCTCCCACAGTCAGTCCTGTACCCCTCAGGGTGGGGGAAGGGACACTAGTGGGCTGATCCGTGTCAGAACAGCTGAGGGTACAAGAGGTCATGCTCCAGTGAGAGGAAAAGGAACCAAGGAAAAGGCAGTCTGGCTTTGCTTCCTACAGCTCAAGGGAAGTGGTTTTAGTTAGAAGAGAGCGGTGCCAGGTGCCAGGACTTCTGGGTTCTCTCCTCAGATCTGGCAGGTGAGTGGGGTATAGTAGTTAGAGCACGAAGCATGAGATCTATTCCCCCGCTCTGAGGGAGGGGATGGAGTAGGATCTAGTAGCTAGAGCAGGGGAGGCTAAGGGCCAGGTTCTATCAGCAGTGAGGAGAGGGTGTCCAGTGCTTGAACCTTGTTCGGGAGGGTGGGGAGTTTCCAGGCACAGATGTCAGTGAGGGCTACAGAGAGCTGGGTGTCCGGTCACCTCTTCCTGCTTCACACCTGGGTTTATTTTGGGCTGCAGAGCATCATTCCTATCAGCTGTGACATCGACCCTGCTCAGAAAGGCGACTAATTTAACCAGCCAGGGCCACAAAAGACAGCATCTGTGCACAGAGCACTGGTCCGGGAGAGAATCGGAGACTGAGATGGGGTAAGAGACTGCACTGAAGTTATCTACCTGTCTATCCATCCCCATATGCCCTGCTGTATCCATCTCCAGCCTCCTCAGCTCCCCCACTTCTGAGGGGCTGGGTCCTGGTAGGTTTTATAGATCAGGGAGAGACCAGTGAATGAAAAGCTCAGAGGTGAGATGGGTGGGGAATGGGGCCTGGGTCTTTCCCTCTGAAGGGGACACCAGCTCTGATCAGGATCAGGACCAGGGTCAGGGATGGTCTGGCTCCGTGCACCTTTTCCCTACGAGCCAGGGTTCTGTTCCTCATAACCCTGGGAGATCTCTGTGTTGTGGTTTCTCTGGGAACACAGGAGCTTGCATTTCTCAGTTCATGGGAGTGGCAATTGTTGTCCTTGTGGTCACAGAGTGGCATCTGCCTGCCCTTGTCCCTCTATCTGGATTCCACCACTAGGCCTCAGTGCCCCAGGCACAAGTCACTAGACACGAACAGAGAGCTGGGTGCCTCTGCCCGTTGTTCTTTGTTTCCAAGGGCCATTACCTGGAAACAAGTGCAGCTGCTCGTAGACCCTCCCGCTTTAACTACTAGACCTCACTTCCCTCACAGAGCTGGGAATAGCAGGTAACTAGAGCCCCCTAGAAGTGAGACACGTGAGGGGGAACTCTTGGTGCTCCTGGCACTCCGTGGTGAGGAGAGGCGCTAGGCTGGGTGGATTTATAGTGGCTCTTGCAGAACACAAAGGCTACGTCTACACTGCAGGCTTTTTGCGCAAGAACAGCTGTTCTTGTACAAAAACTTGCTGGGTGTCTACACTGCGCACACGTTCTTGCACAAATAAATTTACAGTACAGCGTCAGAAAACAGAGCTTCTTTTGGAAGAGTTATTCCTCTCCCCACGAGGAATAAACCCTCTTGTGCAAGAGCTCTTACACAAGAAGTCAGTGTAGACAGACAACATGATTTTCTTGCGCAAGAGAGCCCTATGGCTAAAATGGCCATGAGAGCTTTCTTGCGCAAGAGAGCATCCACACTGCCATGGATGCTCCTGCACAAAAGCACACCTCTTGCACAAAAGTACATGGCAGTGCGGACGTGCTCTTGCGGAAGACTATTTGCACAAGAACTCTTGCGCAAAACAGTTCCTGCGCAAGAAGCCTGCAGTGTAGACGTAGCCTAACAGTTCTGGGGAACACTTCAGGGGGTAGCCGAATTAGTCTGTACAGGATAAACTTAAAAAACATCAAATGGTCTGGTAGCACTTTAAAGACTCACAAAACATGTCGATGGGATCATGAGCTTTTGTGGGCACAGCCCACAGTTTTGCTCTAGGTTGGGAACTACATGAACACTGTTGAGTGCTGGAGCGGAGCTGGAAGGTGGGGTCACGATGGATTGAGGCGCCGTGGGGTGCTGGGCCCAGGGGCCGGCTACCTCAGCTAAAGAGTGATCCATGACCAGTGGCCAGACTCCGGCAGGGGCTCCTGGCTCAGACCTGCTCAGTGTGGAACTAGATGACCATAACAGTCCCTTGGAATCTGTGGGTCCCCTCCCCCACATGCGATAAAAATCTGAGGGGGGAGCAAAAGTGTTTTATTTCCCCACTTTCACTCACTGTTTTAATTTTCACACCCTCTTTTTTTTGGGGGGGGAAGGGGAAGTGAGAATAAAAAGCTGAGGAGGAAGCTGAGACAAAATGTGGAGGTGCTTTGGATTTCTTAACCCCTCCCCCCCAATTCTTGGAAAAACTTTCAAAACAGAGAACAAAGTTTTGAGGGCTGGGGGAGGGCGGAGGGGTCAGTGCTTTTGAAAATTTCCTACCACGTGGAATTATTAGTAATATTCTTATCTTTCCTGTGGTAGGTTCAAGGGGTCCCCAGGCTGGCCCAGTCCCTTGGGCTAGGCGCTGTTTGTTATTAGTTCCATTCATTGGGTGCATTATGGGGGTGCCCAGGAGCCCTAATTGTGGACCCAGACCCCATTGGGTCAGGTGCTGCATGCTCTTAGTGCTGTGCATTATGGGAGCACCCTGGCACCCCAGCCCTGGCCCAGGGCCCCTAGTGCTAGGTGCTGTACCCCATTATTGCTATATAGTGGGTGTGTCACGCTATCACCCAGAGCCCCTGTTCTGACCCAGGACTCCAGGGTGCCAGGCGCTGTACGTTATTAGTGCTACGTAAAGGGGTTACAGTCTCACCCAGCTGCCCCCAGGCCCCGCTGTGCAAAGAGCTGCACAGACAAAGGGCTGCCCCGGTCACAGGGAGTTTGTCTACAGACTGATCTTGAAGGAGACTCATTAACGCCCCCGTCTCTCTCTTTACAGTGGATGACCCTGGCTGGGAGCCTGTCTCTAGCCCCACCCCAAGGCTTAGTAGATTCCTGGTGGTGAGCTACTGGCAGCCTGGTCCCCCGTCCAGCCAAAGGCCTAGTGTGTGCCCTGTTGCTATTGGCAACCAGCCCTACCTCCATCTCTGTCCCTAGTGTGTGCCCTGTTGCTATTAGCAACCCAGCCCTACCTCCATCTATCCTGGCCCCAAGGCCTAGTGTGTGTCCCGTTGCTATTAGCAACCCTGTCTTACCTCCATCCATCCAAGGTCTGGTGGCTCCCCGCACCCCACTTCTATCCCTATCTCAAGCCCTAGCGTGTGCCCTGTTGCTATTGGCAACCCAGCCCTACCTCCATCCCTGTCCCAAGGCCTGGTGAGTCTCTGCTGCTATTGGGGACACCTTCTCACCTCCATCCCTAGCGGATCCTGTGTTGGTATTGGCAACCCAGCCCCTGCCGCCCCATATTTCTGCCATGTCTTTCAACAGTTCCAACCAGCTGTCCCTGGCTGTCTACACGGTGACCTTCGTGACAGGCCTGCCCCTCAACCTGTTGGCCTTCTGCGCCTTTGTGGTGAAGGCCCGCCGGCGCCTGCTGCCAGCCGACATCCTGCTCCTCAACTTGACGGTGTCTGACCTGGTGCTGCTGGCCTTCCTGCCTGTCCGCATCGCCGAGGCCTCCTGGGACATGAAGTGGAACATGCGAGAATTTCTCTGCCCTCTCTTCGGCCTCCTCTTCTTCAGTAGCATCTACCTCACCACCCTCTCGCTCACCAGCGTCAGTGTCGACCGTTACCTCAGTGTAGCCTTCCCCATCCGCTACAAGGCAAGACGCCGGCCGGCCTACGCCATGGTAGCTGTGGTCTTGTTCTGGCTGGCTGCCTTCTCCCACTGCAGCATTGTCTATGTGGTCCAGTACCAGGGCAGGGACAATGACACAGCAAGCCAGCTCACCCAATGCTATACCACATTCAACAACCAGCAGTTGACCCTCCTGCTGCCCTTCCGCCTGGAAATGTTCCTGATCCTCTTCTGTCTCCCACTGGGCATCACCACCTTCTGCTATGTCAGATTCATCTCCATCATCCGCTCCCTGCCCCTGGTGAGCCCCGGGAGGAAGCGCCGAGCCATTGGGCTGGTGGCAGCCACGTTTCTCATTTTCGTGGTCTGCTTCGCCCCCTTCAACATCTCCCATGTGGTGGGATACGTGGAAAAGAAGAGCCCAGAGTGGAGAACCTACGCTGTGCTCCTCAGCACCTTCAATGCCAGCTTAGATCCCATCATCTTTTACTTCTCCTCCTCATCTTTCCAGAAGATCTGCTGGGAGTGCCTGCAGGCAGTTTGGGAAAAACTGCAGCTCGGCTGGCTCTGCCCTAGAGTCTGGCTGGAGTCCCCAGAGAATGTGGTCACAGAGGATTCACAGATGGTACAGTGAGATGGACAGGGTGGGGAGCCCAGTTCCATCTCCACCAGGTCTGGGATGTGTTGAGGTTCCTGCCTGCCATGAACTGAAGGCGGTGAGGGAATATTCCCAAATTAGGGCTTCTTTGTGCTTGCAAGTTGTTTCGGATTCTGTTTGCCCTTTAATCAGGTGTAATTTCCGAAAGCTACATGTACACAATAACTTGCACAAGCTGCTTCCCTTTTGAGTCACTGTTCCCACACGGCCCCGCACTCTTACTAAATAACCATGCAATCTTCTAGGAAAATATCCTGTACTGCAGCATCCCAGCGCTCGCCTCTACGCCTCCTGGGATTTCACATATTGTGAGATGTCCCTGCAATTCCGGCAAGCCAGTGCCAGTAACACAAATGGGCAGATGCGCGCCTCTTTGCTGTACCCTAGCCACATGGTGTTGGAAATGGCCAAAGTGCTCTGGACAAAGGAGGAGATCAAGCAACAGGTTGTGTGCATGGACTCTTCAGGGCCCGTGGTGGAGCACCAGCTCTGGGCACCTAGGGCCAAGAGATGGGATGGGTCCAACCATCCAGGATGGCAGCACTTCAGGACAATTGGCCAGGCCCCTGGAGATCCATGCAGAGCTCACCCCAGAGCTACAGGAGAGCAATAGCCCCACGAGTGCTCCCCTCAGCATGAAGAAATGCATCACAGTCGCCAGCTGGAAATTCATCCCCCCATAGGCCAGGTTGTCTTCCTCCCCCTTCACTCCCTGTGCTCCTCCATTGCATCTGGAAGCAGCTCCCATCCTTTCCCACCTGCACGGTGCCAAGGACCACAGCTGGCCACATTCTCGTGTGAACCCTGGCAGAAACCTGGGGGCAGTGTGACCCTGCATGCCCACCCATGCGTTGCCTCTGGAAGACACGGCACCGTGTAACAGGAGAGAGGGGCTCAGCCCAGAATGGACAGAGAGTATTGGTCAGGGAGAGTTGGGTGGATGGGAGGGTGGGCTGGTCATCTCCTCCCACCTCCATGTGAGAGAGGTGCCCAGGAGTGTGCGTGTGTGTCACCCCCACTCCATGTGTGTGGGGGTTGTGTGTGTGGGGGGTGTCACGCCTCCCTGTGTGCCCCCTAAAGCCTTAGAGCAGTGGTCACCAACCAGTAGATCGGGATCTACTGGTGGATCTTAGAGCCTCTGACCTGTGACTGCTTTGACCAGAAAGCTATCAAGTGCTGGCACTTCAGTTGCCCCTCCACCTGCTGTCATGCTCCTCCTGCCCTCTGCCTTGGAGCTGCCCCCCTAGGAGCCTCCTGTTTGCTGTGTAGGCTGTTGGAGAGAGAAGAGCGGGTGTTCCTCCTCCCCACTCTCTTGTACCCCATCTCCACACAGAGAGAAGGGGATGGAGGGAGCTTGGCAATGCAAATCTCTGTCATTCTCACACACTGGCTACGTCTACACTGGCCCCAAATTCCGGAAAAGGGATGCAAATCAGGTAAGTCAGCATAGGGAAATCCGTGGGGGATTTAAATATCCCCCGTGGATTTAAATAAACATGTCCGCTGCTTTTTTTCCGGCTTGGGGAAAAGCCAGAAAAAAAGCGTCTAGACTGGCGCAATCCTCCGGAATAAAGCCCTTTTTCGGAGGATCTCTTCCTCAGGTAGGAATAAGAGATCCTCCGGAAAAGGGCTTTATTCCGGAGGATCGCGCCAGTCTAGACGCTTTTTTTCCGGCTTTTCCCCAAGCCGGAAAAGAAGCGGCGGACATGTTTATTTAAATCCGCAGGGGATATTTTAATCCCCCGCAGATTTCCCTATGCTGACTTACCTGATTTGCATCCCTTTTCCGGAATTTGGGGCCAGTGTAGACGTAGCCACTGTGTGTATCTGTCATTCTCTCTCTCTCTCTCTCACACACACACACACACACACACACACACACACACACACACACACACACACACACACACACACACACAGAGTTCTTCTCTCATCTCCTGACCCAACACACACATGGGGGGGTTGTTGTTACTTCTGTTACTGCTTGCAAAGTGGGTTAATTTTGGGTTTGCACTGGTCTGTGCATTTCATCATTTTCATTTGTCTCTTACGCTTCAATGTAATTCTTTGAGTAATGAGTTCTCAAATCCTAACCTGTCATGGGTGGAGTCGTTATCCGTATGGTAATCGCTGTTCCTGGAAGTGGCTGGCATGTCCCTGCAGCCCATGAGAGAGGCAGAGCAGGGCATCTCCACATGCTGTCCTTGCCTGCAGACACAGGTCTGACCGCCTCAGGTGCCAGACTATGGGGGAGGTGCCACTCGGACCCAGAGTGTAGAAAATTGTGTCTGCTGTTGGTGCAGTGAGGCGGGTATGGGGGCATCATTTGAGCTCCCCGTGTCAGTTGCCAAAATGTTGTGGGCCGGCCCTGTGCAGACAGCACTCCTGTAGCTCCCATTGATCAATAGCGGAGACACATGTCCAGTAGAAGCTGCAGGCTGAAGGCCTGTAGACGAGGGGCATGGAGCCACTGCTGTACATGCCAGTTGCTTTCAGGAGTGGTGCAGGGTCAGGGCAGGAGTGAGCCTGCCTGAACCCCACTGCTCCATTACCAGGAAGCCACCTCAATTAAATGGTGCCCGGCCAGAACCTGCTTCCTGAACCCCTGTCCCAGCCCTGAACCTTCTTCTACACCCAACCTCCTGCCCCGGACTTGAGGACACCTGCACCTAAACTCCTTCCCAGAGCTTGCACCCTGAAACCCCTCCTGGACCTCAATCCTCCAAACTCCTTGGCCGAAAACCAGAGCCTGCACTCCAATCCCCCAGCCCGGCCTGCTGAATGTGCGTGAGGATGGGGCATGGAGTGAGCAGGCCTTGGAGAAGGGTGGAGCAGGAACAGGGCCTCTAAGAAGGAGCAGGAAAAAAGCGGGGTGAGGGTATTTGGGTTTGAGGTTGATCTTACATTGCACTTACATTGAAAAAGTGATCTTGTGGTTCAAAAGGTTGGAGACCCCTGCACTAGAGAGAAAAGGTAAATGAAAAGACACAAGCCACACACCTGCTTTCTGCTCAGCCAGCTGGATGTTAATTGGAATGTCAATCAGAGTGGTGCAATACAAATAGCTGTTGAATTCACTTGAATTTTACCTGGTGTCCCGTATTCAGCAGAGGGAAATAGGGCCACTGTGCCTATGGGGAAGGCAGGATTCATCGGCTTTGCTGGGAATCTAGTGGGGTAGAGCAGGGAGGCTGGAGCCAAGATACCTGGTTCTCTTCCCCAGCTCTCCCAGGGGAGTGAGTCGAGTCATTAGAGCAGGGGCTGGGAGCCAAGCCTGCTGAGCTAAGGGCTGGCATGGCCAAAGACTGTAGGGTGGGGCCAGAGATGCCAAGTGTGTACCCTGCAGTGATACACACCCTGGCCCAAATCCTACCTTCCCTCTGGAAGGACAGGTGAGCCAGCCCCTGGCAGGCCCGAATTAATGTCCATCCGTCCCTGCCCACGCCCCAGTGGCAGGTACCCAGCACCTCAGCTTTGTTTCACAGCACTGATGCTATTACGCCTATGCCACTAGGATTTCATCCAGCTACCCTGGGAAAGGGGAGGGAGGGAGTCGCAGCCAAACCCAGAGTCCTGCAAGAGACCTGGCTGGGGGTGGGGAAAGAGTCTGCATTCTAGGGGCTCATTCCTCCCTGCCCAAGACAAGGCCTTGTGTGTGTATTGGGGCAGGGCCAGCTCTAGGTTTTTTGCCGCCCTAAGCAAAAAATATTTTGTTACCCCTCTTTTTTTTTTGTCTATGGAGGATGCGTGAGCAAATGTAGCTTGCATAGCTTGCTGGGGGCGCATGTGCAAATGCATCTTGTGCAGCTTCCTGGGGTATGGGGTGTGCACTCTGGGGGGAGCCCAAACCCTGGGGCATTTTCATCTCCTAGGACAGTGCCAGGGACTCCCCACATGAGGACAATGGGAGGGCAGGTTCATCCACAGCAAGACAGCTAAAGACTTCCAAAGCATGCAGCTGTTCACATCACCTAGTGCTGGAGTCCCCGTCCCTCTCCTCACTCTGCAAAGGGATTTTATTATTAGAAGCCTTATAATCACTCAGACTCCAACCCCAACACATAAGCTGTCCAACTCCTGGTGTTCATGGACAAGAATCAGCCTCACTATACAATGAAACAGTTCAAAGGGATTAAGAGAAGTTTTGTTTCAACTCCCCATCTCAACTGTCCAGAAGAAGACAGGCACCAGACAACAAAACTCCACTAGCCTAGGACTTATTCCATGAGCGCAGCCCTGGGCTTTCTCCTTCAGGGATGGACCAAACAGCCTGTGAAGCAGGGTGGATTGATTTAAATAGCTTTGATTTAAATCTCTAATTTTAATCATGATTTAAACTGGCAAGCAGAAAACCTTTGTTGAAATGAGCAATTAATCATTTAAATTATGATTTTAAAATATTTTCCTAAAGGATGGTTGAGTCTTTTTGATTAGCAACCATTAAAACATATTGATTTACAACTAAATATAACCTTTATGCCAAATCTGGTGCTTCTGTTTACTACCCAGGAGAATACACTCAGTACAGCTACCAACTAAATAAATGCCCAAATAATTCTGTAACTTATGTTCTTATGTACATGTAATCAGATTCTTAATTTTTACATTTTTATTCTATTACAAAATGGTGTATAATAGGAACACTTAAGAGACAGTTTTTACCCCATTTATTATTTCCTAAGTAGTGACTACCTTTTAAAAAACATACGATTTGCATCTACTTCTATCTGGACGGAAATTCAATTTAAACCAGCATTTAATTTTTGTATGAAATAAAACTACCTTAAATGTGAAGGACACACAACAAAAGTATCCAAATATATTTTGCATCTAAAATTCATTTATTAAACAAAGGAAATATTCATAGTGAATTTAACAGATTGATTCTAGTCATTATGTTCCTCAAGATGTTAGAACGCTCTCATAACCAGTTTTTTTACTGATGGTCTACACTTGCAGCCTAATTCGAACTAGGGCTGCAAATGTAGGCATTTGGAATTGCAAATCAAGCCCGGGATTTAAATATCCCATGCTTGATTTGCATCTTCCCTGCTGGGCGCCATTTTAGAAATTGACTAGCCCGAAGTAACTGCCCGCGTCTACATGCAGCAGTGAAACGGGCTTCCGATTTAAAACCTAAATCGAATTAGGTGGTAAACCTCATTGCAGGAGGCTAAGAAATACGCACTCGGATTTGCCTGTTGATTCAATATCATGCTTTGGAGAGATGCTGCAGCCTGAGAGACCAAAGAAACAGCCCAAAACCCAGCTCAGCGTCTTGGGGTTGCACTGCTAGATCCCCTCCCACACCAGAAGAAGGGCTCCAGGCAGCCTATCTCTCTCTCCCACTGGACTCCACTTCTCTCTCAGAGCTGGGCACAGAACCCAGGAGTCCTGGCTCCAGAAAGGTGCAGCGGGCCGCTGGGGGCACACCAGGCCCTGTTCTGGACATGCCTGCTCACACTTCATGGGAGACAGGAGGAAGTGATGATTGCGTCCTTCAATCTCTGTGTAAATTTCTGAAGAGAGGGGCCAGTAGGATTCCTGGGGTGCAGCCACGGACCCAATATAACCAGCCATCTGGGCTGCAGAGAATTCACTGCCCAGTTGGCTCGCAAGAGAGCAGCTCTTCCCTGATACAACCCAGGCTGGACTCCTGGGTTCCAGCCCCACTTCAGGATCCCAGTGCTCTGGCAGTGGGGAGAAGGTGAGGATGGGCTCACTGACTGCCTGGACCATGGCTCATATGGAGGGCAGTGTGGGTTAATGGTAAGAGGGCAGTACTGGGTGTGTAGGAGCTGCAGTTCTATCCCTGGCCCCAGGGGAGGAGTGTGGTCTAGAGGTTAGAGCAGGCATGAGAGATGATTCTGGGTTCTCTCACTGGCCCATAGAAGCTGGACAAGCCAGGCTGCCGTACCATCTCGCAGGGACAAATAGAGCATCCTAGTTCAAGCTGAGGATGGGGAGCAAGGAGTCCTGGGCTCTGATCCTAGCGCCAGTGGGTGTGTGTTTGCCTTTACCAGTGTGCCCCAGCCTGGGTGCACAGCTCAGTCTTGCTTATGCAAAAGACAAAGAAGCAACAAAGCAAAAGGGTTATTGCTGTCTCAGCTGACATGGGTTTCCAGCCCCAGCTGTAGCAGATGAGTGGAGTCCAGTAGTTAAAAGAGCAGGATAGAGATTCAGGACTCTGGGGTTCTAGCCAACTGCTGGCAGGGCAGCAGGGTCTAGTGGTTAGAGCAGGAAATTAGGACTCTTAGGACCCTGGGTTCCTCCTCTAGGATGGCCCTCTCATTTGAAAGTGCACAGGAGGACATGACCTATGAGGAGAGGCTGAGGGGTCTTGCCTTCCTTAGTCCTCAAAGGAGGAGGAGGAGAGATAAGACAGCAGCCTTCAACTACCAGACAGCAGAGGGGGTACAGTGTGTTGGCACTGGGCGGGGAATGAGCCCCACACAGGAGGGGCAAGGTGGGGTAGCAATGGGCTGGCGGCAGTGGGAATGGGTTGGATACTGAACAGAGGCTCTTCCAGCCTCATTGATTACTGGTTCCTCCCTTGCAGTGGACAAAGGTCCAATGGCTGCATAAGCACCAGAGCTAGTTTGGTCTTTCCCCTCCAAAGTCTAAGCCTGTTCCCATTGAACTCGATAGCACGGCTCCTTCTGACTGCACGGAGAGCAGGATTCGGCCCCAACAAGAGATCGGAGAATGTGACTTGGATCTAACACTTCTCCCTCCTGAGACCGTTCTCCTGCCTGTGGTCTGCCAGGCTGATTGTGACTGAGCAAGCTGTGGAAAGTAACACACGGTCGATGCACAGCCTCCATCCTTTTTCTTGTGACCCCTTTCCACCTGAGCCTTATGCAAATTCATGCATTCAGCTGGGCCAGAAGGTCTCAGACACTGTGAGAACTCCACCCAGATGGCCTGAGAAAAGGCATTAGGGCTGTTTTTATAAAGTGCCCTTCTCCAAAGCACTTTCCAATAGCTAGGCGATGGTACAAACGACATCTGGAAACACCATGACGAGGTCCACCGAGGCCGGGCCTGGACAGTTCTCAGGTGGTCCATGAAACAAAAGTTAGACCACAAAACCAATAGAAGCACCTCCCTTCATTTTCCTGTACTTCCTATGACTTGTCACACAGGAGGAGGATAAAGAAAACAGGAATGAAAAAGGGGGGAGGGAGATAAGAGAGATTGCTCTTTTTCTTGGCTGGGTGCTGGTGGGAATTAACCTGATCAGGGTCCCACATATTCTAAATCTGCCACTGCCCCGACTGGACATTACAGATTATAATACCCAGATTTCTCCCTCCAAACCTAGGCCGGTCTCCCCTGTTGAAGATCTCTCCTCAGCATCCTTGTAGCTTGCAGTGTAGGTGAGTGAGAGGCAAAGGCCAAGCCATGTGGCCTCTGTCCCCTTCTTTGATACCCTTAGCCCGTGTGTTTTGGAGACACTTGCCCAGACGTGTCCCGATGGGCTTTGCTGGGTCAGTGAATCCATTGTGAGGGGCGGGGGACCTGTCACTGAATTGTGAATCCCTTGATTGTAACTACGCCTCCTGCTGACGACTGGCCAGAGAATGCCCCTGTGGCCGTGGGAAGGACTCAGGTCAGTCTCGCTGACAACCGCACAGCAAATCTTATCCACTGTGCCCAGGAAGGATGCAGGGACAGAACGACGGGTTTGCGCCTGACATCCCCTCTCACAGGCTCTCTGACCCGGCAGGTTTTCTATGACACGTAACATAGTGAGGTGGCAGTGGGGAAGACGGGTGACCGGGTGTTGCTCTGGGGTATCGAGAGCCACAGAAAGGAGAGGGATGAAGAGGTTTGGAGCAGGGGGGATTGGAGCCAGAACTTCTGGGTTCCTACAGCAGCTGACAAGCCCATTGCTTTTCTAGGAGCCAAGAAAATGTGCATGGACATTTCCATCCCGCTGGTTCTCACCGTCTACATCGTCACCTTCATGATCAGCCTCCCGTCCAACCTCCTGGCCTTCTACACCTTCCTGGTGAAGGTCCGACAGAAACCCGCCCCTGTCGACATCCTTCTGCTCAACCTCACCGTCTCCGACATCTTGCTCCTCATCTTCCTCCCCTTCAAGATGCTGGAAGCCGCCTCCGGCATGGAATGGCGCTTGCCGCCTTCCCTCTGCCCACTCACCAGCTTCATCTACTACAGCAGCATCTACATCAGCTCCCTCTTCCTCATGGCTATCAGCGTTGAGCGCTACTTGGGGGCAGCCTTCCCCATCAAGTACAAGCCTCACACTCAGTAAAAGGTACGGAGAGTAGTTTATTTAGAAATGCTGCAGCATAGCGAGAACCCATCAAAGTGTGTTCTACCTTAGAATACAACTACAATTCCTCTTATAGTAGGAGCTACATAACAAACTATCACTCTTTGCAGGCTTGTTACTGGGCAAACTTTCAGCTTGATTACATTTTATTTTATGATAAAATGTTTCACTTTCTCACACTTTCAAACTATGTGACCTTCTCGCCTACATGAAACGGCAGCTATTTTACAAGTTGGATTCCACAATTCCCCCCTTTTGTCCTTTAAAGACAACATTACTTCCCATTTCATGGTTACATTTCAATTGCCATCATACCATTTACAACATCCTTGTATTCCTTCTGTTTCTCTTCATACTTCAACAGCATTTGGTACACTTGTTTTCCCATTACACACTGTTCAGTTTTTCTCATACAACAGCTAATGAACTAACATAAACTATGCATAATACATTAGTAAAATTACAGCAATATACAACTATTCTAAAATAAGCAAAAGCAATAAAATCATGAATATCCCTAATAATTTTATGATGGGGCTGTTTTATAATGTTAGTAACATAACACAACAAATCATAATGAATACACAAGAGAGATGTTCTATAGACCGTATGGAAAGCCTGTTCCTCAATTTGGTAAATATTGTAGGGTATATAAATTTGATCTTGTAATTCAGAGATTTTCTGGTAGGAGTGAAAGCAAATTTTGGAAGCAGTCAAGTACTAAGGTAATCCAATTAAAGGTTATTTGGAATCTAAGGGCTAATTAAATCTAAAAACCAATTAGGGAGGGCAATACATGCTGATGGTATCTATCCATAAGCACAGAGTCCAGATCCTGGAAGAAACCCAAACTACTCCCACAAGTTTCTCCTTGCCAATATACAATACTTTGCTTCTTTCACCAAGGTCAGTTCTTAATATCCTTTCGTAGTCAGAAATCTCTGGGCTTCAGAGGAACAGACACTCCTTCTCCTTTCCTGAAACAGTCGTGGTTTAGTATAGTGCAGGGGAGAGGTTACCAGCACATCGTCCTGTAATATTTTGGTTCTTCTGGCAGATATCGAATGCATGGTAATTCTGTTAGTGTACAAGGGAGAGGTTGCCAGCACTTCCTCTTGTACTTAACTCTTGCTGTCCAGCAGGAGGGAAAGCGGACCAGAAGAAGAGAGATTTATCAGTAGTCGGGGTAGACTCATCTCGAGGTGGAAGGGTCTTTTTGCGTGAGAAGCATGGGCCCAGACAGGCACTTCACTGTGGAGTTGGTGGTTAGCAAAACTTGGTAAGGGCCTTTCCAGTGTGAGGCTAGAATGGTCTTTCGCTGATGGACTTTTATGTAGATCCAGGCTCGTGGTTCTAACGGGTGACAAAGTTGCTCAGGGTCCTTGGGAAACGCTTCCTTTACCTGGGAATACAGGCAGTCCCCGGGTTACGTACAAGATAGGGACTGTAGGTTTGTTCTTAAGTTGAATCTGTATGTAAGTCGGAACTGGCGTCAGCCACTGCTGAAACTGATCAGTTTCAACTGCGGCTGAATCTGGATGCCAGTTCTGACTTACATACAGATTCAACTTAAGAAACCCAGGCATCCCCAAGTCAGCTGCTGCTGAAACTGATCAGCGGCTGATTCCAGGAAGCCTGGGGCAGAGCAACTCTGCCTCGGGCTTCCTGTAGTCAGCCGCTGGTCAGTTTCAGCAGCGGCTGACTTGGGGACGCCTGGGGCAGAGCAGCTGGGGTGCTGCTGGGTTGCTCCAGTAGCGCGGCGCCTCCGCGCTACTGGAGCAACCCGGCACCCCAGCTGCTCTGCCCCAGGCGTCCTGATTCAGCCGCTGCTGAAACTGACCAGCAGCGGCTGAATCAGGACGCCTGGGGCAGAGCAGCTGGGGTGCTGCCCGGTTGGTCCGGAGCGGCGCTGCGGGACCAACCCGGCAGCCCCCAGCTGCTCTACCCCAGGTGTAGGCAAGAAAAGCCTGGTCTGCTGGGGGGGGCACTATCTGCACTCCCCCCCCCAGCAGACCAGGGAGATGGGGGTGGCGGGACCGCCCAAGTCCTCCACGGCTTTGCTCCGTCTCCCTGGTCTGCTGACCTGGGAGACCCGGAGCAAAGCTGCAGAGCACGCGGGCAGCGGGACAGTCCAGGCGCGCCGCGGCTGTCCCACTGCTGGCGTGCTCCGAGGCTTTGCACCCCATCTCCCTGCAGACCAGGGAGGTGGGGAGCAAAGCCGCGGACACGCCCGCAGCGGAACAGCCCGGGCGCGCTTGGGCTGTCCCGCTGCGGGTGTGCTCCAAGGCTTGCTCCCCGTCTCCCTGCAGACCAGGGCAGGCGGCTTTGCTCGGGTGTCCCTGGTCTGCGGGGGGGGGGGGTCCAGAAGCTTTGCTGGACCCCCCCAGCAGACCAGAGAGACTGGGAAAAACTTTTCTCACCCCGGAGAACACGGGTGGCGACCCGCCGCCCGTGAGCTCCGGGGCGAGAAAATCCCCGTTTGTAAGTGCGGATCCGACATAAGTCGGATCCGCGTAAGTTGGGGACTGCCTGTAAAGAGACCTAACACATTTCATTAATGCCTGGCAGTAATTAAGCACGGTATCCATTAAGTGAATGTCCATCTGGACAAGGGTCAGTGGGGCGCTGGCGGTAGTTGCATCGGGCACCCTGTCAGGATCTTGTAAGGGCTGAACAAAGATCTACAACAGTAAAATAAATAAATCTCCTGTGGGGGGATGCAGGAAAGGCAGCAAAATTATTGCTAGGAGCCGGATTTTGTTATGGGACTAGCTACTCTGATAAGGCCCAGTTGGAATGCGGTTGCCAGGGAAACCAGGGTCAAGTTTAACTGTTTGGGCTGTGTTCCCAAGCCTATCTCAAATTTAGGATTTGAGTTGTCAGTTCTCAGAAAGACACCATGGACTGCCTCAGTTTACCCCTACAGTTCCTTTCTCTTGACTTGAGGGTTCTCTAACCCGCCAGGTTAAATATAATAGTTTCAGGGTTTTTAATTTACTTTGGAAGCACCGGTACAGCACCAGCTCTATTATCAAAGTTATAATTGAAACTCCCCACATAATTCTGACAAAACACTACCCACTTCCTTCCCCAAGGTATTTCATTGCCAGTAAAGGTGCTGCTGCTTGTGAGTTACATTTCTCACTGCAGGGAGGATTTTTGCTTTTCTGAGCTTCAATCTCATCCCTCAGGGCTTTAATTCTTCCTCTTTTAATGCGAGGGGTTTTTTAAGAATGTTATTAGTATTTTCTTGGTGTTTCCACTTTCCTTTCTCAGTTCCCCACTTGATTACATCCTTCTCTGTCAAACTGTCAAAAGCTTACAGGTCCTTGGACCATGATGCACGTACATGTAGTATGCAGGCGTGCCTTTCAGCGGCGTGGGGGTATGCTTAGGCTGACCCCACCTATTTTAGTCACCCAGGGGAGTATCCTGTTCACGCTCTGTCCGTTCAGCGGCTTATAGGAAACTAACTCCACACACTCCAAAGAAGGGGTCTGCTGGGCCTAGAGCGTCAGACCTTATCAGCAGCTCATGAAATAAGGGGAGTCGTCACTCCCTCACATATCCTCTAGATCTTGAGGTTCAGCTGACCCCTCTTGCTTTCAGAATTCCCTCATGGGAGAGGCCTGGTACGGGTAGAATCAGATTAAGCCTCAGACCTGGGCAGTGGCATTCATACTTCACTCATTGCATTCATACTCATCATTTTCCACACACAAAATTTTTTTTCTCCTTTCCCCCCCTTTTTTCCCCTATAGTTTCCACATTTAGATGCATCTCTCGTTATTGTCCGGTTCACATGGGTTTCTGTGAAGTGGCGTTGCCCAAAGACACCAGGCACTTAATTCTCTTGAAGTGGTGCTAGTTTAAACTACCTGGCACTTCCAATTCCCCTGATCTCTGTGAAGTGGCGCTGCTCTGAGACACCTGGCGCTTCTGATCAGACTTCAATTGAAGTTATTCTTTACTTCATTAGGATCCTACACCTAGTTCTACCTTAGAATACAACTATAATTCCTCTTATAGTAGCGCTACATAACAAACTATCACTCTGCACATGCTTGTTACTGGGAAAACTTTTAGCATGATTAAATTTTCTTTTATGATAAAATGTTTCACTTTCTCACACTTTCAAACTACGTGACCTTCTTGCCTACATGAAATGGCAGCTATTTTACAAGATGGATTCCACAGCACCCTCATGGCCCAGTGCCATCTCCCCTGCTTGACTTGCTGCAGGGAAGTGGACAGTAAGGGCAGTGAGGACAAGACTGAGGAATCGACACCGTGACTCCCCAAATGGGACCGCCCCTCTGCTTGCCCCGCAGAGTGTTGCTTGTCCCAGCCTCTGCAGCAGCAAGCGATCCTGCACTTGTCATAGAATCATAGAACACTAGGACTGGAAGGGACCTCGAGAGGTCATCGAGTCCAGTCCCCTGCCCTCATGGCAGGACCAAATACTGTCTAGACCATCCCTGATAGACATTTATCTAACCTGCTCTTAAATATCTCCAGAGATGGAGATTCCACAACCTCCCTGGGCAATTTATTCCAGTGTTTGACCACCCTGACAGGAACTTTTTCCTAATGTCCAACCTAAACCTCCCTTGCTGCAGAAGCCCATTGCTTCTTGTTCTATCCCCAGAGGCCAAGATGAACAAGTTTTCTCCCTCCTCCTTGTGACACCCTTTTAGATACCTGAAAACTGCTCTCATGTCCCCCCATAATCTTCTTATGCCGGGGTCACATCTTCTGTCCTTCCCTGCACCTCGAGAGGGCAGTGGGCCTTGTTGAGACACTAGAATGTGACAGGGCTTGGAGCTGGTACCCAACTGCCACAGGGCTTTGGCCTACGTGAGCTGCAGGGTCACTGGCCAGGAGTTTGACCAAGGTGAAGTTGGAGTTGCCATGGTGGCAAGGGCCTTCCTTTTCTGTTGCCAAGCCAGGACAAATACCTAATTTGTAACGGTGTCACTGGACTGGGTTCACACTCAATAGGTGCCCAGGCACTAGGAACATGGGTCCGCCCCCTCACTCATCTCCCGCTCAACCACTTCTCTGCTTCCTCCATTTTGTCCTCTCTCTCTCCAGATCCTCTTCCTTATGCTGGAGAGACACTGCAGGGTGGGGGGTGGAGTCCAGAGTCACCCACACAAATTGGAGGATTGGGCCAAAAGAAATCTCAGGAGGGTCAATAAGGACTTAATTCGAACTAGGTAAACCTCATTCTACGAGGACTAATGCCTAGTTCGAATTAAGTAGTTCGAAGTAAGGGCTGTGTAGCCCCTTAATTCGAACTAGTGGGAGGCTAGCCCTTCCCAGCTTTCCCTGGTGGCCACTCTGGGCCACAACCAGGGAAACTTGTCTGCCCCCCTCCCCCCTCCCAGCCCCGGAGCCCTTAAAGGGGCATGGTCTGGCTACGGTTCCCGTGCCAGGTGCAAGCCTGCCAGCACCCAGCCAGCAGACCCTGCACCTGGCACAGCACGAGCCAGCCACCCTCTTCCACCCAGCCCTCCACCTCTTCCCGGGACCAGGCTGGCGGCTCCCAGGAGCCTGCCTGGGGCCGCAAGAGGCGGGTGCCCGCCTGGTCTAGTGCGGAGAGCATGGATCTCATCCAGGTTTGGGGGGAAGCCTCCAACGTCCATGACCTCCGCACTAGGCACAGGAAAGGGGTCGTCTAGGGCAGGATAGCTGCCAGCCTGGCCACCCAGGAGCAGGTTTGCATGAAAATCAAGGTGGTCCAGTGAGACCCCCGACCCTGAGCTCTGAGCTTAGAACATAAAAACATAAGAACGGCCATACTGGGTCAGACCAAAGGTCCATCTAGCCCAGTAGCCTGTCTGCTGACAGCAGCCAACACCAGCAACCCCGGAGGGGATGGACCGAAGACAATGACCAAAGCCATTTGTTTTGTGCCATCCATCTCCAGTCTTCCACAAACAGAGGCCAGGGACACCATTTCTATCCCCTGGCTAATACCACTCCATGGACCCAACCTCCATGACTTTATCTAACATCTCTTTAAACTCTGTTATAGTTCTAGCCTTCACAGCCTCCTGCAGCAAGGAGTTCCACAGGTTGACTATTTGCTTTGTGAAGAAGAACTTTCTGTTATTAGTTCGAAGCCTGCTACCCATTCCTTTCATTTGGTGTCCTCTAGTCCTTCTATTATGGGAACTAATGAAGAACTTTTCTTTATGCACCCTCTCCACACCACTCATGCTTTTATAGACCTCTATCATATCCCCCCTCAGTCTCCTCTTTTCTAAGCTGATAGTCCCAGTCTCTTTAGCATCTCTTCATATGGGACCTGTTCCAAACCATTGATCATTTTAGTTGCCCTCCCCTCTCCCACCCTCTCTCTTTCCCTCTCCCACCCTCTCTCTTCCCCTTTCTCACCTCCTTTTCCCAGTCTCCCCGAGTTTTGTTCAATAAAGAGAGTTTCTATTTTTGAACACACGTGTCGTTTATTTTGTACATCAGGAAGGGGGGCTAGGGAGGGGTAAGTGGAAGGAGGTGAGGGAGGAATGGGGTACGAGCCCCCGATGGGGAGGACTGGGGTGGCTCTGCGGGCTCCTCGGGGTGGAAGCTCTCCTGCAGCCCCCAGATTGACCCCCCCTCCGGATGGCAGCCTGCGGCAAGTGCAGCCAGGCTGATGGCCGAGTGCTGTGATGTGCCGAGTGTGGGCGCTCAGGGCACTCCAAGCCAGGACTGCTTTGCTGTCCCTCATCGAGGTAGACAAACAAGCGGGGAATCCTGAGAACTGTCTGTCTGGGGTGGGGGTTGGGTAGCTTTAAGCACAGCCCTCCGCTAGCCTGAAGCAGCAGCTCCATGCTCTAAGTCCTAACCTGATGCCCTGCCAGCACTGCTTCCGGCCAGCCTTAACTTTGGTTCAGGGTCCACTCAATGTGGACATGCTAGTTTGAATTAGCAAAATGCTAATTCAAACTAGCTTTTAGGTTTAGATGCACTAGTTCGAATTAGCTGAGTTCGAATTAACTAATTCGAATTAAGTTAGTTCGAATTAGTGCTGTAGTGTAGAGATACCCTCTGAGCCCTAAAGTAAAACCAGGACACAAAAAAATTAACCAATACCAAGTTAAGAAAAAGAACATTTATTATCACCATAATACTCCTGTTACAAGCATAATGATTAGATGGAAAAGTCACCAATTAATATACTCATGGGGAATTCTACCATTGGCCAGAACTTAGTTACAAAGGAGAGACGACCCCATTTTTAAATGCAGAGACATCAGATTTCCATTCCCAAACCATAAAACAATAAAACCGGATTTTTCTAAATAAATGTATCTAATAAAACCGGATTTATCTAAAGTTTACCCTACTTACAGATAATGAAGAGTCTTTTCTTGGAGAGAGAGACATGTCTGTCTCCCTCAGTATCTGGAGAGAAACTCCCCAGGATATGTCTACACTGCCACCCTAGTTTGAACAAGGGTGGCTAATGTAGGCATTCGAACTTGTAAATGAAGCCCGGGTTTTAAATATCCCAGGCTTTATTTGCATGTTCCCGGGTGCTGCCATTTTTAAATGCCCGTAGTTCGAACTACCTGCCCGCGGCTACATGCGTCATGGACTAGGTAGTTCGAATTAAAGCTCCTAATTCGAACTACTGTTATTCCTCCTGCAAGGTGGAAGGGGAAACGGAGCTCAGCTGGGCTGTGAGAGTGAAGAGGTGCGGGGTGCTGGGCTGAGCTGGGCTGGGCTGCGGCGGGAAGGTGTGGAGCTCAGAGCTCAGTTTGGCTGCAGGAGGAGGGAGGTGCCGGGAACCCGGGGCTAGACTCAAGGGGAGGGAGGAGCAGGAAATCAGAGCTGGGCACAGCAGTTCTGTGGGGCTTGGGGGGAGGTGCAGGGAAACGGGGCTCAGCTGCGCTGTGGGGAGGCATGCAGGGAACCAGTGCGGGGCTCAGCTGGGTGGAGGTGGATGGGGGAAGGCAGAGGGAGCAGATGGGCAGCTCAGCTGGGCTGTGAGGGGCTGCAGGGAACTGGTGCTGCACTGCCTTGGATTGTGGGGGATGGTTTTGGGGGAGGTGCAGGGAACCAGCAGGGGGTGGGCAGCTCAGTTGGGTTGCAGGGGAGGGAGGTTCAAAGAAGCCTAATGGGGAGGGGAGGAGCCAGGAGCCCTGTGTCCAGTTCTGGGCGCCACATTTCAAGAAAGATGTGGAGAAATTGGAAAGGGTGCAGAGAAGAGCGACAAGAATGATTAAAAGTTTAGAGAACATGACCTATGAAGCCAGGCTTCATGAACTGGGCTTGTTTAGTTTGGAAAAAAGAAGATTAAGGGGGGACATGATAGCGGCTTTCAAATATCTAAAAGGGTGTCACAAGGAGGAAGGAGAAAATTTGTTCCTCTTGGTTTCTGAGGACAGGACAAGGAGTAATGGGCTTAAAGTGCAGCAGGGGAGGTTTAGATTGGACATTAGGAAAAAATTCCTAACTGTCAGGGTGGTCAAATATTGGAATAAATTGCCAAGGGAGGTGGTGGAATCTCCCTCTCTGGAGATATTTAAGAACAGGTTAGATAGACATGTCAGGGATGGTGTAGACGGAGCTTGATCCTGCCTTGAGGGCGGGGGGCTGGACTCGATGACCTCTCGAGGTCCCTTCCAGTCCTATGATTCTATGATTCTATGATTCTATGAAATGACCTCCCCTGGTCCAAAAAATCCCTCATCTGGGACCAGTCAGGTCCAGAGGGTGCCAGACCAGGGAGGTCCAACTCCTACCCAAGTCCCTTCCTTGCACCCTCCCTCCTAGTCAGACACCCTACCCCCAGTCTGCTCCTGCTCCCTCCCCCTGGCCAGACACCCTACATCCAGCCTGCTTCTGCAGCCTACCTACCACCTAGACTTTGCCCCCTTCCGCCCCCCACCTCCCTCCCAGATCCTGCACCTCATCCCTATCCCGTTCATTGGCAGCCCTCTCACACACACTGAACCCCTTATTTTTGTCCCCACTTTAGAATCTAAGGGGTCCATAAAATTAATCAGAAAAGCAAATCCACAAGGAGTAACGGTAGTTCGGAATAGGAAGCCTAATCCGAACTACCTACTCCGTGCCGCGTGTAGCTGCGGGCACGGAGTCCGAACTAGCGGACATTTAAAAATGGCAGCACCCGGCAATATGCAAATGAAGCCCGGGAAATTCAAATCCTGGGCTTCATTTGCAACTCCGGTTGCCTACATTAACCACCCTAGTTCGAACTAGGGTGGTAGTGTAGACATACCCCAAGAGGCTGCTGCAGGGTCCCTGCTGCTCCATAAAAACCCACAGAGAGATCAGGTCTGTTACCATGGTGGTAAATCACCATGTTGCTCCAGTGTGGATGATGGACAGACTCTTTGTGAGTCTTCCTCATCCAAGCAGTCGGTTTAAACAGCATGGTAAGACGCCACATGAAAACATTTGGTGCGTCCATAGAGAGGCAGGACGTTTTGTCTCTCTCCAGAGAGAGTTGTCATGACTTGTGTCTCTGGGTGAACAAGACCCTTTGTGATCTCTGTGAAGAGGTGAGATATTTTGACTTCCAGCTTCAAGGGATTTGTTCTTCTGTCTTTGGGCTGCACGTTGCTTTGACCTGAATGGAGTTAGCTGTGACAACGCATTTCTGTGTTATTCTGGCACATAAAGTGAAACCTGTGCTGAAGACCCCACATTCAGCTGCTGTCAGAAAAAGTACATTCAAAGTCTCTCCAATTTTCTTCAAAGATCACTTCTACCAGGCAGTGGGGCTTTTACTGATTGGTCCCTTATATGTTTGAAGGGTGACAATGTTATCTGGATCTTTTTGGGTCATATCAACAGATAAGAATATAAGAACATGAGAACGGCCGTACTGGGTCAGACCAAAGGTCCATCTAGCCCAGTAGCCTGTCTGCCGACAGTGGCTAGCACCAGGTGCCCCAGAGAGGGTGGTCCGAAGACAACGATCAAGCGATTTGTCTCTTGCCATCCTTCTCCAGCCTCTGACAAACAGAGGCCTGGGACACCATTTTGGGCTCAATCCTAGATTAAAATTTTAATTTTAATTAGGCCCTTTGTAAGCAGGTTAGGAAGTGGTCTCGTCTGGCAATTATTATTCGGTATTATTTACATAATATACACATTGCCATTCTGGTATTGACATATACAATTCTCAGTACTTTTACATATAAAATAGCCCAGCCCCATTGACCTGCATGGGCAGTGTACCTTGTAAGGAGTGATGGGGATACGATGAAGCTGTTTAAACAATTATGTTGCAATTGTAGAGAAAATGTTATGGGTCTGAAAACTGTAGGTACAGGGGGTACGTATACATTTTTTAAAAGGGATACTTTATTATAAAAAGGTTGAGAAACACTGCTCTAAGCCAATCCTTTTGGCCTCCCTGTTTCCTTTCTCCTTTGGCAAGTTGGGCAGGTAGCAGTTTTGGTAAAAATATATCAGACATGTGCACGCAGTGCCCGCTCTACCTCAGCTGGTGCTGGATAATCAGAGCCTCCATTCTAAAGGAGCTGTCACTACTGAAGTGATCGATCCCCCCACGTTTTGTTGTGGATTTTCTAAAGAAAATGCTGGTGTTTTCTACAGGTCACCCACATCTCCTAGTCATAGCAGAGACTTGGGATTAAACATGGCTTTCTCAACTAAAAGTCTTATACATGTTTGGACGTTGTGATTGTGAACACCGCGCGAGGCAGTCTGCCAAGGGCAAGGCTGGCCTTGAATCTTGATATCTATGGCTTCAGTTGAGTGGCTTGTGTGAAATTTGGAAGAGCAGCTCAGAGAGACCTTTCCCCTTTACTTAACGATGGAATCTCACAGCAGCCTGAAGGAAAAAGTCCTCGGGGCAGACTGAAAGCCTCACTTGCAGTGTATCCTCAGCCTTAGGCTACTTATAGCTTCAAGAAAGTGAGGGTGATTCTCATATTGTGTGTTAGTTTTATTTAAAAGTTTTTTCTGAGTGTTATTTTACCAGGTAAGTTAATCTGATGTAGCAAAGGAGGTGTGGGGGGTATTTGCCGTTCTGCTCCCCCTCTCATACCTCCACTCGCCTGCTCCTCCTCCATCCACCACCGCCTGCTGAAGCCACCTCCCTGCCTCTGCACCCCCAGCTCAACCTTCCTCCCTCTTCAACAGTGGGATAGTGCCCGCCCCAAACTGGAGGGGGTGGGGGAAGATGCAGGACTAGCGGCCCCACCTCCATTGGGCTCAGCTGTGCACCAGGTTCGGGGCCCTGTCACGTGGTGGCGGGGGATGGAGGGGGGGGCAAATTTTGCTTTTGCACCCTCGCTATGCCTGTGCGGTGAGGTCTAGGTTGGACATTAGGAAAAACTATTTCCCTAGCAGGGTGGGAAGCACTAGAATAGGGTTCTCTAGGGAGGGGGTAGAATCTCCATCCCGAGAGGTTTCCCGGCTTGAGGAAGCCCTGGCTGGGTTGATCTTGTTGGGATTGGTCCCATTTTTACCAGGGGGTTGGACTTGATGATGTTCTGAGATCTCTGCCAACCCTAGATTTCAGTCCGGGTGCTATGGCCCACAAATGTCTAATCCAGCTCTGGCCACGAGTGGTCAGCCACGCATCTGCCCGACGTTGTCCCGTCAGTGTTGCAGTGGGTGGTCCAACTTCCTCAAGGCTTCAGACTCTGTCAATGGCAGGGTTGCCATGGCGTCAAGGGCCTTTTTTTTTTTTTTTTTTTTTTTTTGCCACAGATGGCTCCAGAGTGCTTGGCCAAAGATGGGCGTATTTCAGTAGGAGTGTCACTCCAGCACCCGCTACCCACTCCTGGTCTTTCCTTCTCCATGGCTGGGCCACGAGCAAGCAAGCTACTACAGGTTGTAGCTGGAAGCGGGGAAGCAAACGGGGTTTTTGGAGGGAGGGCAAACAGGCTGGGCTGGACCTCTCTGGTTTTGGAGGCACCTTTTAGCAGGTGATAAAACAAGGACCAGAATCTTTGAGGGACCCCAAGTTTAACCTTGTTGAGCTACAGGGAGACCCTCCTCTTTGGCCTCTAGTATTAGCACGTTGGCCTTTGTGGAAATGTAGTTCCCACTTCAGTGGGTTTGGAACACAAGAGCCTGCAGCCCAGAACACTTCCGCTTGAGCTGGGAGCAGCGCTGGCAGCAGTAGTAAGGCTGCTATCTGTCACGTGGATGGGAAGGATTTGGACTGTGGACCTTCCCCATCAACATAGGACACTGTACACAAGCGGAATGGCTGCCACCACTTGGTGGCAGTGGTGGACAGGCTGTTACTGAGCAGGCTTTGAATGCAGGATGTCAGCACCACAGGGAAGGGCTGGTGGATCCGAAGGCAGCGTGCCCTTTGCAGCAGCAGTAGGGCTGTTATCCTCTAGGCGGGTGGGGAATGGGCATTTAGGAGGCATGACAGACTTTAGTCCCTGTGGGTCTGTTCCAGGTCTGGTCATAGAGCAGAGATCTCCTTCATGCAGCACCTTGCATCTCCTCCCTTCGCTGGTGGGTCTGGTGCCGCCCTGGAGCCGTGGCTTTAGCTACCTATAAGAACATAACATAAGAACATAAGAATGGTCATATTGGGTCAGGCCAACGGTCCATGTAGCCCAGTGTCCTGTCTGCCGATAGTGGCAAATACCAGGTGCCCCAGAGGGAGGGAACACAACAGGTAAAACTCACGTGATCCCTCCCCTGTCACCCATTTCCAGACAAACAGAGGCTAAGGGACACCACCCCTCCCCATCCTGGCTAGTAGCCATCGATGGACCTAACCTCCAAGAATCTATCTAGCTCTTTTTTGAACCCTGTTAACGTCCTAGCCTGTTAAAATAAATTATTTGTTGTCCAACCAAGATTCGGTTTTATTATTCTTTTTATTCTTCACGGCTGGAGTGAGATTTAGTGGATTAGAATTGGGAGTTTGGGGTTTGGGAGCCAGGAATCCTGCCTTGTATCCCCGGCTCTGGGAGGGGAGTGGGACATTCAGGGATTGCCGGGAGCCAGCCAGATTCGGGGATGCTGGTAGCCAGTACACCCGGGTTCTATCCATGGGAGGGGAGCATGGCGAGGACGTGGGACACATGGATATTGTCACTGGTGACTATTAATGAACTGCAGAACATGAGTGAGCAAATAGTATCACTGTGGGGGGCGGGGTATTAACCAGGGGCAGGGCCAGGGCCAGGGCCAGGGCCAGGGGATCTCCCATGGGTACATGGAGGCACCACCTGGTCGCAGGCCTTGAGATGCTGCCAGGGTCCTAACCTCCTCCCTCACCCCAGGGAGCTTCCTCAGAGCAGAAGCCCACCCCACTAAGGCAGCCCACACTCTGCCTGTGAGAACAAGGAGCCTGGTGGCCTGTGAACACAAGCACATTCATCGGGGTATTGGGGAGACAGCTGTCGTGAGCTCCCACTCATGGAAGCTTGTGCCCTAATGTCCCTAAGACACTTGTTCAGAGCCACCGGACGCCTTGTGGGTTTTGCTGAAAACACTAACACGGCGACTCCTCTGACATTGAATTGTGCAAAACCAAACACCCTGCCCTGCCTTTCCCCGCCCCTTCCTCAAGGCCCCGCCCCTTCCCAAGGCTCTGCCCTGCCCTTCTCCCAGGCCCCGCCCCCACTCACCATATCTCCTCTCCATCACCCACTCTCCCCCCATCACTCACTCACTCAGGCTGGGGTAGGGGACAGGGGTGCTGGAGGGGCTGAAGGCTCCAACAGTGTTTGTAGACTCTGGGGTGGGTCCAGAGAGGATGGGTCCAGGGTCCAGGAGGTGGTTTTGGGCTGGGGCTCAGGGCTTCAGTGTGTAGGTGGGACCCACGGTTGGGGTGCAGGTTGGGTTGCCGGTTTCTGGGGAGGTGGGTGGGTGCAGGATGGCTCCTGCTCCGAATGGGGCTGAGACCCAGCAAAGCTCAGTGCACAGCGAGCTCCCCACTGCAGCTGAAGGAGGTAAATAAACTCACAGAGTGAGGCGCAGACACGCACAGTGAGGGTCCCTTCCCGACACTGCGACGCAAGCAGATGAGAGTATTGCTGAAACAAGGGCAGGGAATGAAGCCTCCTCACTCCCTTCCTCCCTCTCTCCCTGGGCTGTATCAGAGCCACGTGGAAGTAAGCACTGCCCAGCCAGAGCCTGCCTCTGGCATCCCACCCCCTCTTTCCTCCCAACTACCTGCCCCGGACCACCTCCCAAATCCTCTGTATCCTCTCTCCCCACCTCCTCCAGGTCACAACTCCCTCCCAGACCCAGCACCCCCTCCTACAGCCCTCCCTCAGGCCAGAATCTTTTCCTGCACACCTACCCCGCCCTGACCCTGCACGCCACTCTCCTGCCCCAGATCATAACCCCCTCCTTCACTCAAACTCCCTCTCAGATCCAATATTCCCTCCTGCACCCCAGTCCTCTATCCCAAGCTCCTTCCTACTCCCCACTCACCATCCCAGCGACCCCCTCCACAGAAGTTCGGCCCTTGACCATCTACCAAAATCTTGGAGTGGTCCCCATTACAAATTATTGCCCATCCCTGATTTAGGAGTTCCTCTCCATCCATCCAACACAGAACTGACTTGAGCCCTCACCCACTTCTTCACCAGCACACACAGAGGTTGAGCATAGAGAACACACTTTTAAGAAAAGGGAGGGAAGTAACGTGGCATTAATTTGGGAGAGCCCACCGACTGGACTCATAAAATAAACCACGAGTCAGAGTCCCAGCCCAAGTAGGTCAGGCAATGTCCTTTTCTTCTCAGGTCCTTACGTCCAGCAATGGAAATGTCCCTTCACATGCCCAGCCCTTCTCTGCACCCCACTCCCAGCTACTGCCTTGGGCCAGGGCAGACACAGAGTTCAGAGGTGCAGCCATTGAGATCACCTCCCAGCCTGAGTGGGGGCAGGTAAAGAGGCATCTCACTCCGCTGGTCACTCGCCACCTGCTCCCTTTTCTCTGGCGCCGCCCTGCAGGCCACTGATCACATCTCTCTGGCGCCGCCCTGCTGGCCGCTCATCACATCTCTCTGTCGCTGCCCTGCTGGCCACTCATCACATCTCTCTGGCGCCACCCTGCTGGCCGCTCATCACATCGCTGGCCACTGATCACATCTCTCTGGCGCCGCCCTGCTGGCTGCTCATCACATCTCTCTGTCGCTGCCCTGCTGGCCACTCATCACATCTCTCTGGCGCCGCCCTGCTGGCTGCTCATCACATCTCTCTGGTGCTGCCCTGCTGGCCACTCATCACATCTCTCTGGCGCCGCCCTGCTGGCCACTCATCACATCTCTCTGGCGCCGCCCTGCTGGCTGCTCATCACATCTCTCTGGCGCCGCCCTGCTGGCCGCTCATCACATCTCTCTGTTGCTGCCCTGCTGGCCACTCATCACATCTCTCTGGTGCCGCCCTGCTGGCCACTCATCACATCTCTCTGGCGCCGCCCTGCTGGCCACTCATCACATCTCTCTGGCGCCGCCCTGCTGGCTGCTCATTGCATCTCTCTGTTGCTGCCCTGCTGGCCACTCATCACATCTCTCTGGCGCCGCCCTGCTGGCCGCTCATCACATCTCTCTGGCGCCGCCCTGCTGGCCGCTCATCACATCTCTCTGGCGCCACCCTGCTGGCCGCTCATCACACCTCCTCTCTGCTGCTCTGCTGTCGCCATCTTCTGCTATTCTTTTGGCTGTGTTCTCTGCCCATCAGCTTCCAGTGGTTACAACTCTCAGCAGGCAGGGTAGAAAAAACACAGCTCCACCACAATCGCCATGAGAAAGAAGCTCCCGATGAAGCCTGTTTAGCTCTATTCTTTGACAGCCCCATGTGTGTGTGTGTGTGTGTGTGTGTGCGCGTGTGTGTGTGTGCGCGCGTGCACCGGGACAGAGGGTCTGGGTTACAAACATAGCCAGGGCTGGCTCACAAATTAAGTTGACTACAAAGAGCAACACAGCGCTCATCCTCTGAGTATCTAGCAAATCTAAGCAAAGCAGGAGCAAACCGTATTTGCATAGACACACCCAGGGTGTCTCCCCCTTCCTGCCAGCCGGGAGGGGACATTTTCCTTCAGATCCTGCTTGCACACAGAAGAACTAGGTAACTCCAGGCTTGTTGGGGGAGGGGCAGGAGGCGGGGAGTGAAAAGGGGAGGGAGAGGGTTCAAAAATGACCAGGGCTCCCACTGCTACTATGGCAGTGGCCGGACTGCTGGGCCCTTTAAATTGCTGCTGGAGCCCGGAAGCGGCGCGCTTTGGGCTGGCTCAGTGTGGGGGTAAGAGGGAGGGTGGAGGAGGGGGAGGGCCATGTGCACTGCTGAGGGCTGGCTGCCCAGGCCCGCCTTTTCTGTCTATGGCCCCACCCATTCCAGGACTGTGGAACTGGCCCCCCAGCTTGCCAGGGGCCCAGAAATTCTGTCAGCCCCCCTGGATAGCACAACCCCAGATACTTAACCCACTAGATCCCACTCTCCTCCCAGAGCTAGGGAGAGGCCCAGGAGCTCTGCCTGCCCCACTAAATCCCGTTGCCCCCCAGAGTTATAAAGAGAACCCAGGATTTCTGGCTCCCCCTCTCGCGAATGAGTCATCCTTGAGACTGAAGAGCAGCTGCTAGGTTTTCCAGGGCCAGACCATCCCAGTGGGGGACAATGGGCCACCACTCCCCTGGGGCTGTAGCCAGGAGCTAGAGGTCCCCAGGTCCATGGTTTTGTGGGGAAGGGACACTGGCATAGATGGGCCAATAGTGGGGAACCAATGAGACATCCCAGGGCTTTGGGAGCTACTCAAAGCATTCTGGCTGGGTGGTGGGGGAGAGATTTGGGGTGGAGTATGAGAGGGGGTAGGAACTCGGCCTAATCCCCCCCGTGAATTATTTTGGGAGGGAGGAATGAGCCCCCAGAATCCAGACCTCCTCCTGGTCTCTTACTGGACTCTGAGTTCCGTGGTGACTCCCCGTCTCCTGGTAGCTGCATCAAATCCTATTTGCATTGGCCTGATAGCATTGGTGCTGTGAAACAAACTGAAGTGCTGAGCACCTGCCATTGGAGTGTGGGCAGGGATGGATGGATGGACATTAATCCGGGCCTGCCAGGGGCTGACTCACCCGTCCTTCCAGAGGGGAGGTGGGTTTCAGACCGGGGTGTGTATCACTGCAGGGTACGCGCTTGGTATCTATGGGTCCCCCCTGAGCTCTTTGGCCAGTCCAGCCCATAGCCCAGCAATCCTGCTCCCAGGCCCTAACATACTGAGCTGTGGCTACTGGGCCGGTCTCCGGGCTCTGGGCAGGGATTTGATGGGTTACAGAGGAATACTGAGTTGGATTTGCTGGTTGATTTAATATCACACTTTGGAGAGACGCTGCAGCCTGGGAGACCTAAGAAGCTGCCCTAAACCCAGTGCAGCATCTGCCCTAGCACCCTGGGATTGCACCACTAGGCTCCCTGCCCCTCCCAGAACAGGGGCTCCAGGCAGGTAGTGGTCCCTGTAAACTGGGTGCTTGTGCGGCCATTTAGGACAGATTCCGATGCCACCCAGCTGAGTAGCAGAGCCCAGAGCTCTGTTTCTGTTTCTCCTGGTGGTGCATATCCGCATATGCCATGGCGCACATGGAGGGAAAGGATTAGTGGGAGCACTGGAGGCAGGGGTTCCAGCCCTAACCACTAGGCCCTCCCCTGCCCGACATGGGGATAGAAACTAGGAATCTGGGCTCTTAGCTTCCCTGCTCTAACCACTAGACCTCACTCCTCTCCCACAGCTGGGGAGACAACAAGAGTCCCCCACAGCAGTAACCAGGAGTGTCGGTGGGGAACACCAGACCTCATGAGGACATGCCAGCTGTCACCTTGCCATGAGTCACAAGGAAGTGTAGATTGTATCTCTCAGTCATTCTGGGTGGATCTGCAAGGAAAGGGGCCAGCAGGTTTTCCTGGGGCGCAGCCCCTGCCATAGCTTCACCAGCCAGCCGGGCTGCTGAAAGCTCCCTGCCCAGCCAGGGCATCGGAGACTAGCCCCTAGCTCCGCCCTGACACATCTCCTGAGGCTCCCACCTGAACTCCTGGGTTCCAGCCCCTCTGCAGGCTCTCAGTGCACTGGCTGCTGGGAGGAAGGTGAGGATGGACTCCAGCTGCCTGGCTCATGGGAGGCACGTGGTTAAATAGGTGGATGGTGAGCACCCAAGACTGGGCATACAGATGCTTGTGTTCTAAGCCCAGCACTGGGAGGGGAGTGGGGATCAGTGGTTAGAGCAGGGATGGTGTCATGAATAGAAGCTGCCAAGGAGAGTCTAACTTACCTGAAGCATGAGAAAAGGGTTAAGCAACTCTGGAAATTCACCTGAGGGAGGGGGCTTCTGGCATTCAGCCAATGAAATGCAGATAGGAATTTCAAATGGCGAGAGAGGGTTTTTTCTCTCTTCTTTTGTTTGGAGATAACAGCAGTTCCCCCCCCCCCCCCCCAGGTAACAAGGGAATCCAGCTATCCCAGGAATAGGCTCCTTGAAATGTATAAGTAGGGAAAAGTTTAGATAGTCTGTCAAGTTTTCCTTGTTTGGGGGTTTGGAAATCATGTCTGAGCTGGTTAATTGTTTTTCTCTTTTATAACTAAGGATTATAGCCAAGGGATTTCCCGAGTCTATTTCACTTTGTGGCTTTTAACACCCAGTCATTTATTATGTTTGCAACCGTAGGGTTTTTTTTTATAATAAAGGATTTTCCTTTTTGTTTTGATTAACCAGTATTGGTTGATTTTTGTGTCCTTAAGCCTATGTGCCTAACCTTGGAGGAGCAGGGCTGTATTTTTCTCTGTGGATTCCCTCTGTTTGTTTTCCCGACTCCAAGCAAAACGGAGGTTGGGACACGCAGGAGAACTTTGCCTTAGAGAGGGGATTCCCAAATGATCTCTTCCCTGGAAAAGAGTTTATTTTATATATATTTTTTATTTCACTTGGGTGGTGGCAGTGAATTTCTTTTTTCAGAGCTAGAGAAACTGAGACCAGACAAATTTGTCTCTGGGAGGTACATGATCTCCTGCATCCCAGGCCTCCGCCATCTCTCTGCTGCTGGTGCCCCCACTCTTCACAGCATGGACTGCTGGCTAAACAGGAAACCAAACTAACTAAACACGGGAGCCGGCTACATAAATTCCAGCCATGTGTGTAGTGTCAGCCAGTGCACTGGGAACAGCTGTGGCTAAGGAGGGCTGGGAGCCAGGGCTCCTGGGTTCGATGCGCAGGGCTGGCAGGGTGTGACAGGGTCTCCAGGGTGTAACCTGGAACTCAGACACCACTGAGCCCTCTGTCCCACCTGTCTGAGCTCCCACTCACCCTGAGATGCTTTGACAAGCAATAGCCTGTGGCAGGTGCTGTAGCCAAGCATAGGCAGGGACACAGCCAGCTGTTCTTACAGAGTTTATTCTGCTAGCCGGCCCCCATATCTACACTCCAAGTGCCAGGCTGGGGAATTGAGCCATGAAAGATGGGCACCGGGATCCAGGACTTCTGGGTTGTAGCACTGGCCTGAGAAAGGGACTGCATTAAAGCAGGACTCCTTGGTTCTCTAATGCTTAGAGCTAGAGTCTTTCCCCAGCATGGCCAAATCCTTTCTCCATTGTGGCCCTTTGTTTTTCCTCCTGTGAAATGGGGGTGTAGGAAGGTCTGTGACCCACGGTTGAGAAGTACTTGCCCAGCACCGAGCGATCAGAGCTGAGCCAGGCTGGCTGGGACTGGGGGTGAGGGAGATGGAAATGTGAGGAGAGCCAGTGGGGTGTATACAGGGGCACCCGGCACTGGGTCGGGGAGAAGACAGGTGGGATGTGGAGTGCCGTCATTACATGCCCCATGGAAAGAAATTACATCCCCCACTCAGAGAAAGAGACTGGAGGGGATGAGTCTCCTCGTTCCCCTAGGGGCACCTCCATTCCCAGGGGCCCAGCAATGATGGGCTGGGAAGGAAAGCGAGTTCCCTCTGTCGGGGGCAGCAGCAGGACGGACGGTTTCTCGCTGCAGGAGGCAGGACAAGGAGAGATGTGCTGGCAGGCATGTCCACCCTGCCCTGTCTTAGAGCCCAGGGGTCCTGGCTCCCAGCCCCCTGCCCCCCTCCCACTAGCCCCCCTCCCATCGAGATTGGTAGGGGAGCCACAGGCTGGCTGAGCCCAGTGAGGCTTATGAACTTCCCTTAAAGAGGCTATTTAACAATCGATCCCCAGCGCTGGGAGGCAGGAGATGAACTGCCTGCACCCCAGGGAAGGAGGGGCCCATCACAGCTTGGGGTGAGGGCCCCCCAGCCTGTCCAGGGTGTGGGTGCCGGGTGCCCTGGCCCTGGGAATACTGGCGGGCTGCTCTTCAGAGTCACTGGGTTGGCTCAGTGCCTGGGGGAGGCAGGACTCCTGGGTTCTCACTGGCTTCTGGTAGGAAGTGTGGTCTAGTGGTTAGAGTGGGAGGGGGGGCACTGAGAGACAGGATTCCTGGGTTCTATCGCCAGGTCTGGGAGGGGAGTGTGGGCTAGCAGCTAGAGCAGTCAGAGTCAGGAAACCAGGACTCCTGTGTTCTCTCTCCAGCTGAGGGAGGGGGGTGGGGTCTAGTGACTCAAATGGCGCTGAAATGTCGATTCCTGGGTCGCGTTACCTAGTTCTCCTGGGCACTGACTCCCCAGTCCCTATTTTAGCCCCTAAATCACCCTTCAAATCCAGGGAGAGAACCCAGGTGTCCTGCTCCCAGCGCTCCCCCCCCCTCCCCCAGCCACTTAACCCCACTTCCTGCCAGCTTGGATGATAAGTATGAAAAATTTCTTTCTGAATAAAAACCACTTCCCTGTTGTCCAAGCTGCATGCTGAGCCCTCCCCTGAGCATGATCTCCTGCATCCCAGGCCTCCCCCATCTCTCTGCTGCTGGTGCCCCCACACTTCGCAGCATGGACTGCTGGCTAAACAGGAAACCGAACTAACTAAACACGGGAGCCGGCTACATAAATTCCAGCCATGTGTGTAGTGTCAGCCAGTGCACCGGGAACAGCTGTGGCTAAGGAGGGCTGGGAGCCAGGGCTCCTGGGTTCGATGCGCAGGGCTGGCAGGGTGTGACAGGGGCTCCAGGGTGTAACCTGGAACTCAGACACCACTGAGCCCTCTGTCCCACCTGTCTGAGCTAGCCAATTAGCCCGACATAAGATGGGATTTTCAGGTCTTCTCTCCTGAGCGCTCTCGCTCCGTGTCTCTCTCTCTCTATCTCTCCTCCTACTGCCTACCCCCCTCTCTCTCAGCTCTCCTCCGCCTCCTGCCTCTCTCTCCATCTCTTTCCTTCTCTTCTCCCCCTCCTGCCTCTCACTCTCCCTTTCTCTTCCCCTCCTCCTCCTGCCTCTCTCTCCCCTCCGTCTCTCCCCTTCCTCTTCCCCTTCCCTCCCACCGTGGGGCTTGGCTGAGTGCTGCCTGCTCAGCCAGGCTGCCACGAGGGAGGGGGGCAGGGCAGTGACATACACAGCCAGGGGGCGGGGCCGTGTACATCACCGCCCTCCCTTCCCCTTCCACCCCGGGGGAGCCCAAATGGCCCCTTGTGCTGCTGGCTCCCCCGGTGGCCCGGCTGAGGGGCGCACCACTCAGCTGAATGCCGCAGCGGGAGGGGAAGGGGGGCGGGGTCGTGTACGTCACCGCCCAGCCCCTTCCCCTCCCTCGGTGGAGGCTTGGCTGAGTGTTGCGCGCTCAGCCGGGCCGCCATGGGAGAGGAGGGGCGGGGTGGTGACGTACATGGCAAGGGGGCGGGGCTGTCCACGTCACCACCCCCGTTCCCCTCTCCCGCGGTGGCCCGGCTGAGGGGCGCACCACTCAGTACCACAGCGGGAGGAGGAAGGGGGGGGCAGTGACATACACGGCCCCGCCCCCTGTCCATGTATGTCAGTGCCCCACCCCCTCTTCCCATCCCACTGGGGCTCAGCTGAGCGGATCCTGCCGGGGCCCAGCTGAGTGGTGCAGTGTACAACGGAGGGAGGAGAAGGGGGGCAGAGCGCTGACATACACGGCCAGGGAGTGTGGTCACGTATGTCAGCGTTACAGATGCACAGACAACGGGCTACTGTTTTATCATTGAATTGTGAATCCTTTGGTTGCTACTAAGTCCCAGTGGGGCCGACAGACTTGCTGGGTCCCTGGCCAGGCTGGGAGGGACTGTCTCTGAGCTCCCAGAAGGAGAAACACCTTGGGCGGAAGGGATGGAGCTGAAAGAGCCAGAGCGAGCTGTGTGGCACTCTGGCAGTGATTAAAAGAGCCTGGGACTCCACGTCTCCCACCCCCACTGGTGGCTTTGCTAACTACCTAGCTGATGGCTGACCAGTGCATGCCCAAGGGACAGGAAGTGTCACAGGTGACCCCTTAAGGGGGGCTTCCCAGAGGGCTGACACGGCCACCACCACTCGACTTCTCACTCTCTGGGGCTTCTCACCACTTGGTCCTGTTGGGACAGCTCCTCTGATCTCCTCCAACCAAGGCACCGATCTGAGGTCACAGTACCCCCTCCTTCCCCCCAAGGAGCAGCACAGACACTGAACCTCTTCAGGTCCAAGGAGAGTGCAGTTTTGGGCCCAGCTTCCTGGGATACCCCTCCCCAAATGGGATCAAAACCCCCAATGAATTATGTGGGCAAGCCCCCTTTCGCAATGAAAGGGGGAATGTGCACACTGGTTGCTCCCCCAGGTAATAATTATCTACACAGGGCTTGGCAGTAAGAAAAAGTGATTTTATTTAGTACAAGCAGTAGGGTTTAAGTGATTAGAAGTGAGAACAGGCCGCGCAAAGTAGATTCCAAATTAAAAATAACAGAAAATGTTTCACTAATGCTACGACTAAATCCTCAGTAGGAACTTGTTACAAACCCACCCTAAAAGTGTTTCTGTTCCAGCTGTACTTTCAAACCAGGGACATCTCCCTTCCCCTGCAGTCTCTGGTTCACTCTCCTGGGTGTGCCAGCCAAAGACAAAAGACTCCTACTTTCCCATTGTTTTTAAAACAAAAAACAGGACTATGTAGCACTTTAAAGACTAACAAGATAGTTTATTAGATGATGAGCTTTCATAATGGGTAAGATAATTAGAATCTTTATTCAAACTTAAGTGTAAAGTGTCAAATTTACCTGCATCATGCTTCAAAGGCCTTTTAAGACTACACTTGAAAGAGAATCCTCTGAACTGTCATGCATGCTTAAATTTGACACTTTACACTTAAGTTTGAATAAAGACTCTAATTATCTTACCCATTACAAAGATAGCTTCCCCAATTATCACCTCTAATATCATTAGCTCGCAGACATTTACCTCCCCCACCCATTCCCCTTCTGTTCTGAAATTTGATTTGTCCTTTTCATATGTGTTCATTTTTTTAATTGTATCCTTTGGTATATATGATTGTGACAATTTTCTTCCACTATTTGATCTGAGGAAGTGGGTCTGGCCCACGAAAGCTCATCATCTAATAAACCATCTTGTTAGTCTTTAAAGTGCTACATAGTCCTGTTTTTTGTTTCAGCTACACCAGACTAACACGGCTACATTTCTATCACTATTGTTTTTAAAGATTCCCTTATTTCATGGGGAGTCACCTGGCCTATCCCTATTAACCCCTGCTAAGACTTAAAGACAAAAGGCTATTTGCATACAATTGCACAGACACTGAGGCCTCCCTTGATGACTTTCAGTCACAGATTTAAAACCCATGAAGTATTCCCTGCTCCATAGGTCTCATGTTACACACTAGAAAGAGAAATGGATTCAGTGGATTATGACATGAGGGTTGATACGTTACATGAAGTAATTTGCTCAAAGCAACTTTGAGTTATGTACATTTAGGTCCATAAGTCCATTTCGTAAAGCATGGGGGGCGGTGAACTGTCACAGGCACCAACTTTGCAGGAAGTACTCTCAAACTTACAGCATATTCCAGAGACCACCTCACAGCAACATCTTATCACCTCATGCCCACTAATGATGCATGGACAGGCTGTTGGGTTTCCAAAGATCCCCTTCCATCAGTTCTCTTGCCTGGCAGGTTTTCCTCTGAAACATACAATAGTGATCTGACATTGGTGAAGATGGGGTTTGTGGGTGTTGCTTTGGGGGTACTGATGGCAACAGAGGGGAGAGGGATGAAGTGGTTTGCAGTATGGGGGATTGGAGACAGGACTCCTGAGTCCCTGCTGCAGCTGACAAGCCCATTGCTTTTCTAGGAGCCAAGAAAATGTGCATGGACATTTCCATCCCGCTGGTTCTCACCGTCTACATCTTCACCTTCGTGATCGGCCTCCCGTCCAACCTCCTGGCCTTCTACACCTTCCTGGTGAAGGTCCGCCAGAAACCCACCCCTGTCGACATCCTTCTGCTCAACCTCACCGTCTCCGACATCTTGCTCCTCATCTTCCTCCCCTTCAAGATGGTGGAGGCCGCCTCCAGCATGGAGTGGCACTTGCCCAAGTTCCTCTGCCCACTCAGTGGCTTCATCTACTACAGCAGCATCTACATCAGCTCCCTCTTCCTCATGGCCGTCAGCGTTGAGCGCTACATGGGGGTGGCCTTTCCCATCAAGTACAAGCTCCGGCGCCGGCCAGCCTATGCCATCGCCGCCTCTGTGTTTTTTTGGGTTGTGGCCTGCAGCCACTGCAGCATCGTCTACATTGTCCAGTACAAAGACAACTCAAGCTCCTCCAACGGGACGACATCCCCCTTTGAGAAGTCCCACTGCTATGAAAATTTCACCCCTATGCAGCTCCAAATCCTCCTTCCTGTCCGTCTGGAGCTCTTCATCGTCCTCTTCTGCCTCCCCTTCACTATCACTGTCTTCTGCTACGTCAACTTTGTCCGCATCCTCCTGGCCTTGCCCCAAATCCGGGCCCAGCGGAAGCATCGAGCTCTAGGCCTGGCTGTGGCCACCTTGGTCAACTTCATAGTCAGTTTTGCCCCCTACAATGTGTCCCATGTGGTGGGCTTTGTCCGGAACGAGAGCCCCTGCTGGAGGGTTTACGTTCTTCTCCTCACCACCCTCAATGCCTCCTTGGACCCCGTCGTCTTCTACTTCTCCTCCACTGCTGTCCAGCAGGCCTTTGCCAAATGCCTGGCCAGCCTGAGGCACAAACTCAGCGCCCTCACGGCCCGGTGCCATCTCCCCTGGTTGACTCGCTTTGAGGAAGGGATCAGCGAGGTGGAGGTGGCCAGTGGGGACAAGGCTGAGGAATCGATGGTGTGAGTCCTCGGATGAGACCACCCCTCTGCTTCCTCTGCAGAGCATTGCTTGTCCCAGGCTCTGCAGCGGCAAGCGATCCTGCACTTGTGCTAGGGTCGCATCTTCCCTTCTTCCTTGTGCCTCACGAGAGGGCCGTGGGCTTTGCTGAGACACTAGCATGCAGCGGGGCTTGGAGCTGGTACCCAGCTGCCACTGGGCGTTGGCCTACACGAGCTTCAGGGTCACTGGCTGGGAGTTTGACCAATGTGAAGTTGGTGATGTCAAGGGCCTTCCTTTGCTGCTGCCAAGGCACCAGGCACCCAGCACCAGGCACACGGCTCCGGCCCATCTGCTCCATTCCCCGCCCCCCTCAATCTCTTATCTGCTAACCCCATGTAATCCTCAGTGTCCTCTCATATTCTCCCCCATGTTTCTCTCTTTCCCCCATCCACCCTTGCTCAAACTTCTCTTCCCCTTCCAGCCCACTTATGACACTAAACAAGGGGAAGAGGTAGATACGTTGGAGGGCAGGCTTAGGGTCCAGAGTCACCCAGAGAAATTGAACGTTTGGGCCGAAAGAAATCTGAGGAGGTTCAACAAGGTCAAGTGCAGAGACTTGCCCTTGGGACAGAAGAATGCCAAGCGCTGGTACAGGCCGGGGACCTACTTGGCTGAGTTGCAAGTCTGCAGGAAAAGACCCGGGGGTTACGGTGGACAAGAATCTGGATATGAGCCAACAGGGTGACCTTGTAGCCAAGAAGACTAACAGCATATTGGCGTGCACTAGAAGGAGTATTGCCAGCAGATCTAGGGAAGAATTGTTCCCATTTATGTTGCATTGGTGAGGCAACATATGGAATATTGTGTCCAATTCTGGGCCCTCTATTTCAGAAAGGATGAGGGCACGCTGGAGAGAGTCCAGTGGAGGGCAACAAGAATGATTTAGGCGGCAGGAGCACGTGACTTATGAGGAGCAGCTGAGGGATTTGGGCTTGTTTAGTCTGCAGACTGAGGGGGGATTTGAGAGCAGCCATTAACTCCCTAAACGCGGGTTCCAAAGAGGATGGAGAGAGGCTGTTTTCAGTGGTGACAGGTGACAGAATGAGGAGCAATGGTCTCAGGTTGCAGTGGGGGAGGTCTAGGTTGGATATTAGGAAAAACTATTTCCCTAGGAGAGTGGGGAAGCGCTGGGCTGGGTTCCCTAGGGAGGTGGTGGAATCTCCATCCCTAGACACTCTTTAGTTTTGGCTTGACAAAGCCCTGAATGGGATGATTTAGTTGGGATTAGGGTTGCCAGATATCCACATTTTGCCTGGACAGTCCGGCATTTGCATCTTCTGTCAGGTAAAAAACCCCAGAAAATACCAGACAAGGTTGTGGCGGGAGTGGGGGAAGCGAGGAGCGCGTGAATTTAAAGGCACAGCGACCTTTTTTTTTTTGCTCAACAAATTTGGTATCCTTTTGTTTTTTCTTTTTTTTTTGCTCAACCAATTCCCCCCCTCCCCCCCCCATGTTCAGGATTTTTTGTGAAGGGATCTGGCAACCCTAGTTGGGATTGGTCCAGCTTTTAGCAGTGGGATGAACTAGATGAAGACCTGAGGTCTTGTCCAATCCTAGGATTCAGTTGGGGTGCTGTGGCCCACAAAAATTAATCCAGCTCCAGCCATGCGTAGTCAGCCAAGCACCCACCAGACTTTGTCCGCATTCAGCGTTGCAGTGGGTGGCCCAACTTCCTCGATGATACAGCCTCTGTCAGGGGCAGGGTTGCCATGGTGTCACAGCTGGTTCCCGAATGACCAATGAAACATCAGCCTATTTCTGTAGGAAAGTCCCTTCAGCACGCTCCACCCACTCCTGGACTTTCTTCCTCCATGTCTGGGCCCACGAGCAAGCTAGCTACTATGGATTGCAGCTGGAAGGGGGAACAAAGAGGAGTTTTTGGAGGGAGGGCAAACAGGCTGGGCTGGGCCTCTCTGGTTTTGGAGGAGACTTTTAGTGGGAGATAAAACAAGGGCCAGAATCTTTGAGGGGCCCCAAATTTAATCTCATTGAGCTACGGAGAACCCCTCCTCCTTGGCTGCTAGTATTAGCACGTGTTGGCCTCTGTGGAAATGTAGTTCCCACCTCGGTGGGATTGGAACGCAAGAGCCTGCAGCCCAGAACACTTCCACCTGAGCTGGGAGCAGCGCTGGCAGCAGCAGTAAGGCTGCTATCTGTCGTGTGAATGGGAAGGATTTGAACTGTGGACCTTCCCCATCAACATAGGACACTGTACACAAGCGGAATGGCTGCCACCACTTGGTGGCAGTAGTGGGCAGACTGTTACTGAGCAGGCTTTGAATGCAGGACTTCAGCACCACAGGGAAGGGCTGGTGGGATCCAAAGGCAGTGTGCCCTTTGCAGCGTCAGTAGGGCTGTTATCCTGCAGGAGGGTGGATTTAGCAGCCTCACCTACAACAGACATTGGTCCCTGTGGGTCTGTTCCAGGTCTGTTCCAGGCTCTCATGACCTCCTGTGTTTTTTGGGCCACTCAACACCTAATGTCTGCAAACAAAAGTCTGAAGCCTGAGCTGCTTCCACTAAGGCCCCTCGGTGGCACAGTGGTGATGCTAAAGGGACGCTGGATCATCATGTGGTGGGGGGGTGCACGGTGCATGGGTGTGCATCTCCAGAGCTGAGATCTCCGTGCAACATGCTGCACCTCCTGACCTCACTAGTGGGTCTGGTGCCCCCCAGGGGCAGTGACTGTTGCTACATGTTAAATATAGAAATTATTTCTTGTCCAATCAAGATTTTTTTTTCCTTCGGGGCTGGAGTGAGATCTAGTGGGTTAGAGTCGGGTTGGGGGGGAAGGGTTGGGAGAAAGGAGTCCTGACTTGTGTCCCCAGCTCTGGGAAGGGAGTTGGGATTCAGGAAGGGGTGAAGGCTCCAGCTGGGGGTGTGGGCTCCAGGTAGAAGCTCTGGGATAGAGCAAAGGGGTACGGAGGCTGGGAAGGGACTCAGGGCTGGGGCAGGGAATTGGGGCATGAGGAGCTCCAACTGGGGGTGTGGACTTAGATGTGGGGCTGAAAATGAGAGGAGCAGAGTGCAGGACGAGAATCAGGCATGGAGCAGGGGTTGGGTCAGGAATGGCCTGGCTCCATGCACCTTTTCCCTACCAGCCCGGGTTCTGGTTTTCACAACCCCGGGGAGAACTCCGTGTTGTGGTTTCTCAGAGAACTCAGAAGCTTGCATTTCTCAATCCACGTGAGTAGCAGTTGTTGGCTCTGTGGTCACACAGTGGCATCTGTCTGCACTTGTCTGGTTCTCACCACTAGGCCCCACTGCCCCAGGGACACGTCACTAGACACACACAGAGAGCTGGGTGCCTCTGCACATTGCTCTTTGTCTGAAAGGGACATTACTTGGGAACAGGTGCAGATACTCCCAGATCCCCTCCTGTTTTAACTACTAGACGCCACTGCCCTCACAGACCTTGGAATAGCAGGTAACCAGAAGCCCCTAGAGGCAACATATGTGAGGGGGAACTCCTGGCGCGCCTGCCAGACCGTGGTGGGGAGAGGCACCAGGATGCAGGGCTGGGTGGATTTATAGCGGCTCAAAACACTAACAGTTTTGCTCTAGGTTGGGAACTTCATAAACACTGTTGAGTGCTGGAGCGGAGCTGGAAGGTGGGGTCACGATGGATTGAGGCGCCGTGGGGTGCTGGGCCAAGGGGCCGGCTGCCTCAGCTAAAGAGTGATCCATGAACAACGGGCCGGACCCAAGCAGGGGCTCCTGCCTCAAGCCTGCTCAGTGTGGGACTAGATGACCATAACAGTCCCTTGGAATCTGTGGGTCCCCTCCCCCACATGCGATAAAAGCCTCGGGGGGCAGAGAAAGTGTTTTATTTCCCCACTTTCCCTCCCTGTTTTAATTTAGTTCTGTGAGTCTATAAAGTGCTCCCAGACCAATGTTTGTTTTTTAAGATTATCCTCTACAGACTAACTCGGCTACCCCCTGAAGCATCTGTTTTCCTTTTCACACCCTCTTTTTTGGGGGATGCGACCGCGTCGCGGGGTGCGATCACCCCCTTCCTCCCGGAGGGGGGGCTCAGCGAACCCCATCGTCGTATTCTGGGCTGTTGGTCCCGGAGTCTAATCCGGATTCGCGTCTTTGGGTGCGATCACCCCACTCAGCCGAGTCTGGGGGATCTGCGAACCCGGGGTCGCCAGCCCCTTTGTGCGGGTTTTCCCCCCGCGGTCTTTGCTGGAGGTTTCTGCCCACCGGCGCTGGAGCACCTCTCAACTCCCTACAGTGGCAGGAGGGAAGGGGGACCTGGGCCCACCCTCTCCACCGGGTCCCAGCCCGGGGCCCTAAGCACAGGGGTCTGCTTGCTCCCTGTGCGGTAGACGTGGGGTATCCCCCCGAAACACGTCCACCCACGGCCGCCAGAGGGGCTCCGCCCCGGGCTGCTTCCTCCCCCCCGCGTATCCTTCTACCTATCCTGTGAGGTCCCCGCCGCTTACCGTGCCTCGGTCGTTCGGCGTAGGATGCGCCTGCTCTCTGCATCGGTATCCAGGGCTGTCGGTAGCCCATGGCTGTGGAGGTCCTCAGCCTCCCATCTCCGGCGGTCTGTGTCGGGCCTCCAGGCTTCCTGGGGGTGCCGTTGCCCTGCATCCGGCCCCAAGCCCTTTGGGATTCGGCCTCAGCGACCGCCCCCTTCCTCGCTGCCGGCGGGCCCTTTTCAAATGGCCCACCAGAGATGACGCGTTGCTGGCGCGCCGGCCCTCCGCTGTCCGCGTGTGCGCTCCCACCTCGTCCGGCCCGCCAACCCCCGTGACTGCCCTCGGTGGGCACACGCTGGGCGCCGGGCTGTCCACGGCTCGGCTTCTCAGCTGCAGGGGAAGTTCCCGCGGCCGGTATCTGCCGCGCGCCGGCTTTCCACCGCCAGACGCCATGGCCGGGGGTGCTGTCTCTCCCAGCCCCCCCCCCGCGCTCCTCCGTGTGGGCCACCTCCAGCCCGTCACAGGGGAGGATGAGTGAGAGAATAAAAAGCAGGAGGGAGGAAACTGAGATAAAATGTGGAGGTTTTTGGATTTTGTAACACCTCTCCTGCACCCCCCCTCCCCGGGCAATTCTTGGGAAAAACTTTCAAAACTGTGCTTCAGAGAACAAAGTCTCAAGGGCGAGGAGGGGGGGTGAGTGCTCTGGAAACTTTCCTACCACGTGGAATTATTAGTAATATTCTTATCTGTCCTGTGGTAGGTTCAAGGGGCCCCAGGCCTGCCCACACCCCTTGTTATTAGTGCCATTCATCGTGTACATTATGGGGGTGCCCAGGATCCCTAATTGTGGACCCAGACCCCATTGTGTCAGGTGCTGCATGCTCTTACTGCTGTGCATTATGGGAGCACCCTAGCATCCCAGCCCTGGCTAGGGTTGCCAGGTGTCCGGTTTTCTACCGGAGAATCCGGTATTTGTGCTCTCAATCCGGTAGAAAAATTCAGAAAATACTGGATATGTGCCATGTCCGGTATTTTCTGAATTTCCCGAGGCTCCCGCCGCCAATCGCGGCCCCGCCTCCCACCTGGGAGCCTCTGTTTGCGTGCAGAAGCCGGACGTGGAGAGTGGTCCCAGCCACACCCCCCGCCCCCGCCCGGCTTCTACTAGCAACTAGAGGGAGTGCCTGCCGGGGGTGCGGCCTGTTGGACTCCTGCTGCGGCCAGTGGCTGCACCCCCCCCCGCCAGCTCTGCTTCCTGCCCCCCTTCCTCTGGCCCCCCCCTCCCGTCCAGCCCCCCGGCCCCCGATCGCTCCAAGCTCTACTTCCCATCTTCTCTTTCCTCCCGGCCAGTCCTACGGCCCCTGAATCCCCCCCGCCCCGCCAGCCCCGCCCTCCTCCCGGCCGGTCCCCTTCCCCTCACCCCCAATCAAGCATGTCCAGTTTTTTGTGGGGGGTCTACCTGGTAACCCAGCCCTGGCCCAGGGCCCCTTGTGCTAGGCTCTGTACCCCATTATTGCTATATACTGGGTGTGTCACGCTATCATCCAGAGCCCCAGTTCTGACCCAGGACTCCAGGGTGCCAGGCGCTGTACGTTATTAGTGCTACGTAAAGGGGTTACAGTCTCACCCAGCTGCCCCCAGGCCCCGCTGTGCGAAGAGCTGCACAGACAAAGGGCTGCCCCGGTCACACGGAGTTTGTCTACAGACTGATCTTGAAGGAGACTCATTAACGCCCCCGTCTCTCTCTTTATAGTGAATGACCCTGGCTGGGACCCCGTCTCTAGCCCCACCCCAAGGCCTAGTAGATTCCTGGTGGTGAGCTACTGGCAGCCTGGCCCCCCGTCCGGCCAAAGGCAACCAGCTCTACCTCCATCCCTGTCCCAACGCCTAGTGTGTGCACGGTTCTTATAAGCAACCCAGCCCTACCTCCATCCTTGTCCTTAGGCCTATTGTGTGCCCCGTTGCTATTACAGCCACTCCCCGAGTTACGACCGTTCACACTCACAACCAAAGCTCCCATGGAGCAATCGTAAAGGCGGTCCCCGAGTTACGAATGCGACCTGCGCTTACGAACAGCGCGGTCGCGTGTAACTCAATGGGGTCCGACTTACGAACGGATCGAGTTACGGCCAAGTGTTTGGTCCGCAACTCGTTCGTAACTTGGAGACAGGCTGTAGCAACCTAGCCCTACTTCCATCCATCATCTAAAGACTGGTGGCTCCCTCATTACTACTGGAAACCTAGATCCATCCCCATCTCAAGGCCTAGTGGCTCCCTCATTGGTATTGGTGACCCTAACCCATTCCTATTCCCATCTCAAGCCTTAGTGTGTGCTCTGTTGCTATTGGCAACCCAGTCCTAACTCTATCCTTGGCCCAAGGCCTGGTGGGTCCCTGTTGCAGGCCCAGATTAATGTCTGTCCATCCTTCCCTGCCTTCTCCTCCACAGCAGGTGCCTACAACCTCAGCTTTGTTTTAAAGCACGGATGTAGTGGGCATTGTATTCATTCTTGTAGTCACTGTATTCACTGTGGTTGCTTTGTTGTGTTGTATGTGATTCTACAGTCCTGTGCTCTTCTGTAGTAACTGTGTGTGCGTGCCTCAGTTTCCCTGGGCACTGCAACATTATCTGGATGAGGAGGGGAATGCTGGGCATGACTCACTGCGGATTTATGTTCGGTCTCTCACATCCTGAGGACTAGGTGACAGCAGATAACACCTTGCCCGATTCTGAACAAAGTAGGGGGTGGGGCTGCCGACAGGTCTGGTACCAGTTGCTGGGGGTACGTCTACACTACAACGTTAATTCAAACTAACTTAGTTCGAATTACTTAATTTGAACTAAGCTAATTCGAACTAACGGATCCAGACTAAAAAACTAGTTCGAATTAGCGTTTTGCTAATTCGAACTAGCATGTCCACATTAAGTGGACCCTGAACCGGGCTTAAGGATGGCGAGAAGCAGTGCCGGCAGGGCATCAGAGGAGGACTTAGAGCGTGGAGATGCTGTCTCAGGCTAGCCGAGGGCTGTGCTTAAAGGGTCCTGACCCCCACCCAGGACAGACAGTTCTCAGGGTTCCCCGCTTGCAAAGCAGTCCTGGCTTGGAGTGCCCGGAGTACCCACACTGGGCACATCACAGCACTCGGCCATCAGACCGGCTGCACTTGCCGCAGGCTGCCATACGGGGGGCTGCAGGAGAGCTTCCACCCCAAAAGCCCGCAGAGCCACCCCAGTCCTCCCCATCGGGGGCTCGTACCCCATTCCTCCCTCACCTCCTTCCACTTACCCTTCCCTAGCCCCTTTTCTTGATGTACAAAATAAAGGACAATTGTGTTCAAAAATGGAATTTGTCTTTATTGAACAAAACTGGGGGAGACTGGGAAAAGGAGGTGGGAGAGGGGAAGAGAGAGGCTGGGAGAGGGGAGCGCAACTACAATGATCAGGGGTTGGGAACAGGTCCCATATGAAGAGAGGCTAAAGAGACTGGGACTTCTTAGCTTAGAAAAGAGGAGACTGAGGGGGGATAGGATAGAGGTCTCTAAAAGCATGAGTGGTGTGGAGAGGGTGCATACAGAAAAGTTCTTCATTAGTTCCCATAAAGAAGGACTAGAGGACACCAAAGGAAAGGAATGGGTAATAGGCTTCAAACTAGTAACAGAAAGTTGTTCTTCACAAAGCACAGAGTCAACCTGTGGAACTCCTTGCTGCAGGAGGCTGTGAAGGCTAGAACTAGAAGGGTATGTCTACACTACCCCCTAGTTCGAACTAGGGGGGTAATGTATGCATACCGAACTTGCTAATGAAGCCCGGGATTTGAATTTCCCGGGCTTCATTAGCATAAAACCGGCGCCGCCATTTTTAAAAGCTGGCTAGTGCAAACCCCGTGCCGCGCGGCTACACGCGGCACGGACTAGATAGTTCGGATTAGGCTTCTAATCCGAACTATCTGTACGCCTCGTGGAACGTGTAGGAAGCCTAATCCGAACTATCTAGTCCGTGCCGTGTGTAGCTGCGCGGCACGGGGTTCGCACTGGCCGGCTTTTAAAAATGGCGGCGCCGGCTTTATGCTAATGAAGCCCGGGAAATTCAAATCCCGGGCTTCATTAGCAAGTTCAGTATGCATACATTACCCCCCTAGTTCGAACTAGGGGGGGTAGTGTAGACATACCCGAACAGAGTTTAAAGGGAAGTGAGATCAAGTCATGGAGGTTGGGTCCATGGAGTGGTATTAGCCAGGGGGTAGGAGTGGTGTCCCTGCCCAAGGTTTGTGGAAGGCTGGAGAGGGATGGCACGAGACAAATGGCTTGGTCACTGTCTTCGGTCCATCCCCTCCAGGGTCCCTAGGGTTGGACGCTGTCGGCAGACAGGCTACTGGGCTAGATGGACCTTTGGTCTGACCCAGGACGGCCATTGTAAGCTCAGGGCTCAGGGTCGGGGGTCTCAGTGGACCACCTTGATTTTCATGCACACCTGCTCCTGGGTGGCCAGGCTGGCAGCTCTCCTGCCCTAGACGGCCACGTTCCTGTGCCTAGTGCGGAGATCGTGGATGAGGTCCATGATGTCCACACTAGACCAGGCGGGTGCCCGCCTCTTGTGGTCCCGGGCAAGCTCCTGGGAGCCGCCAGCCAGGTCCCGGGAAGAGGGGGAGGGCTGGGGGGCAGCGGGTGGCTGGCTCGATCCGTGCCAGGTGCAGGGTCTGCTGGCTGGGTGCTGGCAGGCTTGCACCTGGCATGGGCACCGTAGCCAGCCCGTGCCCCTTTAAGAGGTCCGGGGCTGGGAGAGGGGCAGACGAGTTTCCCTGGTGTTGGCCAGGGTGGCCACCAGGGAAACCTGGGGAGGGCTAGCCTCCCACTAGTTCGAATTAAGGGGCTACACAGCCCTTAATTCGAACTAGTAAATTCGAACTAGGCTTAATCCTCGTGGAATGAGGTTTACCTAGTTCGAACTAAGCGCTAGAAAATTACATTCGAACTAGCGGAGCGCTAGTGTAGTGCCTATGAAAGTTAGTTCGAACTAACGTCCGTTAGTTCGAACTAACTTTGTAGTGTAGACATACCCTGGGTGAGTGAGTTAGTTTTTCGACTGGCTCAGGCAGAAGGGAGTCTAGCTGGCGTGGGTGGCGGGCAGGGGATTATACTGACTGCTCCTGGTTCCTGTAACAACGAGTCTGTGCTGCACTGTGTCCCTGTGAATCAAGAAACCTTCTGTACTACTTGCTGACTGAGTCACATCTGGCAGCAGATGAAGGGGCAGGGCCCGGTGACTTCCCCACGCTCCTGCCGGTGACACTGTGCAAATAGGAATTGATGCAGCTGCCCCAGGGGCAGCGGAGGGAGGGAGTTGCAGCGAGACCCAGAGTCCTGGCGAGGAGGGACAGTTTGCATTCTGGGGGCTCATTCCTCCCTCCCCAACATAAGGCCCTGTGTGGTTGTTTGTGTGGAGGGAAGAGGCCGAGTTTTCATCCCTTCTCCCCAGCTGTTCCCACCTCAGAACTCTGGGATGATTCATTGGCTTCGTAGCACGGGCTGGTCAGTGTCCCCACCCTATGGCACTACCCCAGAATGGAGATGGGGACCCGGCGCCTCTGGCTCCTGGCTCCGGGGAAGCCGTGGCCAGTTGTCTCCGACTGGGATCTGGCCTGTTGCCTTTGTTGTTAGCCCTCAGGCAGGATTCCCGGCCACTGCTCTCTCCCACTGAGCCGCACTTCTCCCTCTGAGCTGGGCACAGAGCCCAGGAGTCTGGCTCCGGCAAGGTGCAGCAGCCCGCTGGGGGCACACCAGGCCCAATTTTGGACATGCTGGCTCACACCTGGCGCGAGGCAGGAGGAAGTGATGATTGCGTCCCACACTTTCTGTGTAAATTTCTGAGGAGACGGATCCGGGGGAGGTTTCCTGGGTTGCAGCCACAGACACAACATAACCAGCCAGCTGGACTGTAGAGGATTCACTGCCCAGCCGGCTCGCAAAAGAGCAGCTCTTCCCTGATACATCCCAGGCCGGGCTCCTGGGTTCCAACCTCGCTGCAGGATCCCTGTGTGCTGGCTGCGGGGAGAAGGTGAGGATGGGCTCTCTGGCTGCCTGGACCATGGGTCATATGGAGGGTAGTGGGGTTAGAGGGCAAGACAAAGCATGGTAGTGCGGGGTTTGCTCCCCAGCTTGGGAAAGGAGTGTGGTCTATACGTTGAAGTGGGGAGTCGATTCTGTGTTCTCTCACTGGCCCATAGAAGCAGGACAGGCTGGGCTGCTTTATCCTCGCATAGAGGTAAACGGGGCCTCCTGGTTCAATCCAGGAGTCCTGGGTTCTGTTCCCAGCACTGTTGGGTGCGTGTTTGCCGTTACCAATCATGCCCAGGGCTTTGTGCAAAGCACAATTCTGCTTCTACACAACTAAAAGACACCAAAGCAAAAGGGTTATTCATGCATCATCAGACATGGGATTCCAGCTCCACATGTGGGAAATGAGAGGAGTTCAGTGGTTAAACAGTGGGGCTGGGATTCAGGATTCTCCCACCTCTGGCAGGGCTGTGAAGTCTAGTGGTCAGTGCAGGGAGTTGGGGTTGTTCCTGCTTTGGTCAGGGGGCTGGACTCGATGACTCTGGAGGTCTCTTCCCACCCAAAGGTTTTTATGGTTCTAGGATGTTCCTGTTCTGACCCTCGGTTCCTTCCCTGGAGAAATAGGGGGGAAGGTGCATGACCAATGTTTGAGAAGCATTTGGCCAGCACAAAGAGCTCAGGGCTAAGCCAGGCTGGCGGAGGCAGCTGGAGCTTTTAGGATGGGACCTGTCCCAGTTCCATGTCCTGCCGCCGGGCCCAGCAGTGACGGGCTGGGAGGGAAAGCGTGTTCCCTCTGTGGGGGGCAGCAGCGGAACGGATGGTTTATCACTGCAGGAGGCAGCATAAGGAGGGATGTGCTGGTAGGCGCGTCCACCCCGCTCTGTCCTAGAGCTCAGGAGTCCTGGTTCCCAGCCCCCTTCTCTGACCCACTGCCCCCCCCCCCCCCAACCAGGATTGGTAGAGGAGCCAGTGAGGCTTATGAACTTCTCCTTATAGAGGATATTTAACGATTTATCCCCAGCGCTGGGAGGCGGGAGATGAGCTGCCTGCACCCCAGGGAAGGGGGGCCCATCACAGCTTGGGGTGGGGGGCCCCCTGCTTCTCTGGGTGCGGGCGCTGGGTGCACTGGCCCTGGGAATCCTGCTGGTCTGCTCTTCACAGCCACTCGGTTGGCTCAGTGTCTGGGGAAAGGCAGAACTCCTGGGTTCTCACTGGCCTCTGTGAGCGGAGTGGGGTCTAGTGGTTACAACATGGGGTAAGGGACTGAGGGCAGATTCTTGGGTTCTCTCTCCCAGCTCTGGGAGGGGAGTGGGGTCTAGTGACTCAAGTGGAGCTGAAATGTCGATTCCTGGGTTGTTACCTAGTTCTCCTGTGAATTGACTCCTCTGTCTTTATTTTGACCCCCAAATCACCCCTCAGAGCCAGGGAGAGAACCCAGGTGTCCTGGCTCCTCCCTCTCCACCCTCCAGCCCCTTGATTCCACTTCCTTCCACTTTTAATGATATTTACAAAATTTTTCTTCTCAATAAGAACCACTTCCCTGTTGTCCAAGCTCCCTGCTTGACCCTGCTCCCTGCACCGCAGCTGCACCCTCCCGCCGCCTTCACATACTGCTGGATAGACAGGAAACCAAGTTGAAGAAATACAGGAGCTGACTACATACACTCCAGCCACATAGTGTCAGCTAATGCACCGGCAGCCCTGAGCTTGCTCTGGTGCAGGGTTGGGCAATAATTTTTCAGGGGGGGGATACTCCAAGATTTTGGAAAGTGGTCAGGGGCCTCACTCTTCCATGATATTAATGGAGGAGGTGTGCGGTGTGGGGACAAAGGTTGAGTGCAGAAGGAAGCTTAGGCTAAGGGATTGGGGTGTAGGAGAGGGGGAGGGTTTGGGAGAAGTAGGCGGTTGTGACCTGGTGCACTGGACTGGGGTGCAAGGGTTTGGATGTGACCTAGGACAGGGGTGTAGGATGCAGGGGTTTGGGTTATGACCTTAGGCAGGATATTGGGGGCAGGATCCGGGAGGGGATATGGGTACTGGAGGGAGACAGAGGGTTTGGCTTATGTCGGGTAGAAGGGCAGGAGTGGGAGGGGCAGAGGGTTGGGAGGAGAGAGGGGCTTGGGTGCCAGGAGCAGGCTCTGGCAGGCAGACTTACCTGGGTGACTCCTGGCCAGCAGCCCAGCAGGGTTCTCAGGCACCCTCCCTGGCTACCCCATCCACACATAGGCTGCAGGGACCATGTGCATTGGTGAATAAGAGCCCGAGAGGTGGTGGGGGAGGGTGGTGCTTTGTGCTCAGCCTGTTCTTCAAACAGGCAGGAGATAAGAGGGAACGCTTTTTATCTGGCTGGGTACCGGGGGTGGCGGCAGCGGGGGAAGGGGGGGTAGGCAGGGTATTAACCTGATCAGGGCTCTACTTACTCTAAATACTCCACTTTTCCCCATGGACGTTACAGAATATAATACCCAGATTTCTCTTTCCAAACCTAGGTCAGTCTCATCCGTTGAAGAATTGTCTAGGGATGTAATAGTGTAGTTGATTAACCGATAAGAAAAGCTTATAGGTTAATACTATAGACTGCACACATCCTCTCCTTCGCCCCCCACATGCTAGTACATTTTTTAGCAGGCTGGCCAGTATCCGAGTTCAGTCCTGGCTCATGCCGGGTCGGGGATCTACCCCTGCTGTGGCTCTGCATTTAAAGTGTATTAGGAGTCAGGCAGGCAGACAGTTCAGCTCAGTTCTGGCTCTTGCCAGGTCCAGGAACTTAAAACACCCCCTACACAAGGGCTGCTGCCACCCTGCACTGCTGTCTCTTCATCAGCGGCAACAGCACAGAGTGACAGGTTTTTAAACTGGTTCCCCTTGCATACCAGCTCCTGCCTGGCACCCTGCACTGCTGCCTCTGATACAGAGGCAGCAGCACGGTGTGGCAGGGGACTCCTTGGGAGTGAGGCACACTGGCTGCTGGCTCCGCCCCCAGGGACTCTAGAATAGTTGACTAACTGATGAGAATTCATGAGCTTACTCGACTATTCAATTAATGGACATTTAACATCCCTGGCTCTGTCCTCTGTGTCCTTGTAGCTTGCAGAGTAGGTGAGGGAGAGGGAAAGGCCAAGACATGCGGCCTCTGTCCCCCTCTTGATACCCTTAGCCCGTGTGTTTTGGGGACACTTGCCCAGACGCATCCCGATGGGCTTTGCTGGGTCAGGGGATCCATTGTGACGGGGAGGGACCTGCCACTGAATTGTGAATCCCTTGACTGCAACTACGCCTCCTGCTGACGACTGGCCGGCGAACGCCCCTGTGGCCGTGGGAAGGACTCACGTCAGTCTCCCTGACAACCGCACAGCAAATCATATCCCCGGTGCCCAGGAAGGATGCAGGGACAGAACGACGGGTTTGCGCCGAGCATCCCCTCCCACAGGCTCTCTGACCCGGCAGGTTTGCTATGGCACATAATACAGTGAAGTAGCAGTAGGGAAGACGTGTGACCGGGTGTTACTCTGGGATATCCAGGGCCACAGAGGGAAGAGGGATGGAGTGGTTTGCAGTATGGGGGATTGGAGCCAGGACTCCTGAGTCCCTGCAGCAGCTGACAAGCCCATTGCTTTTCTAGGAGACAAGAAAATGTGCATGGACATTTCCATCCCGCTGGTTCTCACCGTCTACATCTTCACCTTCGTGATCGGCCTCCCGTCCAACCTCCTGGCCTTCTACACCTTCCTGGTGAAGGTCCGACAGAAACCCACCCCTGTCGACATCCTTCTGCTCAACCTCACTGTCTCCGACATCTTGCTCCTCATCTTCCTCCCCTTCAAGATGGTGGAGGCTGCCTCTGGCATGGAGTGGCACTTGCCCAAGTTCCTCTGCCCACTCAGCAGCTTCATCTTCTACAGCACCATCTACATCAGTTCCCTCTTCCTCATGGCCATCAGCGTTGAGCGCTACTTGAGGGTGGCCTTCCCCATCAAGTACAAGCTACGGCACCGGCCAGCCTATGCCATCGCCGCCTCCGTGGTTTTTTGGGTTGTGGCCTGCAGCCACTGCAGCATCGTCTATATTGCCCAGTACAAAGACAACTCGAGCTCTTCATCCAATGGGAAGTTCTACTGCTATGACAATTTCACCAACATACAGGAGAAGGTCGTCCTCCCTTTCCGGCTGGAGCTCTTCATCGTCCTCTTCTGCCTCCCCTTCACTATCACCGTCTTCTGCTACGTCAACTTTGTCCGCATCCTGCTGGCCTTGTCCAACATCCCTGCCCGGAGGAAGCACCGTGCTGTGGGCCTGGCTGTGGCCACCTTGGTTAACTTCATAGTCTGCTTCGCCCCCTACAACCTGTCCCATGTCGTGGGCTTTGTGCAGCACAAGAGCCCCTGCTGGAGAGTTTACGCTCTTCTCTTCAGCACCCTCAATGCCTCGTTAGACCCTGTCATCTTCTACTTCTCCTCCACCACTGTCCAGCGGGCCTTCGCCAAATGCCTGGCCAGCCGGAGGCACAAACTCAGCGCCTTGACTTGCTGCAGGGAAGTGGACAGCAAGGGGGACATGGACAATGAGGACAAGACTGAGGAATCAACAACATGATTCCACATATGTGACCGTCCCTCTGCTTCCCCCCGCAGAGTGTTGCTTGTCAAAGCCTCTGCAGCAGCAAGCGATCCTGCACTTGTGCCGGGGTCACATCTTCTGTCCTTTCCTGTACTTCACCAGAGGGCCGTGGTCCTTGCTGAGATCCCAGCTCAGGTGGGGCTTGGAGCTAGGGTTACCAGCTGATCTTCCCAAAAATACCGGATGCCCGGTATTTTTTGGTCAAGCAAAAAAAAAAAAAAAAAAAAAACGCACAGGCTGGGAGGCGAAGTCACAATCGGCGCTGGGAGCCTGTGATTGCACAGAAGCCTTGCGGGTCGGACTCCCAGCCACTCCCCCCGCCCTGGCCAGGCTTCTGAAGCCCCAGAGTGGCGATCGCAGCCCCGCTTCCCAGCTGGGACTTTTAGGCTGGGAGGCGGGGCTGCCATCGGCGCTGGGAGCCCTGCCTTCCAGCCACTCCCCCCACCCACGCCAGGCTTCCGTCCGGTGCGCAGCCGGAAAAATCAGAGAATACCGGACATTGCACATGTCTGGTATTCTCTGATTTTTTTTACTGGACAAAAAGCGCAAATACCAGACTGTCCGGTAGAACATCGGACACCTGGCAACCCTACTTGGTGCTGACACACAACTGCCACAGGGCTTTGGCCTACATGAGCTGCAGGGTCACTGGCCAGGAGTTTGACCAACATGAAGTTGGAGTCGCCAGGATGTCAAAGACCTTCCTTTGCTACTGCCAAGCCAAAACAAATACCCGATTTCTAACAGTTTCACTTGGCTGGGCCCGCACTCAATAGAGGCCCAGGCACTAAGAACGTGGGTCTGCCCCCTCCGCTCCATCCCCCGCTCAACTGCTTCTCTGCTTCCCCCATTTTGTCCTCTCTTTCCCCCATCCCCTCCCTCATGCTGGAGAGAGGCTGCAGGGTGGGGATGGGGTCTAGAGTCACCTTGACAAATTAGATGTTTGGGCCAAAAGAAATCTGAGGAGGTTCAACAAGGACAAGTGCAGAGTCCTACTCCTGGGACGGAAGAATCCCAAACACAGTTACTGGCTGGGGACCGACTGGCTAAGCAGCAGTTCTACAGCAGAAGACCCGGGGATTATGGAGGATGAGAAGCTGGATATGAATCAACGCTGTAGCCAAGAAGGTTAACGGCGTAGCAGGGTGCATTATTAGGAGCATTGCCAGCCGATCAGGAGAAGTGATTATTCCCCTTTATTCAGCACTAGTGAGGCCACATCTGGGCTGTGTCTAGACTGTATCCCTTTTCCGTAAAAGGGATGCAAATTAGACACATCACAATTGCAAATGAAGCGGGGATTTAAATCCCCCCCCGCTTCATTTGCATAAACATGGCTGCCGCTTTTTTCCGACTCGGAGCTTTGCCGGAAAAAAGCGCCAGTCTAGACACGGATCTTTCGGAAAATAAAGCTTTTTCTGAAAGATCCCTTATTCCTTATTTTAAGAGGAATGAGGGATCTTTTGGAAAAGACTTTATTTTCCGAAAGATCCGCGTCTAGACTGGCGCTTTTTTCCAGCAAAGCTCCGAGCCAGAAAAAAGCGGCAGCCATGTTTATGCAAATGAAGCGGGGGGGGGGGATTTAAATCCCCGCTTCATTTGCAATTGCGATGTGTCTAATTTGCACCCCTTTTACGGAAAAGGGATACAGTCTAGACACAGCCCTGGAGTATTGTGTCCTGTTCTGAGCCCCCCACTACAGAAAGGATGTGGACGCAATGGAGAGAGTCCAGTGGAGGACAAGAAAAATGATTAGCGGGATGGAGCACGTGATTTATTAAGAGAGAATGAGGGATTTAGGCTTGTTTAGTCTGCAGAGTGAGGGGGGATTTGGTAGCAGCCTTTAACTACCAGAAGGGAGGTTCCAAAGAGGATGGAGAGAGGCTGTTCTCTGGGGTGGCAGGTGGCAGAACAAGGAGGCAGCGGGGGTGGCAGTGGGGGTGGTCTAGGTTGGATATTATGAAAAGCAATTTCCCTACAAGGGTGGTGAATAACGGGGCTGGGTTCCCTAGGGAGGTGGTGGAACCTCCATCCCTAGAGATTTTTAAGTCTCAGTTTGACAGAGCCCTGGGTGGAATGATTTGGTTGGGATTGGTTCTGCTTTTAGCAGGGGATTGAACTCACTGACTCCTGAGGTCTCTTCCTACCTTAAGATTCAGTCCGGGTACTGGGGCTAACCAAAGTCTAATCCAGCTCCTGCCGCCATTGGTCAGCCAAGCATCTACCAGAGTTTGTCCCTTCAGCGTTGTAGTGGGTGGCCCAACGTCCTCGATTGTCCAGCCTCTCTCAACGGCAGGGTTGCAGGGTGTCAAGGGCCCTTCTTTACCACAGATGGGTCTGGAGTGGTTGTTCAAACAAGGGCACCGTCCACCCACTCCTGGTCTTTCCTCCTCTATGGCTGGGCCCACTGTAGTCCTCACTGTAGTGGGGACCCCATACCCTCCCCCATCTTTCTCTCCTTCCCCCATCCATCCTTGCTCACACCTCTTCAGGAGCAGACTGGCAATCAAAATAGGCCTGGGAATGGCCCTCCCCATGACGTCACCCCTGCATGCCCCTCAAGCCCCACCCTCTTTCCTTGTGAGATGTCCGGCACGCAGCACAAGTGGTGGGTCAGGCTCTGTGCACTGCATACAGCATGGACGCAGAGCCGCTCGGACCATGGGGCAACAGTGGCCCGTCACAGGTGGATACGATGGTCCTCCAGGAAATTCCCGGTATCCCGATGGGCCAGTCCACCCCTGCACCTCTCTTCCCCTTCCAACCCACTTATGACACTAAACAAGGGAGAGAGGTAGATACGTTGGAGGGCAGGGTTCGGGTCCAGAGTCACCTAGAGAAATTGGAGGTTTGGGCCAAAAGAAATTTGAGGAGGTTCAAAAAGGTCAAGTGCAGAGAAGAATCCCAAGAAGAATGCCAAGCGCTGTTACAGGCTTGGTTGGACCTACTTGGCTGAGATGCAAGTCTGCAGAAAGAGACCTGGGGGTTACGGTGGACAAGAATCTGGATATGAGCCAACAGGGTGACCTTGTAGCCAAGAAGACTAACAGCATATTGGCGTGCACTAGAAGGAGTATTGCCAGCAGATCTAGGGAAGAATTGTTTCCATTTATGTAGCATTGGTGAGGCAACATATGGAATATTGTGTCCAATTCTGGGCTCCCTATTACAGAAAGGATGTGGGCACGCTGGAGAGAGTCCAGTGGAGGGCAACAAGAATGATTTAAGGGGCAGAAGCATGTGACTTATGAGGAGTGGCTGAGGGATTTGGGTTGTTTAGTCTGCAGAGTGAGGTGGGATTTGAGAGCAGCCTGCAACACCCTGAAGGGGGGTTCCAAAGAGGATGGAGAGAGGCTGTTCTCAGTGGTGACAGGTGACAGAATGAGGAGCAATGGTCTCAGGTTGCAGTGGGGGAGGTCTAGGTTGAATATTAGGAAAAACTATTTCCCTAGGAGAGTGGGGAAGCGCTGGGATGGGTTCCCTAGGGAGGGGGTGGAATCTCCATCCCTAGACACTCTTTAGTTTTGGCTTGACAAAGCCCTGAATGGGATGATTTAGTTGGGATTAGGGTTGCCAGATATCCAGTTTTTGCCAGGACAGTCCGGTATTTTCATCTTCTGTCCAGTAAAAAAATCCAGAAAATTCCGGACATGTAAAATGTCTTGTATTTTCTGTTTTTCAAGGACGTTTTCCCCATGCCGTGTCTGGCGGTGGTGGAGGGGAGCAGGAAGTGTGGGAATTTAAAAGTACAGCAACCTTTTTTTTTTGCTCAACAAGTTTGGTATCCGTTTCTTTTTGCTCAACAAATTTTTTCCCCTCCATGTTTGGGATTTTTTGGGAAGGTATCTGGCAACCCTAGTTGGGATTGGTCCAGCTTTTAGCAGGGGGATGAACTTGATGAGGTCCTGAGGTCTCATCCAATCCTAGTGTAACCCCCAAGGAGATTGCTTGGATTCCCGGGGCTTTGTCTGCTGGCAGCTCAGGGAGAGGCACTCTGAGTTTGCCTTGGCTCCCCCTCCCTACCAGGGCCAGAGTCTGCCCGGCAACCCACAGGGAGTGAGATGCCCCTCCCAGGGGGAAGGAGAGACCATTGTTGAGGGGAGTCTGGAGCCAGCCAGGAAAAGGGGAGGACTGAGTGTGTGGGAGCTAGTAAGCCCCAGGCCTGCATGCAGGGTTCCCCCTGAGAGCTAGCCTCTAGGGACCTGAAGGCAGGATCCCTCAGCTGGGTTTATGTCTCCACTGTTGATTCCCAGTTGTGGAGTTTGCTGGGAGGCTTCCCCAGCCAGGCTGAGTAGGCTCCAGCTCCCTGGGTGAGAGGGTCACTGCATGGTCAGCGGGGCTCTAGCAGCAAGTTCAGGGCTGCTGCCTGCTGTGTGGGTCTGGAGGCTGGCCTGGGAGGCTGTAGTTTTGAATTTTGGTGCAGTTGTGTGGTCTGCATCTTGAGCCCTGCACCCCTTCACGGTGAGGGGAAATTCTGGGACCAAAGCAGCCTGGTTCCTGCTTGAAGAGGACCCCTGTGAGAAGAGAGCAGCCCCTTTGCAGAGACTGAGTCATCTCTCAACCTGAGGCTCATTCATGGAGTGTGTGAGTGCACCAATTTTTAGTTAGTAAGTCAGGGAATTTGTTTGGGGATTTTATTACCTGCAGCCTATTAAACTGTGGAGGGATTTGCTGCCTTCTCCCATTTGTGAGTCCTTTGGGCTGTACTGGACCTAGTCAGCCCCACTGCTAAACCACTGCAGAGAAGGATTGTGTGGTCAACAGTCATCAAGGGCCCCAACAAAGTACGCGTACCAACGGGACACTAACTTCACAGTTGCACGGCACCGGTGACCCTAAAAATAATGTTTTACCCTGTTCTGTTATAATTGTCTCCTGTTTAATATAATTGTGTTTATTATAGTGTATGTGTTTGTGTTATTTTCTGGGAGTCTCCAACTATCTGGCGAATACGTGGGGATTATCCTGGGCTAGAATTTTCCTCCCAAGCTGCCCTGGCAACCCTGCTAGGAAGGAGTGAGGGGGGTGGAGGCACCGCCAAGTACATTAATCAGAATAAAATTGAGTAGGTGGCGGGATCCAGAAGAACCCAGACCTATCCATCCGAACCTGAAAGGAGATTGGCTCTAAAAGAAGGTAACCAGGTGGAGAGGGGGCGCCAAGTGTAACCCCCAAGGAGATTGCTTGGATTCCCGGGGCTTTGTCTGCTGGCAGCTCAGGGAGAGGCACTCTGAGTTTGCCTTGGCTCCCCCTCTCCACCTGGTTACCTTCTTTTAGAGCCAATCTCCTTTCAGGTTCGGATGGATAGGTCTGGGTTCTTCTGGATCCCGCCACCTACTCAATTTTATTCTGATTAATGTACTTGGCGGTGCCTCCACCCCCCCTCACTCCTTCCTAGCAGGGTTGCCAGGGCAGCTTGGGAGGAAAATTCTAGCCCAGGATAATCCCCACGTATTCGCCAGATAGTTGGAGACTCCCAGAAAATAACACAAACACATACACTATAATAAACACAATTATATTAAACAGGAGACAATTATAACAGAACAGGGTAAAACATTATTTTTAGGGTCACCGGTGCCGTGCAACTGTGAAGTTAGTGTCCCGTTGGTACGCGTACTTTGTTGGGGCCCTTGATGACTGTTGACCACACAATCCTTCTCTGCAGTGGTTTAGCAGTGGGGCTGACTAGGTCCAGTACAGCCCAAAGGACTCACAAATGGGAGAAGGCAGCAAATCCCTCCACAGTTTAATAGGCTGCAGGTAATAAAATCCCCAAACAAATTCCCTGACTTACTAACTAAAAATTGGTGCACTCACACACTCCATGAATGAGCCTCAGGTTGAGAGATGACTCAGTCTCTGCAAAGGGGCTGCTCTCTTCTCACAGGGGTCCTCTTCAAGCAGGAACCAGGCTGCTTTGGTCCCAGAATTTCCCCTCACCGTGAAGGGGTGCAGGGCTCAAGATGCAGACCACACAACTGCACCAAAATTCAAAACTACAGCCTCCCAGGCCAGCCTCCAGACCCACACAGCAGGCAGCAGCCCTGAACTTGCTGCTAGAGCCCCGCTGACCATGCAGTGACCCTCTCACCCAGGGAGCTGGAGCCTACTCAGCCTGGCTGGGGAAGCCTCCCAGCAAACTCCACAACTGGGAATCAACAGTGGAGACATAAACCCAGCTGAGGGATCCTGCCTTCAGGTCCCTAGAGGCTAGCTCTCAGGGGGAACCCTGCATGCAGGCCTGGGGCTTACTAGCTCCCACACACTCAGTCCTCCCCTTTTCCTGGCTGGCTCCAGACTCCCCTCAACAATGGTCTCTCCTTCCCCCTGGGAGGGGCATCTCACTCCCTGTGGGTTGCCGGGCAGACTCTGGCCCTGGTAGGGAGGGGGAGCCAAGGCAAACTCAGAGTGCCTCTCCCTGAGCTGCCAGCAGACAAAGCCCCGGGAATCCAAGCAATCTCCTTGGGGGTTACACTAGGATTCAGTCGGGGTGCTGCAGCCTGCAAAGGTTAATCCAGCTCCAGCCACGAGCAGTCAGCCAAGCACCCACCAGACTTTGTCCACATTCAGCGTTGCAGTGGGTGGCCCAACTTTCTCAATGATAGAGCCTCTGTCAATGGCAGGGTTGCCACCGTGTCAAGCGCCTTTCTTTGCCTCAGCTGGCTCCTGAATGACCAATGAAACATCAGCCTATTTCTGTAGGAATGTCCCTCCAGCACCCTCCACCCATTCCTGGACTTTCTTCCTCCATGTCTGGGCCCATGAGCAAGCTAGCTACTATGGATTGCAGCTGGAAGGGGGAACAAAGAGGAGTTTTTGGAGGGAGGGCAAACAGGCTGGGCTGGGCCTCTCTGGTTTTGAGGAGACTTTTCGTGGGAGATAAAACAAGGGCCAGAATCTTTGAGGGGCCCCAAGTTTAATCTCATTGAGCTACAGAGAACCCCTCCTCCTTGGCCGCTAGTATTAGCGCGTGTTGGCCTCTGTGGAAATGTAGTTCCCACCTCGGTGGGATTGGAACGCAAGAGCCTGCAGCCCAGAACACTTCCGCTTGAGCTGGGAGCAGCGCTGGCAGCAGTAGTAAGGCTGCTATCTGTCATGTGGATGGGAAGGATTTGAACTGTGGACCTTCCCCATCAACATAGGACACTGTACACAAGTGGAATTGCTGGCACGACTTGGTGGCAGTAGTGGGCAGACTGTTACTGAGCAGGCTTTGAATGCAGGACGTCAGCACCACAGGGAAGGGCTGGTGGGATCCACAGGCAGCATGCCCTTTGCAGCGTCAGTAGGGCTGTTATCCTCCAAGAGGTGGATTTAGCAGCCTCACCTACAACAGACACTGGCCCCTGTGGGTCTGTTCCGGGTCTGTTCCAGGCTCTCATGACCTCCTGTGTTTTTTGGGCCACTCAACACCTAATGTCTGCAAACAAAAGTCTGAAGCCTGAGCTGCTTCCACGGTGGCACAGTGGCAATGCCAAGGGGACGCTGGATCATCATGTGGTGAGGGGGTGCACGGTGCATGGGTGTGTGTCTCCAGAGCTGAGATCTCCGTGCAACATCCTGCACCTCCTGCCTGCACTAGTGGGTCTGGTGCCCCCCAGGGGCAGTGACTGTTGCTACATGTTAAATACAGAAATTATTTCTTGTCCAATCAAGATTTTTTTTCCTTCGGGGCTGGAGTGAGATCTAGTGGGTTAGAGTCGGGTTGGGGGGGAAGGGCTGGGAGAAAGGAGTCCTGACTTGTGTCACCAGCTCTGGGAAGGGACTGGGGACTAGGGGTTAGATTCGGGGATGCCGGGAGCCAGCACCCCACAGCTGTAGGAGGTAAATAAACCTGCAAGGCAAGACGCAGACACTCACTGTGTCCCAACAGTGACATAAACACACCCCGCCAGACAGGGGCACCAGGCCACTCACACATGGGCAGCAAGGAGGGGAGCCTTGGGGGAGTTCTCAGGAGGTCTGTGATAGCCAAGGGCTGCAGAAGGGCAGTGAGGGGCATCAGCTGCAGACCTGGGGTGGGGGAGAAAGTCCAGGGCTTGGCTAGCAGGGTCTGCGAGGTGGGAGTGCCGGGCATGGGCAGAGCTGGGGGAGCATCAGGCTGACCAGGAGGATTTACAGATTAGGGACTGTCTCTCCCTTGGCCTCCTGTTCAGAGGCATAGAGAGGGTGTTACACACCCGGGGGCAAAGGCCCCCGCCGCCAGGGCGCACAGCTGAGCCCAGCCTTGGGAGGAGGGCGGGGAGATTGTATCATGTTTTCCCCTGCCCCATCCAGTTTGGAGCCAGGCCCCTGCACACACTAACCCACCAACAGAGCTGGAGGAGGGTCGGGCTGGGGACAGAGAGGTGGGGAGGAAGCTGCTGCCAGTGGCGGCGGGCGAAGGAGGAGCAGGCGAGCTGAGGGATGGGAGTTGAGAGGGACTAAATTGGTACTACCCTAGCATGGCACCAGGGGCAACTGCTCTCCTCACTATGCCACTGCGCCTGTATCCATCCTGGCACTCAGGGGATGGGGGTTGTGGTGCAGGGGGTTGTGCTGTGAGTGTGTGTGTTAGGTTTGCCAACTTCCTACTCATGGAAACTGAACACCCTTGCCCCGCCCCTCCCCTACCCCTCCTCGGAGGCGACCCCCCTTCTCTAAGGCCCTGCCTCTGCTCACTGCATCCCCCTCCCTCTGTCACTTGATCTCCCCTTACGCCCTGGCTCCTTTTTACCAGGTGGGCTCAGGGAGTTGGGGTGCAGGAAGGGATGAAGGCTCCGGCTGGAGGTGTGGGCTCCAGGATGGGGCCAGAACTGTGGAGTTCAGGGTGTGGGAGAAGCTGGCTGCAGGTTGGGGCAGGGAGCTGGGATGCAAGAGAGGATGAAGGTTCTGGCTGGGGTGAGGTGACCTCTGATGTGGGACTGGCTATGAGGGGTCTGGGCTCCAGGTGGAGGCTCCGGGATAGAGCAAAGGGGTGCAGAGACTGGGAGGGGACTCAGGGCTGGGGCAGGGAATTGGGGCATGGGGAGCTCCAACTGGGGGTGCGGGGCTGAAGATGGGGGGGTGCAGAGTGCAGGACAGGGCTCAGGCCTGGAGCAAGGGTTGGTTCAGGAATGGGCTGGCTACGTGCACCTTCTCCCTACCAGCCAGGGTTCTGGTTTTCACAACCCCGGGGAGATCTCCGTGTTGTGGTTTCTCAGAGAACTCAGAAGCTTGCATTTCTCAATCCATGTGAGTAGCAGTTGTTGGCTCTGTGGTCACACAGTGGCATCTGTCTGCACTTGTCTGGTTCTCACCACTAGGTCCCACTGCCCCAGGGATACGTCACTAGACACACACAGAGAGCTGGGTGCCTCTGCACGTTGCTCTTTGTCTGAAAGGGACATTACTTGGGAACAGGTGCAGATACTCCCAGATCCCCTCCTGCTTTAACTACTAGACCCCACTCCCCTCACAGACCTTGGAATAGCAGGTAACCAGAAGCCCCAGAGGCAAGACATGTGAGTGGGAACACATGGCGCTCCTGCCGGACCGTGGTGGGGAGAGGCACAAGGCTGCAGGACTGGGTGGATTTATAACGGCTCTTAGGGTACACGAACAGTTTTGCTCTAGGTTGGGAACTACATAAACACTGTTGAGTGCAGGAGTGGAGCTGGAAGGTGGGGTCACGATGGATTGAGGCGCCGTGGGGTGCTGGGCCAAGGGGCCGGCTGCCTCAGCTAAAGAGTGATCCATGAACAACGGGCCGGACCCAAGCAGGGGCTCCTGCCTCAGACCTGCTCAATGTGGGACTAGATGACCATAACAGTCCCTTGGAATCTGTGATCCCCTCCCCCTCATGAGATAAAAGCCTCGGGGGGCAGAGAAAGTGTTTTATTTCCCCACTTTCCCTCCCTGTTTTAATTTAGTTCTGTGAGTCTATAAAGTGCTCCCAGACCAATGTTTGTTTTTTAAGATTATCCTCTACAGACTAACTCGGCTACCCCCTGAAGCATCTGTTTTCCTTTTCACACCCTCTTTTTTTTGGGAGGAGGAACGAGAGAATAAAAAGCTGAAGGGAGGAAACTGAGAAGAAGTGAGGGGGTGTTTTGGATTTCCTAACACCTCTCCCGCCCCGCCCCCTCCTGGGGCAATTCTAGGAAAAAACTTTCAAAACAGTCCTTCAGAGAACAAAGTCTCAAGGGCGAGGAGGGGGGGTGAGTGCTCTGGAAACTTTCCTACCACGTGGAATTATTAGTAATATTCTTATCTGTCCTGTGGTAGGTTCAAGGGGCCCCAGGCCTGCCCACACCCCTTGGGCTAGGCGCTGTTTGTTATTAGTGCCATTCATTGGGTGTATTATGGGGGTGCCCAGGAGCCCTAATTGTGGATCCAGACCCCATTGGGTCAGGTGCTGCATGCTCTGAGTGCTGTGCATTATGGGAGCACCCTGGCACCCCAGCCCTGGACCAGGGCCCCTAGCGCTAGGCGCTGTACCCCATTATTGCTATATAGTGGGTGTGTCACGCTATCACCCAGAGCCCCAGTTCTGACCCAGGACTCCAGGGTACCAGGCGCTGTATGTTATTAGTGCTACTTAGAAGGGTTACAGTCTCACCCAGCTGCCCCCAAGCCCCGCTGTGCGAAGAGCTGCACAGACAAAGGGCTGCCCCGGTCACAGGGAGTTTGTCTACAGACTGATCTTGAAGGAGACTCATTAACGCCCCCGTCTCTCTCTTTACAGTGAATGACCCTGGCTGGGACCCTGTCTCTAGCCCCACCCCAAGGCCTAGTAGGTTCCTGGTGGTGAGCTACTGGCAGCCTGACCCCCCGTCTGGCCAAAGACGTAGTGTGAGCCCCGTTGCTAATAGCAACCAGCCCTACCTCCATTCATCCAAAGACTGGTGGCTCCCCCATTACTATTGGAAATCTAGATCCATCCCCATCTCAAGGCCTAGTGGCTCCCTCGTTGGTATTGGTGACCCTAACCCACTCCTATTCCCATCTCAAGCCTTAGTGTGTGCTCCGTTGCTATTGGCAACCCAGTCCTAACTCCATCCTTGGCCCAAGGCCTGGTGGGTCCCAGTTGCAGGCCCAGATTAATGTCTGTCCATCCATCCCTGCCTCCTCGCCAACAGCAGGTGTCTATAACCTCAGCTTTGTTTTAAAGCACGGATGCTACCAGACCCATGTGTGATGTAGTGGGCATTGTATTCATTCTTGTAGTCACTGTATTCACTGTGGTTGCTTTGTTGTGTTGTATGTGATTCTACAGTCCTGTGCTCTTCTGTAGTAACTGTGTGTGCGTGCCTCAGTTTCCCTGGGCACTGCAACATTACCTGGTTGAGGAGGGGAATGCTGGGCATGACTCACTGCGGACTTATGTTCGGTCTCTCACATCCTGAGGACTAGGTGACAGCGGATAACACCTTGTCTGATTCTGAACAAAGTAGGGGATGGGGCTGCCGACAGGTCTGGGACCAGTTGCTGGGTGAGTGAGTTAGTTTTTCGACTGGCTCAGGCAGAAGGGAGTCTAGCTGGCTTGGGGGGCGGGCAGGGGATTATACTGACTGCTCCTGGTTCCTGTAACGAGTCTGTGCTACACTGTGTCTCTGTGAACCAAGAAACCTTCTGTACTACTTGCTGACTGAGTCACATCTGGCAGCAGATGGAGGGGCAGGGCCCCGTGACTCCCCCACTCTGGGTGACACTGTGCAAATAGGAATTGATACAGCTGCCCCAGGGGGAGCGGAGGGAGGGTGTTGCAGTGAGACCCAGAGTCCTGCAACTCCCTCCCTGGGAGGGTGGTGTGAAAGTAAAAAGAATTTTACTGTAAGAGAAAGATGAATTATGCTGTAATAATTGAATACATTGAAGGAATACTGTTTGTCTCTGAACAGGAAGAAGAAAAGTATGTTAATGTTGTTTGTGGGTATGCAGATCAGAGTGCTAGCCAGGTGGCCTGATTTAATAGGAGAAGGAACATCAGGTGTTAGGGAGAAAGCAATTGAGATAACCAGGGAGATATGGACAGGAGATTGCTGTGTGCTTGATGTGGAAATGAAGATACTTGACTAGCTTCACACTAATCATGTGAAGTTTTGCCCCCCTTTTAATCCTGTTACCTTGGCTTTCTTTTTACTGTATAAATCAAGGAGTTTGAACCTTGTGGGGTGCTCACATTTTCTGGGTGCATTTAGCAGAGCGGCTTTGCTAATAAACAGAGCGGTCTGACAAATCTGTGAGTCCTGTCTGACTTTGACAATTTGGAGGTTCCACTGAGATGGCAACCGTCTTCGCTGAAGCTCTGTGATCCCTGACCGTCTTGCAGGATGACCGTGGCAGCCGGCACCTGGGCATTTGGCCCAAGCCGTCCTCTGCCAGAATGGAAAGGTGCACAACCACAGCGAAGTCTACGCCATCGAACCTGTTGGTTCCCGCTCTGTTCTGGTAGGGATCCCGGGATCTAACATCAGGACTCTGGTCAGGTAATTATTTCTATGTTTTGTCCGGACTGAGGACTGTCTTGTGTCTGTGTCTATCTGTCTTCCCTGTGGTGTGAGTGAGTCTGGGAGCCATCCCTGTCCGGGGACTGGCTGACCAAGGGGCTCCTGTCCCCACAGTCTGTGTGACTGGAATCTGCACAATCGCAGCCGCACTGCACCTTGGATAAAATCCTTGGAGTGAACGCAAGGGCGATTGAGGCAGTAGCCTGTGGGCTTCTTTTGTGTGTTGCACTGGGCACCGCTCTGACGAACCCGAATTTCCTCCTTGTGTGATTGGTGTATGAAGTCCTCCTGTATGGGTAACTAGACGTCTAAGCAGGGATAGTTCCCTAAAGGGACCCCGGCTCAGTTTATATATTTTAGAAAGGGTCCAGACCCCTGTAAATTTCTGGAAAAATGATCTAGATTGACTCTGGGGGGGTCCCAAAACTCAGTGGCCACTGTTAGGATCTTGGAACAAAGACCGAGTGGACGTCTTAAAAGACAAACTTGGCCTTCCCAAAACTAAATTGGCTAGAGGAGAGGTAGATTGCTTCATGCAGTGGTGGGACGAGGCAAATCTTAGATGGACTGAATCGAAGCTCGCCTCCCTTAAAAATTCTAATTACAAGTAAAAAGCTTTATTGGAAACCTCCTCTCCCACCACCAGAACGAGTGCTTCCCTTTACCCCGTCCTCCAAGAAGACTCAGACTGGTCCCACTTGGAGCTATAAACCCTGGACTCACACGGAGCTCCACTCAATTGTAAAAGGTTTTCCAAAGCCCCAGGAAAACCCTACTAAGTTTGCAGAGGAATTTTTGCTAGTGTGCAATGCCTATGAACCCTCTGAAGCAGACCTCCTGCAACTGTGTAAGCTACTTATAACCCCTAGCGAGCAAGAAAAAAAATGACTCCTGATAGCAAATTGGCCCACCACTGAGCATCCTTCTAATTTGCCAGACACTGGTCCTGACGCTGCTTACTGAAACAAATGTAAGAATCAAGCTAAGTGCCTGCATGAGGCCATTCCCCAAGTATGGACTCCAAAAACCAGCTGGACGGCCATACATTGCTGTAAACAGCAACAGAGAGAAAACCCAGGCAACTATCACACCCGACTGACTGATGTGTTTTTTTCTGCAACATTCTGGTATACAGTGACTGGGTGAAAATGGACAGGGCGCCCTGGCGCATGCATTTGTTAATGGCCTCCTACCTGCTATTAGCAGTATGTTAAAGCAAATAAGTGTTGGAAGGGAGGCCAAGACCATGGACAAATTGCAAGCAGTGGCAGAGCATTGCCACCGCACTCTAAAAGGGAAAGAGGAGCAGTCCTCACAAAAGTTAATGGCTCTGCAAATACAGCATTATTCAGGGCAGGGCAGACAGTACCGGGAACGGGGAGGGTACCAAGAACGGGAATGAGGTCAGAGAAGGGGTTGTGGGACTGGGTTTTTGGGATTTAGAGGTTTCAGCTCCGGTCATGTCCGTCCTGCGGGATCAAGTCATTATGTCCTGTGTTCCAGAGCCGTAACACCCCTATCCTCCCAGTTTGAAAGGCTGATGGGAAATCATGGCTGTTTGTTTAGGATCCTTGTGCCATTAACCACATTGTGGTACCCACCTTTCCTGTAGTCCCTAACCCAGCAACTATTCTGGCTTCTATCCCACTTTAGGGTTACCTAACTACTGTAAGCCTTTTACTCTTTTCTGCCATGAGCTATCTGGTTGTGCACTTGGGTTTCTTACTCAGGAGCATGGTGACAAAAATCGTCCAGTGGCTTATTTCTCTGCCACTTTGGATCTAGTTGCCCAGGGTTTACCCCCCTGCCTGCGTGCTGTGGCTGCTGCGGCACGTCTAGTCGAAATGTCTGAGTCCCTTGTCCTCCGCTCTCCTGTTTCTCTCATGGTTCCTCACTCTGTAGAAACTCTCCTGCTACAACGTAATACAGCTCACCTTTCCTCCACCTGCCTCACTAGGTACGAACTTTTACTGCTTTCGGCTTTGCATATCACCATAAAGCGCTGTTCTCAGTTGAACCCTGCCACTCTCCTTCCTCTGTCCGATGACGGCGAACCCCACGACTGCCTAGCAACTGTCTCTGCTGTCACCTTCCCGTGCCCTGACCTTTCTGATGTCCCTCTCTCTAACTCCGACCTAGTGTTATTCACTCACTCAGGACCACGCAGAGTCAATTTTGACTCCAGAAGAAGACGTAGAGGAACAGCCTGCAATACCTTACAACCTACATTTGCATAAGGGTTGCCTGAAGCAGACGATGACCACAAGGAAGGCCCAAGAAGAAGCAGTAGTGAGCCTAGCGCCTGCTGCCTAGTGGACATAAAACCGTGACTGCGGTTCCCTCAGCTGAGGTTGTCAGAACCAAAAGGGTCTTGACTCCAACATGTGCCTCTGGTGGGGCCTGTTCCTTGGCCACTGGTGACTTAAGTCTGAGGAATCCACAATGACAATGACAATTCTTTTATCCACCAGCAAGTATGGATCACTCAGACCCTTAATATCTCTCATTGCTGGGTCGGCAGCCACATCCCAGCCCACTCACAAGCTGGTTCCTGTCTTGGCAATCCCACTTAATTCCCCAGGCCTCACTGGAGGACCTCATCCATTTAACAAGACATGGAACAGTAATGACACTTGGGAAGCAGTGGGAATAAATGTATCTAAATGGATAAGTGTGGAGGAGGGAAAAGATCACTGGTGTTGGGTGTGTAATGGGACGGGGCTGAATCTGGGGAGGAGCAGTTGTCTCCAGCGTATTGTAACCAATGGTGTATGGGATTATTCAGACAAGATTGGAGAATGGCGGACTGGGTATGGGGATATGAATTTTTTTTCTCAACCTGGGATCAAACAGGGAAATCACTCTCATGCTCCCCCTACAGCCACCCTAGTGAGAACAGTACAATCTTTCAATGCCATGCAAATAACACCACTCCCCGTAAGGAGAATCACCGTGTGCCCTTCGGGGGATATTACTCCTCCTTTGTAGACACCTATATGGCAAAGGGGGTGCAACTGACCCTTCCCGGCTTTGATAGGGCATCATTGGGTCTGCGGGACAAAAGCCTATACTGCATTACCAGTTAACTGGTCAGGTATCTGTTATCCCGCCCAACTCTTCCCACAATTCCGAGTGTTAGAGTCCTTCCCACGAGAACTCCTCCGTAATTTTAGGCGAAAAAGAAGGGACTTGTCAGATGCCCAATGGTATGTGAATCACATAATCCCCTTAACTTGGGAAGAGGCTATTGGTGGTTCCTTTATCCCATTTGGGGAAGTAATACATCATGCAAAAAGGCTTCTGAGGTTACAAGCAGTAGTTGAAATCCTGGCAAATGAAACTGGTGAAAGTTTAAGGGCCCTGGCCAAAGAAACAGGAGCGATCCGACAGATGGCCCTCCAAAACCGTCAGGCATTGGATATAGTTCTGGCAGCAAAATGAGGGACCTGAGCTCTCATTGGCAAAGAATGTTGTGTATATATACCTGACAACACCAATGATGTAATAGATGGCGCTAGCCACTTGGAACAGATTGCATACCTTCCCCACGAAGAGCCAAATTCCCTGTGGAAATGGCTAAGTAACTTGTCCAATTTCTCTGGCATAGGAAACTGGTTGTTTCAGCGAGCCCTGACTATCCTATTTGGGATCTTAATGATTTTTGTATGTTTTCAGTTAATCTGTTGGATCCAAAACTGTGCAAGACATGTCACACAGCTAGCTACCCCTCACCAGAGTGCTAATCTGATGATTTTAAATATCACTGATGAACAGAGAGACAAAGAACGGTTAATGTGTGGAACCCAGTAATTGTTGGTCATAGGCGTGGCTTGACCAAAAGGAGGGATTGTGAAAGTAAAAAGAATTTTACTGTAAGAGAAAGATGAATTATGCTGTAATAATTGAATAAATTGAAGGAATACTGTTTGTCTCTGAACAGAAAGAAGAAAAGTATGTTAATGTTGTTTGTGGGTATGCAGATCAGAGTGCTAGCCAAGCGGGCCTGAGTTAATAGGAGAAGGAACATCAGGTGTTAGGGAGAAAGCAATTGAGATAACTAGGGAGATATGGACAGGAGATTGCTGTGTGCTTGATGTGGAAATGAAGATACTTGACTAGCCTCACACTAATCATGTGAAGTTTTGCCCCTCTTTTAATCCTGTTAACTTGGCTTTCTTTTTACTGTATAAATGAGTGTTTCCGAATTTTATTTGGCCATGGAACCCCTAGAGTTGCCTTTAAAAAAAAAAAGGTGCCTGCCACATTTTGTTGAGCAAAAAAAAAAAGCCCTCGCCATGGCTTTCTCTCTTTAACAGGGGGTGGGGGAGTGCTGGCTCTTCACGGAACCCTTGCTTTCTCTTTGTGGATCCCCAGGGTTCCCCGGAGCACCAATTGGGAAACACTGGCTAAATCAAGGAGTTTGAACCTTGTGGGGTGCTCACATTTTCTGGGTGCATTTAGCAGAGCGGCTTTGCTAATAAACAGAGTGGTCTGACAAATCTGTGAGTCCTGTCTGACTTTGACAGTGGGGAGGGAGGGACAGTTTGTGTTCTGGGGGTCATTCCTCCCTCCTCAACATAAGGCCTTGTGTGGTTGTTTGTGTGGAGGGAGGGAAGAGGCCAGATTCTCATCCCTTCTCCCTGGCTGCTCCCACCACAGAACTCTGGGATGTTTAATTGGTTTCCTAGCATGGGCTGGTCAGTATCCCCTCCCCATGGCACCACCCCAGAATGGAGATGGGGACCCGGAGCCTCTGGCTCCTGGCTATGGCTCTGGGGAAGCTGTGGCCAGTTGTTTCCGACTGGGATCTGGCTGGTTGCCTCTGTTGTTAGCCCTCAGGCAGGATTCCCGGCCACTGAGCTGTTGCTATTGGGCAGGGATTTGATGCGTCCCCAAGCCTGAGCTAAGGAATATGGACTCGGATTTGCTGGTTGATTTCATATCACACTTCGGAGAGATGCTGCAGACTGGGAGACCAAAGAAACTGCCCTAAACCCAGCGCAGCATCTTTCCCAGCACCCTGAGGTTTCACCTCTACATCTTCCCCTTCCAGGAGAGGGGCTGCAGGTCGTAGTCCCGGCTCTGAGCCCCCCTGCTCTTTCCCACTGGGCCGCACTTCTCTCTCAGAGCTGGGCACAGAACCCAGGAGTCCTGGCTCCGGCAAGGTGCAGCAGCCTGCTGGGGACACACCAGGCCTTATTTTGGACATGCTGGCTGACACCTTGCGCGAGGCAGGAGGAAGTGATGATTGCGTCCCTCAGTCTCTGTGTAAATTTCCAAGGAGACGGACCGGGGGTTTCCTGAGTTGCAACCGCAGACACAACATAACCAGCCAGCTGGGCTGCAGAGCGTTCACTGCCCAGCTGGCTCGCAAGAGAGCAGCTCTTCCCTGATACGTCCCAGGCTGGGCTCCTGAGTTCCAGCCCCACTGCAGGATCCCTGTGTGCTGGCTGCGGGGAGAAGGTGAGGATGGACTCTTTGGCTGCCTGGACCATGGGTCATATGGATGGCAGAGGGGCTAGAGGGCAGAACAAAGCATAGCAGTGTAGGGTTTGATCCCCAGCTTGGGAAAGGAGTATGGTCTATAAGTTGGAGTGGGGAGTCGATTCTGAGTTGTCTCACTTGTGCATGGAGGCAGGACAGGCTGGGCTCTTTTATCCTCATGTAGAGGTAAATGGTGCCTTCTGGTTTAAGCCAGGAGTCCTGGGTTCTGTTCCCAGCACCGTTGGGCACGTGTTTGCCGTTACCAATCATGCCCTGGCCTTCATGAAAAGCACAATTCTGCTTATACACAACTCAAAGACAAAGAAGCAACAAAGCAAAAGGGTTATTCATGCATCATCAGACATGGGATTCCAGCTCCACATGTGGGAAATGAGAGGAGTTCAGTGGTTAAACCGTGGGCCTGGGATTCAGGATTCTGTGATTCTAGCCCACCTCTGGGAGGGCTGTGAGGTCTAGTGGTCAGTTCAGGGAGTCAGGCGTCCTCCCCAGCAGAGCCATCCCATTTGAAAATGATTTGGGGGTCGAGCACATGACTTATGAGGAGCAGCTGAGAGATTTGGGCTTGTTTAGTCTGCAGAAGAATGAGGGGGGATTTGATAGCAGCCCTCAATGACCGTAAGAAAGATTCCATAGAGGCTGGAGAGAGGCTGTTCTCAGTAGGGCCGGATGGCAGAATGAGGAGCAATGGTCTCAAGTTGCAGTGGGAGGAGGTTTGACTTGGATATTAGGACAAACTATTTCCCTAGGAGGGCGAGAAAGCACTGGGATGGGCTCCGTAGGGACATGATGGAGTCTCGATCCATAGAGGTGTTTACATCCCAACTTGACAAAGCCCTGGCTGGGATGATTGAGTTGGGGTTGTTCCTGCTTTGGGCAGGGGGCTGGACTCGATGACTCTGGAGGTCTCTTCCCGCCCAAAGATTCTATGGTTCTAGGATGTCCCTGTTCTGACCCTCGGTTCCTTCCCTGGAGAAATAGGGGGGAAGGTGCATGACCAATGTTTGAAAAGCATTTGCCCAGCACAAAGAGCTCAGAGCTAAGCCAGGCTGGCGGAGGCAGCTTGAGCTTTTAGGATGGGTCCTGTCCCAGTTCCATGTTTTGCCGCTGGGCCCAGCAGTGACGGGCTGGGAGGGAAAGCGGGTTCCCTCTGTCGGGGGCAGTGGCAGGACGGATGGTTTGTCACTGCAGGAGGCAGGACAAGGAGGACGTGCTGGTAGGTGCGTCCACCCTACCTTGTCCTAGAGCTCATATGTCCTGGCTCCCAGCCCCCTGCTGTGACTCACTGCCTCCTCCACTGCGATTGGTAGGGGAGCCAGGGGCTGGCTGTGCCCAGTGAGCCTTATGAACTTCCCTTAAACAGGCTATTTATCAATTGATCCCCAGAGCTGAGAGGTGGGAGATGAGCTGCCTGCACCCCGGGGAAGGAGGGGACCTTCGCAGCTTGGGGTGAGGGCCCCCAGCCTGTCCGAGGTGCGGGTGCCAGGTGCCCTGGCCTTCGGAATCCAGCTAGGCTGCTCTTCACAGTCACTGGGTTGGCTCAGTGCCTGGGGAAAGGCAGGATTCTTGGGTTCTCACAGGCCTCCAGAAGGGAGGTGTGGTCTAGTGGTTACAGCATGGGGGCAGGAGACTGAGAGGACAGATAGTTGGGTTCTCTCTCCCAGCTCTGGGAGGAGGGTGGGGTCTAGTGACTTGAGTGAAGCTGAAATGTCGATTCCTGGGTGGGGTTACCTAGTTCTCATGGGAATTAACACCTCCATCCCTATTTTGACCCCCAAATCACCACTTAGAGCCAAGGAGAGAACCCAGGCATCCTGGCTCCCCCACTCCCCACCCCCACCCTCCAGCCCCTTGACTCCACTTCCTTCCACTTTTGATATTTACAAAACATTTTCTTTTAAATAAAAACCACTTCCCTGTTGTCTGAGCTTCCTGCTTGACCCTGCTCCTCCCACCACAATTACACCCTCCTGTCGCCTTCACGTACTGCTGGATAAACAGGAAACCCAGTTGAAGAAATACAGGAGCTAACTACATAAACTCCAGCCACATAGTGTCAGCTAACGCACCAGGAGCCCCAAGCTTGCTCTGGTGCAGGGTTGGGCAATAATTTTTGGTGGGGGGAGACTCCAAGATTTTGGAAAGTGGTCAGGGGCCTCACTCTTCCATGATATTAGTGGAGGTGTGCGGTGTGGAACAGAGGTTGAGTGCAGAACGAAGCTTAGGCTAAGGGATTGGGGTGTAGGAGAGGGGGAGAGTTTGGGAGAAGTAGGCGGTTGTGACCTGGTGCACTGGACTGGGGTGCAAGGGTTTGGATGTGACCTAGGACAGGGATGTAGGATGCAGGGGTTTGGGTTATGACCTTAGGCAGGATATTGGGGGCAGGATCTGGGAGGGGATATGGGTACTGGAGGGGGACAGAGGGTTTGGCTTATGTGGGGTAGAGGGGCAGGAGTGGGAGGGGCAGAGGGTTGGGAGGAGGGAGGGGCTTGTGTGCCAGGAACAGGCTCTGGCCGGCAGACGTACCTGGGTGACTCCTGGCCAGCAGCCCAGCAGGGTTCTCAGGCACCCTCCCTGCCTACCCCTCCCATACACAGGCTGCAGGGGCCACGTGCATTGGTGAATAAGAGCATGAGAGAAGGTGGAGGAGAGTGGTGCTTTGTGCTCAGCCTGTTCTTCAAACAGGCAGCTCCCGTTGGCCAGGAATTGGCCAATGGGATTGTGCTGGGGACGGGAGCAGTGCGTTTAGCACCTTTCTGGCCTCCCCAGGCTCACAGCTGAGAAAGAGAAAAGGATGCAGCAGCCCCGTTTCTGAGCGGGGTGCAGTGGCGGGGCAGGCAGGGTGTCTGATACAGAGGCAGCAGCACGGTGTGGCAGGGGACTCTTTGGGAGTGAGGCACACTGGCTGCTGGCTCCACCCCCAGGGACTCTAGAATAGTCGACTAACTGATGAGAATTCATGAGCTTACTCGACTATTCAATTAATGGACATTTAACATCCCTGGATCTGTCCTCTGTGTCCTTGTAGCTTGCAGAGTAGGTGAGGGAGAGGGAAAGGCCAAGCCATGCGGCCTCTGTCCCCTTCTTGATACCCTTAGCCCGTGTGTTTTAGGGACACTTGCCCAGACGCATCCCGATGGGCTTTGCTGGGTTAGAGGATCCATTGTGGGGGGCGGGGGACCTGTCACTGAATTGTGAATCCCTTGACTGCAACTACGCCTCCTGCTGACGACTGGTCGGCGAACGCCCCTGTAGCCGTGGGAAGGACTCACGTCAGTCTCCCTGACAACCGCACAGCAAATCATATCCCCGGTGCCCAGAAGGGATGCAGGGACAGAACGACGGGTTTGCGCCGAGCATCCCCTCCCACAGGCTCTCTGACCCGGTAGATTTTCTATGACACGTAACACAGTGAGGTGACAGTGGGGAACACAGGTGCCAGGGTGTTGCTCTGGGATATCAAGGGCCACAGAGGGATGAAGTGGTTTGGAGCAGGAGTACTGGAGCCTGGACTCCTGAGTTCCTGCAGCAGCTGACAAGCCCATTGCTTTTCTAGGAACCAAGAAAATGTGCATGGACATTTCCATCCCGCTGGTTCTCACCGTCTACATCTTCACCTTCGTGATCGGCCTCCCGTCCAACCTCCTGGCCTTCTACACCTTCCTGGTAAAGGTCCGACAGAAACCCACCCCTGTCGACATCCTTCTGCTCAACCTCACCATCTCCGACATCTTGCTCCTCATCTTCCTCCCTTTCAAGATGGTGGAGGCCGCCTCTGGCATGGAGTGGCACTTGCCCAAGTTCCTCTGCCCACTCAGCAGCTTCATCTTCTACAGCACCATCTACATCAGTTCCCTCTTCCTCATGGCCATCAGCGTTGAGCGCTACTTGAGGGTGGCCTTCCCCATCAAGTACAAGCTCCGGCACCGGCCAGCCTATGCCATCGCCGCCTCCGTGTTTTTTTGGGTTGTGGCCTGCAGCCACTGCAGCATCGTCTACATTGCCCAGTACAAAGACAACTCAAGGTCTTCATCCAATGGGAAGTTCTACTGCTATGACAATTTCACCAATATACAGGAGAAGGTCGTCCTCCCTTTCCGGCTGGAACTCTTCATCGTCCTCTTCTGCCTCCCCTTCACTATCACCGTCTTCTGCTACGTCAACTTTGTCCGCATCCTGCTGACCTTGCCCAACATCCCAGCCCAGAGGAAGCACCGTGCTGTGGGCCTGGCTGTGGCCACCTTGGTCAACTTCATAGTCTGCTTCGCCCCCTACAACCTGTCCCATGTCGTGGGCTTTGTGCAGCACAAGAGCCCCTGCTGGAGAGTTTACGCTCTTCTCTTCAGCACCCTCAATGCCTCATTAGACCCTGTCATCTTCTACTTCTCCTCCACCACTGTCCAGCGGGCCTTCATCAAATTCCTGGCCAGCCTGAGGCACAAACTCAGCGCCTTGACTTGCTGCAGGGAAGTGGACAGCAAGGGGGACATGGCCAGTGAGGACAAGGTTGAGGAATCAATGACATGATTCCCCATTTGTGACCGCCCCTCTGCTTCCCCCGCAGAGTGTTTCTTGTCCCAGCCTCTGCAGCCGGAAGTGATCCTGCCCTTGTGCTGGGATTGCATCTTCTGTCCTTCTCTGCACCTCACGAGAGGGCCGCGGGTCTTGCTGAGACACCAGGATGTGGTGGGGCTTGGAGCTGGTACCTAACTGCCACAGGGCTTAGGCCTACGTGAGCCGCAGGGTCACTGGCCAGGAGTTTGACCAAGGTGAAGTTGGGGTCGCCATGGTGTCAAGGCCCTTCCTTTGCTGCTGCCAAGCCAGCACACATACCTGATTTCTAACAGCTTGACTGGGCTGGGCCCACACTCAAGTTTAAGCTACAGGGAACCCCTCCTTGTTGGCCTTTGTGGAAATGTAGTTCCCACCTCAGTGGGATTGGAACACAAGAGCCTTCGGCCCAGAACACTTCCACCTGAGCTGGGAGCAGTGCTGGCAGCAGTAGTAAGGCTGCTATCTGTCACGTGGACGGGAAGGATTTGGACTGTGGACCTTCCCCATACTGCACTGTACACAAGCAGAATTGCTGGCACCACTTGGTGGCAGTGGTGAGCAGGCTGTTACTGAGCAGGCTCTGAATGCAGAAGGTCAGCGCCACAGCGAAGGACTTGTGGGACCTAAGAGCAGTGTGCCCAGCGGCAGTAGGGCTGTTTCCCTTCAGGAGGGTGGGGATGGACATTTCGCAGCCTCACCAACAGACACTGGTCTCTGTGGGTCTGTTCCAGGTCTGGCTGTAGAATGGGGATATCCTGCATCTCCTCCCTTTGCTGGTGGGTCTGGTGCCACCTCGGGGCCGTGGCTTTAGCAACCCCTTAAAATACATTATTTGGTGTCCAAGATTATTTTTATATTATTCTTCAGGGCTGGAGTGAGATCTGGTGGATTAGAGTTTGGGGGGCAGGGAGCCGGGAACCCTACTTTGTATCCCCAGCTCTGGGAGGGGAGAGTGTTGCTGATGCCGGGAGCCAGCACGTCTGGGTTCTATCCATGGGAGGTGAGCAGTAGTGTCTCTGTGGGTTTGGCATTAACCAGGGGCAGGGCCTGGCGAAGCCAGGGCATCTGCCAAGGGTATGTGGAGGCACCACCTGGTTGTGGGCCATGAGATGCTGCCAGGGTCCTAACCTTCTTCCCCAGCTGGGGAGCTTCCTCAGAGCAGAAGCCCACCCCGCTAGGGCAGCCCACACTCTGCCTGTGAGAACAAGGAGCCCTGTGGCCTGTGAACACAAGCACATTCATCAGGGCAATGGTCCCCAACCTTTCCGTGGCCAATAGCACATGCATGTTGTCAGAGGAGTGTGGCAGGAGCCAACAATTTGTCAAGGCTTATTTTGTATTTGTACATTAAATAATACAAAAAACATCATATTTAATATTACATAATATATGAATCCATAAGCTAAAAAGGTAATTTTACATGTAAAAGGTATTCACTAAATTATTCTGCAATTACTCTTTCACCTTACCACGTGAATTTGCTCTTTTTTATCTACCTGTAAGAAAAATTAAGGAGTTTTTACAAAATAAATATCATAAACAGTTTTCATCTTATTTCTTTTAAAAAAGCAAAACATTGTTGAACTGCTAGTCCAAATATATTTATTATTTTTACTTTAACATAGCTAGCTAGCTATGGTTCATTAAACATATTCTTTGTATTGTTACTTGTATCTGGATTTCAATAAACAAACAAACAAATATGGAAAAAAGTTAAACACAAGTTAATGATACACGCTCACCAGCACTGAATGGAAAACAGATATCATTCATTTATGTGGTTTTTCTAATCGTGGGATTTTTGGCACTGCATTTCTTCGGCCAATTTTTCGTAGTTGGGAGAGTAGTTCCCGTGCTGTGCCCCCCTCCACCAGCCCTTCTCTCCCCCCTGTGCCCACTCCTCCAGTAGCCCCACTCTGATCGTGTGAGCTACCCCTCCTCATCCCCTCTCCTAACACCTCCCTCTACACACCTGCCCTGCCTCTCTCCTCTGGTGCTGGTCCCTCCCCTGCAGGTGTCTGCCCTTCTGCTTCACCCCCAGAATCCCCTGGCATCTGCATCTTCCCTTAGCCCTGCAACCTTCTGATGCCTTCCCCTTCCCTCACTGCCTCTGCCCCCTTTGCCCTCTTTTTCCCTAATGCCCACCCCCTCACCACCCTCTGCCCCCCATTCCCCTCCTGCCCCTCTGTGCCCTCACACATGAGTTGCTTCATCCCTGCCATCTTCATGCCCACCCCTTCTTTCAAACTTTCTCCCAGCACCTCCCCCCTCTAGTCCCCAATGCCCTTCCCCTCTCCTCTCCCAGCATCACCGTGTCCTCCCTCCCACTGACACCTCCCCTCCTGCCCTTTTCCTCATTGTCTCCACTTGCTCCCTCCCCCGGCATTTATCTCTCCTCCACCCTATCCCTTGGCGCCTTCCCCTTCTTCTCCTGACCTGCCCTCCTCTCATCAGCACAAGCCCCTTCCTCTCCCACCCTTTCCCCCTATTCTTCCCCTCCCCTCCTCTACCTTCTGCCTTTCAGTTTGCAGGGCTGGAATCTGCTGCGGTCAGGCCCCGGAAGTCCCCACAGCCCGGGCTACAGACCATGCACTGGACCTGGAGCTGGGCCACTCGGCGTTCACAGCCCTGGCCCATCACAACACGACTGCCCCTCCAGGCGCGCTCACCGCTACACCCCGCTCGGCACATCTCCTTCCTCCTCCTTCTCTGATCCGCAGCTGGCCGTTTTAAAAAATGGTGCCGCAACACCACCCCAATGTGGCACCACCCCCTCCAGCGCGCCACGCATGACCCCACCCCTGGCACAGCCCCGGTTGATGGTGCATGCTCACGCCTCTCGTGGTTGTGCCCGCTTTCCCTTCCCCCAGCCCGGTACCTTCCCCGGCGGGGATCAGCTTGCCGGCCTCCTCGTTGGAGTCCCTTGGCCTAGTGGGGTCTTCTGACAGAGCTGTAAGTACTGGCAGTGCCCCTACTGGCTCCGGTGCAGGAGTGCGGAGCCTGGTGGCTCCATCGCACCGGGCCAGTCCGCCCCTGCGTCAGAGTGTGCCTAATGCAGACTAGGTGGGGGCACATAAATGCCCCGGTGGGCACCATGCTGGGGACCAAGGCATTAGGGTATTGGGGTGTCAGCTGTCGTGAGCTCCACCTCATGCAAGCTTGTGCCCTAATGTCCTAAGATACTTGTTCAGAACCACCAGCGACTCCTCTGAAATCCAACTGTGAACCAAACATCTTGCCCTGCCCTTCCCCACCCCTTCCCCATGGTCTCACCCTGTGCTGTCCCTTCTCCCAGTCCCTGCCCCCGCTCACTACATCTCCTCTCACTCTGTCACTCTCACTCTCTCCCCATCACTCACTCGCTCATTTTCAGTGGGCTGGGGTGGGCAGTTGGATGCTAAAGGGAGTGAAGGCTCTGGCAGGGGGTACAGGATTTGTGGTGGGTCCAGGGAGCAGGGGGCTGGGTACAGCAGGTGGTTCTGGACTGGGGCCGAGGGGTTCGGTGTGTAGGAGGGACTCAGGATTGGGGCAGGGGTTAGGGTGCAGGTGGGTTGCCTGCTCCAAGAGAGTTTGGGTGGGGGAGGGGAAGCCCGGGCAAAGGTGCCAACCAGAGCCAGCAGGGTTCCTGTTCGACCGGGCGCTCCGGTCAAATCCCAGATACCTGGCGACCCTCCCACCCACCTGCAGCCCCCTGATCACATCTGCAGCCCTGTCTCCTGGCTCAGGCACCATGGCCTGTCCAGCTCCTGGGGAGATGGGTGTGTGCAGGTTGGCTCTGCTCTGAATGGGGCTGAGACCCAGCAAAGCTCAGTGCACAGCGAGCTCCCCACTGCAGCTGTAGGAGGTAAATAAACTAACAGAATGAGGTGCAGACACGCACAGTGAGGGTCCCTTCCCGACATTGCGACACAAACAGGCCCCCAGCCCCTCACCCATGGGTAGCAGGGAGGGGAGCCGGGGGGGAGGGAGGAGAGGGAGGATCTCAGGGGTGTTGTGATATCAAGGGTCTGCAAGAGGACAGTGAGGGAGAGAGTCCAGGGCTGGGCTACCAGCGGGACAGTCCAGTGATTCCCAAACTTTTCGACATCACGTTGAGAAACCCTCAAGCCGCAACCCCCCTCTGCCTCCCACCCCAGCAGCAAAACTTGTTGAGCAAAAAAAAAAGGAACTGACCAGGGAGTTGACAAGGGGGGGCTGGGTCATCTTGCAGCCCCCCTGGAATTTCTTCATGTCCTTCCCAGTTTGGGACCCCATGGTCTAGGCAGCCCTGCTAGGCGGGAATGCCAGGATCCCTGTTCAACTAGCTGTGCTGGTCAAGAACTGGACACCTGTGTGTGTGTGTGCGTGTGTGTGTGCGTGTGTGTGTACACACATGTGTAGGGATTGGTGGGGCCAGTGGATTTAGGAGGGGAAAGAGGTATGGGATGATTGGGAGGCAGGTGTGTCTGTTTATACACATAGGCTATGTCTACACTCGCGGCTTCTTGCGCGAGTAACATGCAAATGAAGCTAAGCGTGGAATATCGCTGAGCCTCATTTGCATACTTAATGAGCCCCATTTTTTTCAGAAGAGGCTCTTGCGCAAGAAGGAGCATCTACACTGCCCCTTCTTGTGAAAGAAAAACTCTCTTGCACAATGCCGCTACATCTATTACTTTTCAGGAAGAACGACATTGCGCAAGAGGGTTTTTCTTGCACAAGAAGGGGCCGTGTAGATGCTCCTTCTTGCGCAAGAGCCTCTTCTGAAAAAAATGGGGGCTCATTAGGTATGCAAATGAGGCTTGGCAATATTCCACGCTTAGCCTCATTTGCATATTACTTGCTCAAGAAGCCATGAATGTAGACGTAGCCATACAGTACAGGGCTCATCCTCTCCAGCAGGGAGCACAGATGCGCACACACACATACACACATTTCTTCCAGCAGGACACACACACACACACACACACACACACACACACACACACACACACAGAGTTCTACCAGTAGGGGGCATAGACTCACACACACACACACACACACACACTCATTCTTCCAGCAGGGAGCATACACACACACACACACTTCTTCCATCAGGGGGCATAGCCACACACACTCATTTCCTCCAGCAGGGGGCATACACACACACATACACAACCCTGCCTAAATGCTCATCACGTTAACACACACTTCGGACATTCAACATCACAACAGTGTGTGCACTCATTGCTAACCCCAGAGAGGCACTGGGGGCACTGGCTGGAGTGGGGGTTCTCCCTTAGCAGTCAGGCCTGACCCCAGACAGCACTAGGGGGTGCTGGAACCCCTCAATCTCGACCCACAGCGCACTCCTAGCTCAGCCCTGGGCTTCCCCACAGCCCTGGTGATGCTGACTGTACTTAGAGTGTGTGGTTATAGGGGGCTGTGGGGTGGATACACCTCCATGGCAGCATCCCATGGCCTAGGATCAGTTGATTCTTCCAGCTGCCCATGTGAGCTCCCCTGGCTGCCCCTGGCCCTGCTCAGTTATCCATTAACCCCGGTGAATACCAGCCCCTGGGGGTTGCTGTTTGCACACCTGCAGTGCCAGAGTCACACTCTGCAGTTAATTAAAAGTCACCAGCCAGGAAACGTGTGTGTCCTGCCTGCTAGAGGAACCCAGGAGCAGTGGGTCCCAGCATCCCTGACTCTAGGAGCAGTGGGTCCCAGCATCCCTGACTCTATCCCACTAGACCCCACTTCAGTCCTAAAGAATAATACAAAAATAATCACGAATGCATAATAAAAAAGTTATTTTTGTGAGGTGTATCTAATGCCAGAGCCCCTAGGGGGCACCGGACCCACCAGTGAAGGGAGGAGGTGCAGGCCGTTGTGTGAGGCAAATAGCTTCACATCCAGACCTGGATCAGACCCGCTAAATGCCCAGTCCCCACCCACCTGGGAGGATACCAGCCCTACTACTGCTGCAAAGGGCATGCCGACTTTGGATCCCACACGCCCTTCCCAGTGGTGCTAGGAGTCCTGCCTTCAAATCCGGCCCAGTAGCAGCCTTCCCACCACTGCCACCCAGCAGCATTGGCCCTTCAGTGGAGTGTTGCCGGCTGGGAGAAGATGGCAGGGCGGGGCACAGTAGAGCAGAGTAGGCTGCTGGTTTTCTCTGGCTCCCACTGCCATGGTGAGTGCTAGGGGTGAAATGACCCTGGTTGCTGCCCCATGCAAGACCCCCAGGTAACCGCCATACTGTCCTGGTCCTCTCCATCGGATGGTGGTGGCAGTCACTGCAAGGGCCCCTAAAGCACAGGTTCTGGGGTAGCTGCCCCAAACCCTCCAATGGACTCTGCTTGGGTTCTATCCCTGGCCTTGAGGGGACGATTTTGTGGCTAAAATAGGGAATAAGGAGTCAATGCACATATAACCCTTCTGCCAGATAGAGCCAACAGCAGCCAGGGCCGGGTTCAATATCTAGGGGTTCCTCTCCACCCACCCAACACGGACTGACCCAAATTCCCACCCAGTAACCTGGGAAATTCACAAGCCACCCTGGATTCCTGAGAGAGGCAATGCTTCTTCAGAGTCTGAGCATAGAGAACACACTTTTAAGAAAAGGGAGGGAAGTAACATGGCATTAATTTGGGAGAATCCACCGACTGGGTTCATAACACACACAGAGTCCCAGCCCAAGTAGGTAGGGCAATGTCCTTTTCTTCTCAGGTCCTTATGTCCAGCAGTGGAAATGTCCCTTCACATGCCCAGCCCTTCTCTGCACCCCACTCCCAGCCACTGCCCTGGGCCAGGGCAGACCCAGAGTTCAAAGGTGCAGCCATTGAGATCACCTCCCAGCCTGAGCGGGGGGCAGATAAAGAGGCATCTCACTCCGCTGGTCACTCGCCACCTGTTCCCTCACTACTCTCTGACGCTGCCCTGCTGGCCGCTCATCGCATCTCTCTGGCACCGCCCTGCTGGCCGCTCATTGCATCTCTCTGGCACCGCCCTGCTGGCCGCTCATCGCATCTCTCTGGCACCGCCCTGCTGGCCGCTCATTGCATCTCTCTGGCGCCGCCCTGCTGGCCGCTCATTGCATCTCTCTGGCACCGCCCTGCTGGCCGCTCATTGCATCTCTCTGGCGCTGTCCTGCTGGCCGCTCATTGCATCTCTCTGGCGCCGCCCTGCTGGCCGCTCATTGCATCTCTCTGTTGCTGTCCTGCTGGCTGCTCATCACATCTCTCTGGTGCCGCCCTGCTGGCTGCTCATCACATCTCTCTGGGGCCGCCCTGCTGGCCACTCATCACATCTCTCTGGCGCCGCCCTGCTGGCTGCTCATCACATCTCTCTGGCGCCGCCCTGCTGGCAGCTCATCACATCTCTCTGGGGCCACCCTGCTGGCCACTCATCACATCTCTCTGGCGCTGTCCTGCTGGCAGCTCATCACATCTCTCTGGGGCCGCCCTGCTGGCTACTCATCACATCTCTCTGGCGCCGCCCTGCTGGCCGCTCATCACATCTCTCTGGCGCCGCCCTGCTGGCCGCTCATCACATCTCTCTGTTGCCGCCCTGCTGGCCGCTCATCACATCTCTCTGGCACCACCCTGCTGGCTGCTCATCACATCTCTCTGGCGCCGCCCTGCTGGCCGCTCATCACATCTCTCTGGCGCCGCCCTGCTGGCCGCTCATCACATCTCTCTGGCGCCGCCCTGCTGGCCACTCATTGCATCTCTCTGGCACCACCCTGCTGGCTGCTCATCACATCTCTCTGGCGCCGCCCTGCTGGCAGCTCATGTTGCTGCTCCTCTGCTGCTCTGCTGGCTGTCACCATCCACTGCAGTCCACCTTTTGGCTGTGACCTCTGCCCATCAGTCTCCAGTGGCTACAACTCTCAGCAGGCAGGGTAGAAAAAACACAGCTCCACCACAATCGCCATGAGAAAGAAGGTCCTGATGAAGCCTGTTTAGCTCTATTCTTTGACAGCCCCATGTGTGTGTGTGTGTGTGTGTGTGTGTGTGTGTGTGTGTGTGTGTGTGTGTAACTAAATTCAGGACTATGTAGCACTTTAAAGACTAACGAGATGGTTTATTAGATGATGAGCTTTCGTGGGCCAGACCCACTTCCTCAGATCCTCAGTGTGTGTAACTGTGAGCCTTTCACTTTGGCACAGATGTAGCACAGCCCTCCTTTCCTGTATTATTACAAAAATTGCAAACATTGGTAATCATGTTTCCCTCTCCCTGCATTTAATACAAACATAGCTAGGGCTGGCTCACAAATTAAGTTGATTACAAAGAGCAACACAGCGCTCATCCTCTGAGTATCTAGCAAATCTAAGCAAAGCAGGAGCAAATTGTATTTGCATAGACACACCCAGGGTCTCTCCCCCTTCCAGCCAGCCGGGAGGGGACGTTTTCCCTCAGATCCTGCTTGCACACAGAAGAACTAGGTAACTCAAGGCTTGTGGGGGTGGAGGGTGGGGGTGGAAGAGGGAAACTGCCCTGGGGTTTGGTGATTGAAAAAATGCCCAGGGCTTCTGCTGCTACTATGGCAGTGACGGAACCCTGGTCCTTTAAATCACTGCCGGAGTTCTGGGGTGGTGCACTCTGCGCTGGCTGCAGGTGGGGGGCACGGTGTGGCATGGTACGAGCAGCATGGAGGGCTGGCTACCCAGGCCCACCCCTTCTGCTTGAGGCTTCACCCATTCCAGGAGTGTGGAACTGACCCCCCAGCTTGCCATGGGGCCCAGCAATTCTGTCACCCCCACCGGGTAACCCCGGGATTTTCAGCCCACTGGACTCCACTCCATTCCCAGAGCTCGGGAGAGACCCAGAACCCCTGCCCCCTCCCCACTAAAACCCATTCCCTTCCCAGAGTTATAAAGAGAACCCAGGATACCTGGCTCCCCATCTAGTGCATGAGCCATCCCAGTGACTCTGAAGAGCAGCCGCCAGGTTTCCCAGAGCCAGAGCATCCCAGTGGGGGACAATCACCCACTCTCCCCTGCAGATGTAACCAGCAGCCAGAGGCGAGGGATCCCCAGGTCTGTTCTGGGGCGGTGTTGCAGGAGAGGGGACACTGGTATTGATGGACCAGTGCTGGGAAACCAAGGAGATATTCCAGGGCTTTGCGAGCTACCCCAAAGCATTCTGGTGGGGTGGGGGGAAATGAAGGGATGGGAATCCAGCCTCCATGCCCTTGGTCTTGTTTTGGGGTGTAAGGAATGAACCCCCAGAATGCAGACAGCCCCCTCCTTCCCCAGTCTCTAGCAGGACTCTGGGTTTTGTGACGACTCCCGCTTCCCTCCCTGGTAGGTGCATCAAATCCTATTTGCATAGGCCCGATCGTGTCAGTGCTGTGTAACAAAGCCGAGGTGCCGGGAACTTGCCATTGAAGTGTGGGCAGGGACAGACGGACGGACATTAATCCGGGCTGCCAGGGGCTGGCTCACCCCTCCTTCCAGAGGGGAGGTGGGTTTCTGGCCAGGGTGTGTATCACTACAGGGTACGGGCGTGGCATCTATGGACTCCCCCTACGCTCTTTGCCCATGCTGGCCCTTAGCCCAGCAGTCCTGCTCTCCCACTAGGCCCCACTTGCAGCAGAACTCCAGAATCTGGCCTCTCATCTCTCAGTCTTACACCGTGACATGGCGGGGGATGGGACGCCCCCCGCCCCCAGTGGCCGGCTGCTGGCTGGGCATTGGAGGCAAGGCAGCCCCATACATGAGAAGCACAAACTCTCTGTGCCTCTCAGCGCGAAGGGGACAGAGCCAGGCCCCTCACCCTGGACTCTGCTCAGGTGTAGCCTGAAGAGACAATGCCTCTGCAGCCTCTGGTAACATCCCAGGGGCCACTGGCTGGGATCTGGCCCATTGCCTCTCTCTTCGGTCCTCAGGCAGGATTCCCGGACACTCACTGTGGTCACTGGGCTCTGGGCAGGGATGTGATGCACCCCCAAGGCCGAGCTAAGGAATACGGACTCGGATTTGCTGGTTGATTTAATATCGCACTTTGGAGAAATGCTGCAGCCTGGGAGACCAAAGAAACTGCCCTAAACCCAGCGCAGCGTCTGTCCCAGCACCTTAGCCACCTGAACAGGGGCTCCAGGCAGGCAGTGGTCCCTGTAAGCCGGGCGCTTGTGCGGCCATTCAGGAGAGATGCTGATGCCACCTGGCTGAGGAGCAGAGCCCAAAGCTGGGTTTGTGTTCCTACCACTGGTGCACATCTGCACCTGCCTTGGTGGGAACTGGCTCCAGGTCCTAACCACTAGGACCCCCATCCTCTGCCTGACATAGGGATAGAAACTAGGACTCTGGGCTCTTAGCTTCCCTGCTCTAACCACTAGACCTCACTCCTCCCCCACAGCTGGGGACACAACACAGAGTCCCCCGCAGCAGTAACCAGGAGTGTGGGTGTGGGACACCATATGTCATGAGGACGTGCCGGCTGTCACCATGCCTGAGTCAAGAGGAAGTGCAGATTGTATCTCTCAGCCATTCTGCGTGGATCTGCGAGGAGAGAAGCTGGGGTGCAGCCCCTGCTATCGCTTTACCAGCCAGCTCAACCCTGACACATCTCCTGGGGCTCCCACCTGGACTCCTGGGTTCCAGCCCCTCTGCAGGTTCCCAGTGCACTGGCTGCTGGGAAGGAGGTGAGGATGGGCTCGAGCTGCCTGGACCATGGCTAGAACCCAGGAATGGCCATGCAGCTGCTTGTGGTCTAAGCCCAGCTCTGGGAGGAGAGTGGGGACTAATGGTTAGAGCAGGGCTGGGAGCCAGGAGTCCTGGGTTCTAGCACTGGCATGAGATGGGAATGGGGTTAGAGCAGGACTGGAGACAAACAGGACTGCAGGGTCCTCCTGTGCTGTGGAGGGCAATGGCCTCTACCAGTTAAAGCTGGGGGCTAGGACACCTGAGTTCTGTTCCCAAGCCTGGCCAGGGTGGGTTTGCCTTGCCCTGCCCTGCCCAGGCCTTAACTATAAGGGCCATTGCCGGCTCATTCTAGCCCCACCCATTCTAGCCCCACCTGGTAGGCAGTGGGGCCTAGTGCTTAGAGCAGGGAGCGAGGACTCTGTGGTTTTCTAATGGTTAGAGCAGGGGGCTGAGAGGAGCCAGGACTCCTGGGTTCTTTCCCCGGCATGGCCATCTCCTTTCCCTGCTCTGACCCTCTGTTCTTCCACCAGTGAAAGGGGAGTGCTGGAAGGTCTGTGACACACGTTTGTGAAGCGCTTCCCAGCACCGAGCAATCAGAGCTGAGCCAGGCTGGCTGGGGCCCCGGGGGGTGGAAATGTGTCTAGCTCAGCTGAGTGAGTTTGTGTGGGGGGGGGAGCCCCAAGACAGGAGAGCCAGGGGAGAGCCAGGGGAGCCAGTGGTCTGTATACAGGGGGGCACCAGCACTGGGATGGGGAGAAACCAGGCACAATGTGGGGTGGGGTCATTAAGTCCCCCACAGAATGGATCCCCCTGTTAGAGAGAGACTGGAGGGGCCATTCCTCCCCCCTTGGGGCACCTCCATTGCCAGGGGTTCTGAGGGCCCAGCTAGTGAGTCTGATCCTGTCCCGGTTCCATGTCCTGCCGCCGGGCCCAGCCGTGACGGGCTGGGAGGGAAAGCGGGTTCCCTCCGTCGGGGGCAGCGGCGGGACGGATGGTTTGTCAGTGCAGGAGGCAGGACAAGGAGAGAGGTGCTGGCGTCTACCCCACCCTGTCCTAGAGCCCAGGGATCCTGGTTCCCAGCCCCCTGATCTGACCCACCAGCCCCCCTGCCCCAGATTGGTAGGGGAGCCACGGGCTGGCTGTGCCCAGTGAGCCTTATGAACTTCTCCTTAAAGAGGCTTCTCTGCACCCCGGAGAAGGAAGGGCCCATTGCAGCTTGGGGAGAGGGCCCCCCAGCCTGTCCAGGGTACGGATGTTGGGCGCCCTGGCCCTGGGAATCCTGGCAGGCTGCTCTTCACAGGCTCAGTGCCTGGGGGAGGCAGGACTCCTGGCTTCTCCCAGGTTCCTGGTGTGATGTGGTGCGGTCACAGAATTCCCCTTGGGGCTGCTTCCCAGGGTGCTGGCCAAGCCACTGACACTCGGCTCTTTGCTTTCTGCGGCTTCTCACCACCCTGGGTCAGCTCCCCTGGTCTCCCCCAGCCACGGCACGGAGCTGAGATCACCCCCTCCCCGCAGAGCAGGATGTGAAATATCGGTTCATTGAATAGTCGGGTAACCTCATGAATTCTTATTGGTTATTCTAGGGTCCCTGGGGGTGGGGCCAGCAGCCAGTGCACTCCGGCCCCACTGCAGGGTGCCCCCTGTCACTCCACACTGCTGCCTCTGTATCAGCGGCGTGGGGTGCCAGGCAGGAGCTGGTCCGCGAGGGAAGCCAGTTTAAAAACCAGCTCCCCTTGCAGACCGGCTGCCTGGTGCCCCATGTGGCTGCCTCTGACACAAGGGTGGCAGCAGCCCCTGCCCATGGTGGGGGTCTGAGCTCCTAGACCCCGCATGAGCTGGAACTATGCTGGGCTGCCTACCTGCCTACCTTCTAATAACATTTTAAATGCAGAGGGGGAGTAGGTCCCAGACCCGGCACAAGCCAGGACTGAGACAGGTGACTGGCCAGCCTGCTAAAAACATTACTGGTGTGTGTGTGGGGAGAGGCATGCAGTCTATAGCATTCACCTATAAGCTTTTGCTTATCGGTTAATTAGTTAATCGACTACACTATTACATCGCTAGCACGGACACCGAATCCCTTCAGGTCCTAGGAAAATGCAGTTTGGGTCCCAGCTTCCTGGGATACCAGTCCCCAGATGGGACCAGAACCCCAAAGAATTATTTAGGTAAGCCCCGATTAATGATAAAAGGGGGATGCACTCACAGGTATTTATACTGGGCTTGATAGTAAATCCTATTGCTTGTTCTTAATAGCATCACATTTATTTAAGTCGTCATAAGTGAGAACAGGTAGAGCAAAGTAGATGACAAATTTAAAAGAACAAAAACCGCAAAGCTGACACATATCACAAACTTACATCAAATTCACCCTAAAACGGTTCTTACTCCAGTTAAGCCTCCAAGCCAGGGAAAATCTTTCTCCCTGGAGCCCCTGGTTCATTCTCTTGGGAGTGACGTGGCAGCCAAAGACCAAGAACTGAAAAACTTTGTAGCTAAAATAGCCCCCCTTTCAGGCGGGAATTCTCAGTTTTACAGTCTCCCCTTCCATGGAAAATTACCTGCTCAGCCCCTACCAGTTAGGGAGGTCACATGACTTCCTAAGACCTACTGCTGCTAAGAGTTAAAGGACAGAAGGGGTTGTCACAGGTTATTGAGGGAAACGCCCTTGATGGTTTTCATTTTCATGTATAAAACCATCAACCATTCCCTACCCCGTAGCTCTGCCTCTACCTACAGATATACAGACCCAGCAGATTGAAACATTGAGATTGGTAGGTTACATGAGAAAATTTGTCCTTCCATTTCACAGAGCATGGGGAAGGTGCCCTGTCACGCCAGGAGGGGAGTGGGGTCTAGTGGTTAATGCGGGAGGGAGGTGTTGAAGGGCCGGATTCCTGGGTTCTATTGCCAGGTCTGGGAGGGGAGTGTGGGCTAGCAGCTAGAGCAGTCAGAGGGAGGAAACCAGGACTCCTGTGTTCTCTCTCCAGCTGAGGGAGGGGGGTGGGGTCTAGCAGCTCAAGTCGAGTTGAAATATCGATTCCTGGGTCGCGTTACCTAGTTCTCCTGGGCACTGACTCCTCAGTCCCTATTTTAACCCCAAATCACCCCTCGGAACCAGGGAGGGAACCCAGGTGTCCTCTAACCACTTAACCCCACTTCCTTCCAGCTTGGATGATATTTATGAAAATTTCCTTTTGAATAGAAACCACTTCCCTGTTGTTGGAGCTGCACACTGACCCCTCTTCCCATAGCTGCAGCCACAACCGATCTCTGGGTGTTTGCTCACATGATCTCCCCCATCTCTCTGCCACTGGGGCTCCTACACCCAGCTGCTGGCTAAGCAGGAAACCAAACTGCCTAAACTACCTACACTCCAGCCATGTGTGTAGTGTCAGCAAACGCCGCAGGCTGTGGCTGTGGCTAAGGAAGGCTGGGAGCCAGGGCTCCTGGGTTCTATCCACATGGGTATGAGGAGAGTGGAGTCTATGGGTTAGAGCAGGGGGGCTGGGTGTGAGTTCTCCTGCTACTCTGCCAGCTATAGCATGGAAGTGGATTAGGATAGCAGGTAGGGATGTAACATCCCATTTCATTGGTTAACAGATTAAAGGGCAGGTGTGTGTGTGTGTGGGAGAAGGGGAGCACCGCATCCATTCACATCCCTAGTTAGGGGGCTAGACCGGGACTCCTGGGTTCTATGCACAGGACTAGCAGGGTGTGACAGGGTCTCCAGGATGTACCTGAAACTCAGATACCACTGAGACCTCTCTCCCACTTGTCCGAACTCCCAATCGCCTTGTGATTCTGTGACAAGGTACAGCTGCTGGCAGGTCCTGCAGGGAGAGACACAGCCGGCCGTTACAGGAATGCTGCTCTCAGCCACTCATGAGCCAACATCAGAGAAAGGCTCCAGATAGTTTCCTCAGCTCTCCAGCCCAGGACCCTGAGCTGTACCATCCTGACCAGTGTAAGCCCCTCCCTCAATGTGGAGAAGACATGCACCAGCCTTGTGTTAACTGAGCTCAGGTTTCCAGGCACGGGGTAAAGTATAACACAGTGGCTGTGTCTACACTGGCATCCCTTTCTGGAAAAGGGATGCTAATGAGACGAGTCGCAATTGCAAATCCTCGGGGGATTTAAATATCCCCCGCGACATTTGCATTTACATGGCTGCCGCTTTTTTCCGGCTAGGGGATAAGCCGGAGAAAAGAGCCAGTCTAGACATGATTCTCTGGAAAATAAGCCCTTTTCCAGAGGATCTCTTATTCCTGCTTGAAAGTAGGATTCCATATGTAACTTGAAAGTAGGAATAAGAGATCCTCCAGAAAAGGGCTTATTTTCCGGAGAATCACGTCTAGACTGGCGCTTTTCTCCGGCTTATCCCCAAGCCGGAAAAGAGCGGCAGCCATGTAAATGCAAATGCCACGGGGGATATTTAAATCCCCTGCGGAATTTGCAATTCCGAAGTCTACATTAGCATCCCTTTTCCGGAAAGGTGTGCCAATGTAGACACAGCCAGATTGATTAACTCCCGGCAGACAGTGTGTCCGTGATCTTAAGTGATCGGCATAAAAATCCGAGACAATTACCAAAGAGGATGTGCACACTTTAAATCTTCAGCCTCGAAGACACCAGGCCATATTTAGATCTAGCAGCATTCTCCCCCCTCTGGGTGTTACAGGTCACAGCAAACAGGTTTCTCCCTTGCGTCCTCTGTTGAAGTTCTCTCCTCAGCATCCTTGTTGCTTGCAGCGCAGGTGGGGGAGGGGGAAAAGCCAAGCCATGTGGCCTCTGTCCCTTATGTTATGTCCTTAGTCTGTGTGCTTAGGAGACACTTGCCCAGACACGTCCAGTCCAGGAGGGTTTTGCTGAGCCAAGGGGATCCACGAACCCATACTTGTGTGGTGCTTGGGCACCTGTCCTTGACTTGTGCATCCCTTGGTTGTTGCTAATTCTCAGTGGGGCAAACAGACTTACCAGGCCCTTGGGCAAGGTGTGTGTGTGGCTCCTGGAACGGGCAGGACTTTGGGCAAATGGAATGGGGGTGGGACAGCCAGTCCTCAGTGCCACGTGGTGCTCCAGCGGTGCTGTAAAAGGCATGGGACTCCGCCTGCCACCTCTACTCCCATGGGCGGGCCTCAACTCCCCTCGGGTGACTGGCCGGTGAACACTGATGTGGCTGTACGAAGGACTCTCAGACTTACAACTGATTCCATATGTAACCCACACACCTAGGCTACGTCTAGATTGCATCCCTTTTTTCGGAAAAGGGATGCAAATTAGACGTATCGCAATTGCTAATGAAGCGGGGATTTAAATCTCCCCCGCTTCATTAGCATAAAAATGGCTGCCGCTTTTTTTCGGCTCGGAGCTTTGCTGGAAAAAAGCGCCAGTCTAGATGCGGATCTTTCGGAAAATAAAGCCTTTTCCGAAAGATCCCTTATCCCTCGTAAAAGCGTCTAGACGGTCGCTTTTCTCCGGCAAAGCTCTGTGCTGAAAAAAAAAATGGCAGCCATTTTTATGCTAATGAAGCAGGGGAGATTTAAATCCCCGCTTCATTAGCAATTGCGATACGTCTAATTTGCATCCCTTTTCCGAAAAAGGGATGCAATCTAGACATAGCCCTAGTGTGGTTCACTGCCCCATGCCGTGGCACTTAGACGACAGCAGCAGATAACACTAAGAGACCTCTATAGCATGGGTTCAGTGCTAGCTGGCTTCTAGCTCAGAGGGTAGAAGCTCCTATACTCAACTCCCGAGGTCACAGGTTCAAATCCACACAGTGGCAGTTACACACAAACAGCAAAATCTTATCCCTTCATGCCCACTACTGAGGCATGATGGGTTTCCAAAGATCACCTTCTATAGGCTCTCTGACTTGGCAGGTTTTCTATGAGATGTGACATTGGGGAGTACAGATTCCTAGGTGTTGCTTTGGGATACTGAGGACCAGAGAGGGATGAAGTGGTTTGGAGCTGGGGGGATTGGACTCCTGTGTTCCTGCAGCAGCTGACAAGCCCATTCCTTTTGTAGGAGCCAAGAAGATGAATTTGAACATTTCCATCCCCGTGGTACTCACCATCTATATTTTCACCTTTGTGATTGGCCTCCCATCCAACCTCCTGGCCTTCTACGCCCTCCTGGTGAAGGTCCGCCACAAACCCACCCCTATCGACATCCTTCTGCTCAACCTCACTATCTCCGACATCTTGCTCCTCATCTTCCTCCCCTTCAAGATGGTGGAGGCCGCATCCGGCATGCAGTGGCCCTTGCCTAAGTTTCTCTGCCCACTCACCAGCTTCATCTACTTCGGTAGCATCTACATCAGCTCCCTCTTCCTCATGGCCATCAGTGTTGAGCGCTACTTGGGGGTGGCCTTTCCCATCACATATAAGCTCCGGCGCTCGCAAGCCTATGCCACCGCTGTCTCCGTGTTTTTTTGGGTTGTGGCCTGCAGCCACTGCACCATCACCTTCATTGTCCAGTATAAAGAAGACTCAGGTTTCTCTTGCGGGACCACGTCATCTCCTCAGATATTCTACTGCTATGAAAATTTCACTGATACGCAGCTCCGGGTCCTCCTCCCTGTCCGGCTGGAGGTATTCATCGTCCTCTTCTGTGTCCCCTTCATTGTCACCGTCTTCTGCTACATCAACTTCGTCCGCATCTTGATGGCCTTGCCCAACATCCCAGTCCAGAAGAAGCAGCGCGCCGTGGGACTAGCTGTGGCCACCTTGGTCAACTTCATAGTCAGTTTTGCCCCCTACAATGTGTCCCATGTGGTGGGCTTTGTACAGCATGACAGCCCCCCCTGGAGGGTTTACGCTCTTCTCCTCACCACCCTCAATGCCTCCTTGGACCCCATCGTCTTCTATTTCTCCTCCAGTGCTGTCCAACAGGCCTTTGCCAAATGCCTGGCTGGCCTGAGGCACAAACTCAGCGCCATCACGGCCAAGTGCCATCTCGGTTGCTTGACTCACTGTGAGGAAGGGGGCAACGTGCCGGAGGCGGCCAGTGGAGACAAGGCTGAGGAACTGACATCATGACTCCCTGGATGGGACCACCCCTCTGCTTCCCCCATGGAGCTTTCCTTGTCCCAGGCTCTGCCGGAGCAAGAGATCCTGCACTTTTGCCGGAGTCGGCATCTTCTGTCGTTCCCTGTGCTCCCGAGAAGGCCGTGGGCCTTGCTTAGATGCCAGCATGTGACAGGGCTTGGAGCTGGTGCCGAGGGCTTGGGTCTATGTGAGCTTCAGAGTCATTGGCCAAACTTACCTAGGGGTTTGGCTGACCTGGAATTGGAGTTACCATTGTGCCAAGGGAGATCCTTTGCCGCTGCTGAGCCACGAGCAGCACCGGATTGGCAATGGCATCACGGGTTCCAGGCGCACGCTCAGAACGGCTCTGGGGCTGGGACCATGGTCCCACCCTTCTTGACTCCTCCCTCCTTTCTATGCTCTGCCCCTTCCTTTCTGCCCCCAGTCATTGCTCTCTGCCCCTCACATCCTGTGCTAGCAGTGGACGCAGCCTCCGGGAGGAGCAGCGGCAGGACTTTGGGTCAAAACAGGGGACAGGGTCATGGTCAGGGCACCAGGGCCCACAAAAGATGAATCCAGGCCTGGGCCTGAGCGCTCAGCCAAGCACTCGCCGGACTTCGGTCACTTTCAGCTTTGGGGTGGGGGGCTCAACTTCTCCAATGTCAAGGTTGCCATGGCGTCAGGGGCCTTCCTTTGCTGCTGCTGGCTCGTGAGTGACTGGCCAAACATGGGCCTGTTTCAGCAGACAGTCCCTCCCTGAACAGCTCCACCCACTCCTGGTCTTTTCTTCTCCCGTGGTTGGGCCATGACTGCAAAGGGGGAACCAAATGGGAGTCACTTGAGGGCAGGCAAACTGGCGGGGCTGAGTGTGTCCCATTTGAGGGGAACTGTTCAGTGACAGATAAAAAAGGACCGGGCTCCATGAGGGTCGCATAGGCCTCAAGTTTGCCCTTTGTGAGCTATGGAGCACCCCTCTTCCTGGGCACCTTGTATTAGTACCTGTTGGCCTCTGTGGAAATGTAGTTACCGTCTCGGTGGGTTTGGAACGCAAGAGTCTGCAGCTCAGCATGCTTGAGCTAAAGCAGCAGTGCCGTGTGCTGGCGGCAGTAGTAAGGCTGTTATCCACAACACCAATGGGAAGAATTTGGACTCTGGACCTGCACCATCCATCTACAGTGCGCTATGCAAGCGGTCGGGCCAGTGCCACTTGGTGGCAGAGGAAGGAAGGCGCTTACTGAGTAGGATCTGAATGCAGCACATTTAATCAGTGTGTCCGATTTCACTGAGGCTAAAAGGGACCAGTGAAAATGAGAGTGAGTGACGGTGAATGAGAGCCAGCGACAGAGAGAGGGGGCTGGTGTGAGCAGTGTGGGGCCTTGCAGAAGGGCGGGAGCAAAGACTTCCATTTGTTTCCATTGGAAAGCTGGGATCCATACGTCTAGCACCACAGCGAAGGCTCATGGGATCCGAAGGCAGCGTGCCCTTTGCAGCGGCAGTAGGGCTGTTACCCTCCAGGTGGGTGGGGATGGGCATTTAGCGGACACATGTACAACACACACTGGTTGCTGTGGGTCTGTCCCAGGTCTGGGCGCAGAGCTGAGATCTCCCTTGCACAACATCCTGCACCCCCTCCTTTTCTCTGGTGGGTCTGGCTCCCCACGGGGACAGTGGCTTTAGCTACCTGGTCAATAAAATAATGAATTTATTACTCAGTCGAGATAATTTGATTATTCTTTGGGGCTGGAGTGTGGTCTAGGGGGCTGGGGGAGGAGGACGTCTGGGAGTCAGGAATCCTTGGCTCTATCCATGGGAGGGGATGAAATAACTGGGGTTCCACTCTGGCTAGAAGTTAGAGCAGGCTGGAGAAAGCCGACGCAGAGCGCCAGCCAATCAGAGAGAGACTTAGAAGGTGCCAATGAGCAGGTAGCTTGCTGGAACAGCCCTGCTATAAGAAGAGGGTGGGAGGGGTTCTGGGCTCAGCCTGGGGCAGTAGGGTACAGGAGGGGATTCAGGGTGCAGGCTCTTGAAGAAAGTTGGGCTGCAGGAGGGGCTCAGGGCAGGGTCGGGGAGTGAGGGTGGTTCAGGGCTTGGGGGTGGGGGTGCAGGGTTCAGAGCCGGAGGTGGGGGTACAGGGATCAAAACTGGGGCAGGGTGTGGGGGTGCAGGGTTCAGAGCTGGAGGTGGGGGTACAGGGATCAAAACTGGGGAAGGGCGTGGGGGTGCAGGGTTCAGAGCTGGGGCAGGGTGAGGGGGTGCAGGGTTCAGAGCTGGAGGTGAGGGTGAAGTGATCAGAGCTGGGGAAGGGCGTGGGGGTGCAGGGTTCAGAGCTGGGGCACGGCGTGGGTGTGCAGGGATCAGAGCTGGGGCAGGGTGTGGGGGTGTAGGGTTCAGAGCTGGAGGTGGGGGTGCAGTGATCAGAGCTGGGGTAGGGCGTAGGGGTGCAGGGTTCAGAGCTGGAGGTGGAGGTGCAGGTATCAGAGCTGGGGCAAGGGATGGGGTGCAGGGTTCACAGCTGGGGCAGGGGGTGAGGGTGCAGGGTTCAACGCTGGGGCAGGGGCAGGGGTTCAGGATGCCAGATCCAGCTGTGCACCACTCATCTCAAGTGGCTCCCAGGTGGTGGCACTGTGAGGCTAAGGCAGGCTCACCCCCACTCTCCCCCTGCACCACTCCTGAAAGCAGCTGGCATGCCCAACAGGCCTCTGCCCTGCTCCCTGTCCGCAGGTACGGCCTCCACACCCCTCACTGGCTGTGCTGTCTAATACTGCAATCAGATAACGTCAGGGGGGTGCATAGCTAGGAGGCAGACACAAACCTGTTGCTGCTGGTGATTTGTAATTCATTGCAGGATGTGACTTTGCAAGACCCTGCATGGTGCCGGGTCTTGCAAAAGAAACAGCAGCACTGCCTTGCAAGCCAAGGCCAGCCTGTTTCAGAGGGAGGGAGTGGGGGGTGTTCACGCAACCCCCAGAATTTCTGCATTGGTTCTAGTTTTGGTGCTGACAACATTTGGTTCCACGGTGAAAACATGAAACAGAGCAGTGTGCGTGTCCTGCCATGCCAGTTGTACGTGGGGGGGGGGGGGGGGGGGGCAGAAAGGTTTCTCTGCCAGCGTTGCCGATCCTGCTGCTGACGGCGCTCACGGCAGGGGAGGTGTTGGCCCTGGTTCCCTCCCTGGGCCTGGGCGCAAGGCCTTGTTCTCAGCACTCCCTCGACCACCCTTCTTCTGCCGGGCCCTCTCTGGGCAAAGCCCCAGCAGGCGCCATGCAGGCCTGCGCCTCCCCCTGCCTGGCTGGGTTTCACCGCCTGCCCCTGAAACACTGACCGGGCTGGGCCTGGCCCCCGGCTCCTCGCAGGCCGGCAGAGCCCAGCAGCACCGGCTCTTGTGTGACACTGCAGAGCCCTGCGCAGCACAGGGCTCCCTAAGCAACAGCAGAACCTGTCTCCCCTCCTCTCTGCCTGCCAACTTCCCAGCCCACGAGACCCAGCACAGGGGGTGAGCGAAGCTTGGAGGCCTGGCAGGGTGGGCGGCCCGGCCCGGCCCGGCCTTGGCCTTCAGGGCCAAATCAGCGACTCCGTAAGGTTGCCAGGTGTCCGGTATTCACCTGGATGGTCCGGTATTTGCGGGCTCCGTCCGATAAAAAAACCAGGAAATACCGGACACGTGAAATGTCCTGTATTTCATGTCTCCATCGGGGACAATTTTCCCTGCCACGTCTGGCAGGGGTGGGGGAGTGAGGAGTGCAGGGCCATTTAAAGGCGAGGCACGTTTTTTTTTCTTTGCTCAACAGAATTTTTTCCCGGTGTTTTTTTTGGGGGGGGGGAGGGGGAGTGGGTATGTGTGTGTCTTTAGGGGGGTTGTTCGGTATTTTTTGTTAAGCCATCTGGAAACTCTAGGCCCAATCTGTTTGCAGCCGGAAAAGGTGGGGGTTGCGTTTCAAGCGGGGATGTCTGTTGGGATCAGGATATAAGGTTGGGGGAGAAAGGGGACTGGGTTACAGCAGGGAGGGGAGGTGTTTGGCTCTGGAGAATGGAAGGGGAGGAGAGAGGAGGGGGATTGGGTTGGGAGTATGCCCCTGTGACGGGTCTGCCGGGACCCACACTGCGTCCGACGAGGGGGGGGGGTCGTCGGGGAATGGTGCAGCAAGTCGCGAACCCTCCGCTTTGCAGGCAGGTGGGGGAAGCCCCGTGCAGCCGCCAGCAACAGGCTGGCTGGGAAAATCGTGTTATTCTGGGGAAGGTCGTGTAATTCAAAAAATGTTCCCTAAAAAAAAAATCGTGCTATCGCAAAAACGTGTTAAGCGGGCACGTGTTAAATGAGGAATTACTGTACAGAAAAAAAATGACAAGCAGCCTTTTATAGACACATTCTTATGGCTGGAAAGGAGGTAAGACTGGCCAGACCAGGTCAGACGAAAGGTCCATTTAGCCCCGTATCTTGCCCTCTGACAGGGGCCAATACCCGGTGCCCCACAGGGAGCGAACAGAGCAGGGAATCAAGTGATCCCTCCCCTGTCGCCGATTCCCAGCCTCTGACAGAGGCCGAGACACCCTCCCTGCCCAGCCTGGCTACCAGCCATGAACGTATGGAGCTCTTATTTGAACCCTGTTAAAGTCCTGCCCTGCACAGCACGTTGGGCGACGTTCAGTGTTTGCCTTCAGCCATCCCAACAGCAGCGTCGCTGTATTAGTTGAACCTGCTTACGCGCAGCACCGGCGTCCCCCAAGGGCTCCAGGGTGTGACGCTACACGTCGACAGCCCCACTCCCACCCAGGCAGCTGGGCCTGCGGCACGTTGGCCAGGCATGTGGACACCACCCTGTTCCCACGCCAGCCCAGAGCCACTCGCCCAGCTGGCGCTAGGGGCTGGGGGAGGAGCCTGGCCCGCTGTACGGGGGTGTGAGCAGCTCGCACGCCCACCGCAAGTGGTTGCTGTGCTGATGCTAGTGACGCCCAAAGAATTCGAAGTGCAGCCCCCGCCCGCCAGCGGTGAGTCGGAGGGAACCCGGCCAGGAGCTCTAGAGACTCCCTGGAGCTGCCCTGTGGCACAGAGCTTGGGCGGGGGCCCCTCTGCTGGACTGCACAGCTTGGGGGTGGGGGGTTGCTGAGATCAGAGTGTTTTTACGGACTGGTCCGATTTTAGCTCTTTTTTACGGACTGTCTGTGACTGTGCTCAGGGGTGGGAGCCCTGTCCAGGGTTGGGGAGGGGGTGTCAGTTCTATTGCTGCAGCCTCCTGTGGCCAGGAACCAGGTGGTTCCTCCAGCTGCCCACGTGAGCTCCCCTGGCTGCCCCAGGCCTGGCCCAGTTATCCATTAACCCCCAGTTAAATATCAGCCCCACAGAGCCACTATTTGCTCACCTGCAGTGCCAGATTCACACCCTGCAGTTAATTAAGAGTCACCCGAGTCAATATGTGTGTGTCTTGCCTGCTAGCCAGGATCCCTTCTAGGCTTGCCAGGTGTCCGGTTTTCAACCGGAACGTCCAGTCAAAAAGGGACCGTGGCAGCACTGGTTAGCATTGCTCTGGGCATGGGCTACCGGTGGCACTCACCTGGGGTAACTCCCAGGAAGCTGCAGCAAGCATGTCCCCATGGCTTCTAGTTGGTGAGGGAGGTTCTGTGAGCTCCCATTGGCTGCGCTTATGAGCCAACGGGAGCTGCAGAGCCGGCACCCTCTTCCAGCTCTTCCCCCACAGCAATGACCACTCCTGTGTCTAAAAGCTGCAGGGGCCTGTGTCTGCTTCCCGGGAGGTGTTTGAGGTAAGCACTGCCCACATCCTGCACCCCGCAATCCCTCCTGTGTCCCAACCCCCTGCCCCCTCCTGCAGCCTAACCCCCTCATCCCTAGCCCCACCCCACTGCTCACACCCTCAGTGGGACCCCTCACCTATCCTGCACCCTAATCCCCTGCCTCAGACCAGAGCCTCCTCCGGTAACCTGAATCCCTAATTTCTGACCCCACTCTGGAGCCCATGCCCCTAGCTGGAGCACTCACCCCATCCTCATGCTCTCTGCAACACCCTGAACCCCTCATTTCTGGCCCCATTCTGGACCCTGCATCCCCTGCCCAGAGTCTGTATCCTCTCCCACACACCAACCCCCAGACTCAGCTTTGCCACCTGGAGCCTGTGCTCCAAACCCCTCAACCAGCCTGGTGGAAATGCTGGGCTGCAGGCTCTTGCATTCCAACCCTACGGAGGCAGTAACGACATTTCCACAGAGTCCAAAGCGCTGGGGCCAAGGAGCAGGGGTTCTCCATAGCTCACCCAGGGCAAACTGGCCCTTATCTGCCATTAAATGGTTCCCCTAAAAATGGGACAAGCTCAGCCCAGCCTGTTTGTCCTCCCTCAAGCGACCCCCACTTGGTTCCCCCCTTCCAGATACAATTCCGTGGGCCCAGCCATGGTGGAGGAAATAGTAGGAGTGAGTGGAGGGCGTCAGGGGACCCTCCAGCTGAAACAGGCCCATGTTCGGCCAATCACTTATGAGCCAGCAGGGCAAAGGAAGGCCCCTGATGACATGGCGACTCTGTCAGTGAGAAAGGCTGGATCCTTGAGGGTATGTCTACACTACCTTCCTATTTCGAACTAGGAGGGTAATGTAGGCATACCGCACTTGCAAATGAAGCCTGGGATTTGAATTTCCCGGGCTTCATTTGCATAAGCCGGGCGCCGCCATTTTTAAATCCTGGCTGGTTCGAACCCCGTGCCGCGAGTGAGCAGTAGGGGAGGGGTGAGGCAGAGGGGGCAAGCAGTGAATGGCGGGTAGAGGCTAAGTGGGGGTGGGATCTTGGGGAAAATAAGGTGTGAGGGGCGGGGCCATGTTGTCAGCACCAGGCCCTTTCTGAGCATGGGCCCGGCCCAGTGACCCTCTTGCAAGCCCAGTGGTGCTCCTGGCCCAGCAGTGCAAAGGCAGACCCTTGTTGCCATGGTGACCCCAACTCGTTGGCATCCCCTGTGCGAGTTTGGCCAACGACCCTGCAGCTCGTGCAGGCCAAAGCCCTGTGGCGGCCGGGCACTGACTCCGAGCCCAGTCTCTTGCCAATGTCTAAGCAAGGCCCTCGGCCCTCTCGTGAGGCGCAGGAAGGACGGAGGCTGCGTCCCCTGCTCACGTGCGGGATGTTTAGCTCCTGAGGAGCCTGTGACCTGCGGTCTCATCCTGGGAGTCAAGTTATCAAAGCCTCAGTCTCGTCCCCCCGGCAGCCTCCACCTCACAGCCCCCTTCCCCGCTGAGAGCCAAGCAGGGGAGATGGCACCGGGCCATGAGGGGGCTGAGTTTGTGCTTCAGGCTGGCCAGGCAGTCGGCTATGGGCCTTCCATCCCCCGCTGCCCCTGGCTGTGCGGGCATCAGGGAAAGGCCTGAACCTGCTGTCTCTGGGCACTGTCAGGGGTGGCGAGAGCTGCGTGAGTCACAGCCCTGCACAGCACTGGCACAGGGAAACCCTGCAGCTAAGCTCTGGAGTGGCAGGGCCTGGGAGGGGAGCGATTCCCAGCCTGTTCACACCCCCACCCTACAGGCTCCACAATAGCCCCCGGGGCAGGGCCCTTGCACCCTCCTCACCCCCCAGTCCCTTCCCAGGGCCCTGCCTCCAGGGAGTGAGGGGCTGCTTCATCCGCTAGGCACCCTCCCCTGCGGAGCCACCTCCTTGGCCAGTCCCCTTCAGCCAGATTCTCTGGTGTATGTGTGTGTGTTTGTGTGTGAGACCCTGCACTTAGAAAAACAACTCAACACCTGCTATCAGGACAGGCAGGTCCATCCCATGAGCCCAGAGAGCATTGGGCAGAGAAGTTTGGGTCAACTGGTACGTCAGCTCCCCTGCCTCATGTGCGAGGGGTGTGTGGGGCTGTGCGCGTCACCTCTCCCTGTGAGCGTATGTGGCAAAGCAGGGGCGTGTCTGTGTTACCCCTCCCGGTGAGAACCGGAAAGCCCTAAAGAGAAGAAGGCAAATAAAAAAGAATCCATCTACGCAGGATTTCTTTTTAGCGGCGGCTCCGTAAACTGGATGTTACTGTTTGTACTGCATGGTTCTGATTGATTGCTGTTGAACCCCCTTGAAACTGGGCCACTCTGATGAAGCTGACATAGCAGAAGTTGGCGATGGGGAAGGGGAGGCAGAAGGGGACGACAAACTCCAGGCAGACAAGGAGGAGAACCAGGAGCTATGCAGGGGAGGGACACATGAATGGAGGGTACAGTCCCACGGGGGCTCAGGACCACACACTGGACTAGGGTTGCCAGATAGTTTCACAAAAAATATCAAACATGGCATGAGAAAAATTGGTTGAGAAAACAAACAAACAAACAAAATAACAACAAAACCGGGGAACAACAACAAAAAAAGAGTCACGGCCCCTTTCCATCCCCATACTCTCCTCACCGGAAGTGGCGGGGGAAGAATGTCCCAAGCAGCCTTCCGTCCGAGAAAAACATACATGTCTGGTATTTTGGTTTTTTTTTTTTACCAGACACATACCGCAAATACGAGGCTGTCCAGTCCAATACCCAGAGCCAGCCCAAGTCATTCCCATTCTTTATATTCCTTTCCCCAGGGCGGGAATCTTTGTTCAATTCCCATCTCTCCCACCATGTGGAAAAGTACAAAATTCAAGATGGCTTCCAGCAGCAGGTGGGCCCTGGCGTGCGGCGCATCTGCAGTCCTGCCCCCGCTCGGCCTGGCAGCACCACTATTGTCCGGTCAGCCCATAGCTTGGGCCAGCTCTGCCAATGCCGGACACCTGGCAACCCTAATTGTTAGTGGGTATGAGGTGATAAGATTCGCTGCACAGTTGTCTGTAGAATGTGGGGAGGAGCAGTCTATGAATCCAGCTGAAGAGCATAATGGTTTGTTTCCCATTCTTTATATTCCTTTCCCCAGGGCGGGAATCTTTGTTCAATTCCCATCTCTCCCACCATGTGGAAAAGTACAAAATTCAAGATGGCTTCCAGCACCAGGCGGCATGGTCACATGTCTCTGGAGGACCAACCATAGTCCAGGCGCACCAGAAAATCAAGAAACATTGAGGAGTCCTGTGGCACCTTAAATACTCACAATTCATTTATCTGGGTCTGAGCTCTCATGGGTAAAAGCCACTTTGTCAGCAGCATGGAGTGGAAACCACAGAGGTTGGGATCTCTCTATCTATCTATGCTACTCCTCCACTCCAAGACACAGAGAACTGAGTTCACCTCGTTGACACTGATCCTACACTAGATAGACAGAGATAGAGATAGAGATAGAGATAGATACACAGGCTAGCATATCAAAAGTAGAGAGTTACTTATCAAGTGCAGGATCAGTGTTAATGAGGCCAATTCACAGAATCCCAGGGCTGGCAGAGACTCCATCCCCCAGCCCAAAGCAGGACCAACCCAACTCAATCATATCTGGCTCCTCCCAGTCCCCTCTCTAACCATCGGACCACCCTCTCCCCAGGCATGGATGAAACCCAGGAATCCTCACTCCCTGCTCTAACCACTAGCACCCATTCCCCTACCAAAGCTAGGGTAAGAATGCATGAGTCCTAGTTCCCTGCCTCTTGTGCTAACCACTAGACCTCACTGCTCTGCTAGAGCTGTGGCTAGAATACCAGGCCAGCTGGGCTATCAATCACCCTTTTACTTTCCTGATTGTTTGTTTTCTCATTTTGCAAAAGCAAAGTTAAACTTTACAGAGAGGCCTGGGCATGGCTGGTAAATGCAAACACACACCCTCCAGGGCTGGGAACAAAACCCAGGCATCCTAGTTCCTGTCCCCACCCCCAGCTTTACCCAGAAGACCCCACTTACCTCCCAAAGCTGGCAAAAGAATCCAGCAGTGCACTCTGCAGTCCTGCTCTAATCCCATTTTCTTCTAGTATCAGGGACAGAACCCAGGAATCCTCACTCCCAGTCTCTAACCACTAGACCCCCCTTCCCTCCCAGAGCTGGGTATGGACCCTAGGTATCCAGGGGTGGCCCTAAAGTAGCTGCCAGCAACTGGTGCCCTAGGCGAACCATACAATCGGTGCTCCCACCTCCAAACCCCTCAATAATATTGCGCCACCATTTGGCACCCCATTTAACTTGGCGCTCCAGGCGACCGCCTAGTTCGCCTATATGAATGGGCCGCCCCTGTAGGTATCTTCACACCCAGCACTGCACTCTAACCATCACCCCCCACTGCCCTCTCTGTGAGCCATGGCCTGGGTAGCTAGAGAGCCCATCCTTACCTCTTCAGCGGCAGGCATGCAAGGAGCGTGCAGCAGGGATGGAACCCAGGAGTCCAGGCTGGGAGCCACTCAGAGGCTGTTTCCAGGAAGGGCTGGTCTCCTGAGCCCAGGCTGGGCAGTGAGTGTGCTGCCACCCAGCTGACTGGTTGAGTTGAGCCTCTGGCTGCTCCCCAGGAAAACCCCCTGCTCCTCTCCTCCGAGATCCACGCACAAAGGCCGAGAGATGCTGCCGTCCTCAAGAGGGTCTGGTGACCTCCCCCAGCACTCTTGGGTGCTGCGCTTGGGAAGGAGAGTGGTGTCCAGTGGTTAGAGGGACAGAGCTAGGTTCAAGCCCAATCTCTGAGAGAGGAGTGGGGTCTAGTGGTTACAGTAGTGAGGGCTCAGCCTAGTGGACCAATCCCAGGGTGCTGCTCTGGGTTTAGGGCTGTTTCTTTGATCTCTCTGAAGTGCGATATTAAATAAACAAGCAAATCCAGGCCCAGATTTCTTTGCTTGGGATCTGGGGTGCATCAAATCCCTCCACAGAGCACTGAGACCAGCCCAGTAGCCATAGCTGAGCGGCCGGGAATGCTGCCTTAGGGCTGAAGACAGAGGCAACGGGCCAGCTCCCAGCGGGGGACAATCGGCCACGGCTCCCCTGAATGCCAGAGGCAAAGGGTCCCCAGGTCCCATCCAGGCAGTGTTGTGGGGGAGGGGACATGAATATTCATGGGCCAGTGCTGGGAAACCAATGAGACACAAAGTCCTAAGGCATCGTGGCCAAGGGGGCGGCATGAGCGAGGAGAGTCCCTGGCTTCAGCCTCCCTCCCCGTGGCCTTGCTTTGGGGAGGGATGAATGAGCCCCACAATGCAGACACCCCCTCCCCCACATCTCGTGCAGCACTTGGGGTCTGGTCAGGAGTCCCTCCTGTGTCCCTGGGCGCAGCGTTAGTTCTTATTTAAATGGGTCTGATAGCATCAGTGCTGTGACACAAAGCCGAGATGCTGGGCGCCCGCCGTTGGGACGCAGGCAGGGACGGATGGACGGACGTGAGTCCAGGCCTGCCTGGGGCTGGCTCCCCCGTCCTTCCAGAAGGGAGGTGGGGTTCAGAGGGGGGCGTGTATCCTGCAGGCTACACGTCTGGCACCGCTGGACCCTCCCTACGCTCTTCGGCTGGGATAGCCCTTGGCCCGGGAGCCCTGGGTCCCAGCTCCCTGCTCTAAGCCACCTCACATAGGCCCCCGGCGCCTCACGCTGGACATCTGCCCAGTCGGGGTAATGCTCTATCCGTGGGGTTTTTATGACTGACAGCTGGGTTCTCCATGCCCCCTGAGCCAGCACCCCAGAGACGGGAAAGGCTGGGTCCTGCCAGCCCCAGCCCCTGCCCTGAGGCCATCAGAGCCAGCACCCCCTAGAGGAAATCTGTGGGCACCTCCTGGGTGCTGGAGGTTGCCCGGTTTGATTTTCCAAACATCTGGCTGCTGAAGGGTTGCAAAGGCCCCACCTCAGCCCTGACCACAGGGGGCCAGCGCTGGGCAGCCATTTCCCTGTCTCACCACGGGCAGAACCTCCCTGCAGCCAATGGGGCAGCCCACCCCGGTGGGGACAGAGGCTTTGGCTCCTCTGCTCGCGGGGTAGTGGTGGTGCTGGAAGTCAGGATGCCTGGTTCTCTCCCCGGCTGTCCAAGGAAGTGAGTCTAGGCATTAGAGCAGGTGCTGGGAGCCAGGCCTGCTGGGCTAAGGGCCGGCCTGGCCAAAGAGCGTAGGGGGGTCCATAGATGCCAAGCGCGTACCCTGCAGTGATACACGCCCCGATCCGAAACCCACCTCCCCTCTGGAAGGACGGGTGAACCAGCCCTGGGCAGGCCCGGATTAATGTCCATCCGTCTGTCCCTGCCCGCGCCCCAACAGCTTTGTTTCACAGCACCGATGCTATCGGGCCTAAGCAAATAGGAACTGAGGCAGCTACCCCGAGGGGGAAGGAGGGAGACACAGCTAGACCCTGAGTTGTACAAGAGACTTGGCCGGGGGTGGGGGCAGGGTGTCTGCATTTTGGGGGCTCATTCCTCCCTCTCCAAAGCAAGGCCCTGGGGAGGGGGGGGGGTGAGGCCCCATTCTCCCCCTCCCCCGCTGCCCTGGCCACAATGCCTTGGAGCAGTCTGCAGAGCCCTGGGACAGCTGCTCTCATTGGTTTCCAGAAGGGACCTGGGGACCCGTCACGTCTAGCACCCTGGCCACGGCTCCAGGGGAATGACGGCCAGTTGATCCCCTCTGGGATCTGGCTCGTTGCCTCTGTCATTAGCCTCTGGAAGGATTCCCGGACACTCAGCTGTGGCTACTGGGCCGGTCTCGGAATCGGATTTGCCTGTTGATTTAATATCACGCTTCTGAGAGATGCTGCAGCCTGGGAGACCAAAGAAACTGCCCTAAACCCAGCGCAGCATCTGCCCCAGCACCCTGGGGTTGCACCACTAGGCCCCCTTCCCCTCCCAGAATAGGGACTCCAGGCATGAGTCCTGGCTCCCAGCCCCCTTGGTCTCTAACCACTAGACCCTCTTCCCCTACCTGAGATAGGGATAGAAACTTGAAGACCTGGCATAGGCCCCTCTACTCTAACCACTAGACCCCACTCCACTTGGTGATGGGGAAAACCTCAGGAGTCCCCCCCCCAGCAGGCTGTAGTAGCGAGGGGGGAAGGGAACACCACACCTCATGGGAACATGTTGGCACAAACCTCCTGGAAGGCAGGAGGAAGTAACACTGGCATCTCTCAGCCTTTCTGCGTGGATCTCCGAGGAGGGAGGCCAGAGGGTTTCCTGGGGCGCCGCCACAGATACAACCAGCCAGCTGGGCTGCCGAGAGCTCCCTCCAGCTCTTCACCCTGACACATCCCCTGTGGCTCCCAGCCCAGGCTCCTGGGTTCCAGCCGTTCGGCAGGCTCCCTGTGCGCTGGCTGCTGGGGAGGAGGTAAGGATGGGCTCTTCTCCTGCCTGGTGCCGCAGCTCACAGGGAGGGGAGTGAGGGCTAATGGTTAGAGCACCGGCCTGGTGTGCAGATGCGAAGGTTCTGTCTCCAGCTCTGGGTGAGGAGCGGGGTCTAGTGGTTAGACCATTGGGTAGGTGCTGGGAGCCAGGACCCCTGGGCTCTATTGCTGGCATTGGACGGGGAATGGGTTGTTTTTGCAGCGCTCAAAGGTGACTAGGTCCTAGCAGTTAAAGCCAGGGGTGGGTGCCAGGACACCTGGGTTCTGTTCCCAAGCCTGGCCAGGGTGTATTTGCCTTTCCTTGTCCTGCCCAGGCCCCTCTGCTTTTGCAAAACAAAAAATCAAAGTGAAAGGATGCTTGCTGGCTCATCTGACATGGGATTCTGGCTCCGGCAGGGCAGTGGGATCTAGTGGTTACAGCAGGGAGTTAGGACTCCTGGGTTCTATCCCAAATTGGAGGCATGTAGTCTAATGGTTAGAACAGGGGGCTAGGAGGAGCCAGGACTCCTGGGTTCTTTTCCCCAGCATGACTAAATCCTTTCCCTGCTCTGACCCTCCGTTCTTCCACCGGAGCAGGTTTGTGACTAACGTTTGCCTAGCACCAGCGATCAGGGCTGAGCCAAACCGGCTGGGGCAGCAGGGAAGGGGGATAGAAATGTGTGGAGCTCAGCTGAGGGAATTTACAAAGCAGACAGTAATCCTGTTAGAGACTAACCAAAAATGTAGATGGTAGGTATCATGAGCGTTCGTGGGCACAGCCCACTTCTCCAGATATGGTGGGGAGGGGAAGAGGGAAGCCCTGAGACAGAAGAGCCAGTGGTCTGGATATGGGGGCACCCAGCTCTGGGATAGGACAGGGAGGTACCAGACGGGATGTGGGGTGGGGTCATTAAGTCCCCCACAGAATGGGTCCTCCAATTGGAGAGAGACTGGAGGGGCCATTCCTCCCCCCTTGGGGCACCTCCATTGCCAGGGGTTCTGAGAGCCCAGCTAGCGGGTCTGATCCTGTCCCGGTTCCATGTCCTGCCGCCGGGCCCAGCAGTGACGGGCTGGGAGGGAAAGCGGGTTCCCTCCGTCGGGGGCAGCGGTGGGACGGATGGTTTGTCAGTGCAGGAGGCAGGACAAGGAGGGATGTGCTGGCGTCCACCCCAGCCTGTCCTAGAGCCCAGGGATCCTGGCTCCCAGCCCCCTGCTCTGACCCACTAGCTCCCCCCCGGGATTGGTAGGGGAGCCACGGGCTGGCTGTGCCCAGGGAGGCTATTTAACAATCGATCCCCAGTGCTGGGAGGCGGGAGATGAGCTGCCTGCATCCCGGGGAAGGAGGGGCCTATTGCAGCTTGGGGTAAGGGCCCCCCAGCCTGTCCAGGATGCGGGTGTCAGGTGCCTGAGCCGTGTGAAGCCTGGTTGGCCTCTCTTCCCAATCACTGGGATGGCTCAGTGCCTGGGGGAGGCAGATCTCCTGGGTTCTCACCGGCCTCTGGGAGCAAGTGGGGTCTAGAGATTAGAGTGTGGGGCAGGGGGTGCTGAGAGGCAGGATTCCTAGATTCTCTCCCTAGCGCTCGGAGGGGAGTGTGATCTAGTAGTTAGAGCAGTAAGCAGCAGGGGGTCAGGACTCCTGGGTTCTCTCCCCTAGCTCTGGGAGGGGAGTGGGGTCTAGTGGCTCCCAGGAGCTCACCTGGTGCTTCCTGGCAGGCATCAGATCTGTTCAGTTTTCTCTCCCCAATGGCCATTCCAGTTCATAACACACAGGGCTCCCCCTTGTCTCCCCTGCTGAAGTTCTCTCCTCAGCGTGCTTGCAGCTTGCAGAGTAGGTGGGGGGGGGGGGGAGAAAAGGCCAAGCCATGAGGCCTCTGTCCCCTTATTTTCATGTCCTCGGACCTGTCCAAGTGGGCTTTGCTGAGCCAGTGAACCCCCCGTTGTGTGGTGCTTGAATTGCAGCTAAACTCCCCGGCTGACGAACGGTCGGTGAACGCCCACGTGGCTGGAGGTCGCTACATTTGTAGGAAGGACTCTCAAACTTACAGCATTTTCCACAGACAACTGCACCGCAAATCTTATCCCCTCGTGCCCATGAACGATGAAGAAACAGAACGACGGGTTTGCGCCGAGCATCCCCTTCCACAGGCTCTTTGACCTGGCAGCTTTTCCATGACACGTAACATAGTGAGGTGACAGTGGGGAACACGGGTTCCTGCGTGTTGCTTTGGGGGTACCAAGGGCCACAGAGGGGAGAGGGATGGAGTGGTCTGGAGCTGGGGGGATTGGAGCCAGGACGCCTGGGTTGCTGCAGTAGCTGACGAGCCCATTGCTTTTGTAGGCACCAAGAAGATGAGTTTGAACATTTCCATCCCACTGCTACTCACCGTCTATATCGTCACCTTCGTGATCGGCCTCCCGTCCAACCTCCTGGCCTTCTACACCTTCCTGGTGAAGGTCCGCCAGAAACCCGCCCCTGTCGACATCCTTCTGCTCAACCTCACCGTCTCCGACATCTTGCTCCTCGTCTTCCTCCCCTTCAAGATGGTGGAGGCCGCCTCCGGCATGGAGTGGCCCTTGTCCGGTTTCCTCTGCCAACTCACCAACTTCATCTACTACAGCAGCATCTACATCAGCTCCCTCTTCCTCATGGCCATCAGCGTTGAGCGCTACTTGGGGGTGGCCTTCCCCATCAAGTACAAGCTCTGGCGCCGACCAGCCTACGCCATCGCCGCCTCCGTGATCTTCTGGGTGGTGGCCTGCAGCCACTGCAGCATCTTCTACATTCTCCAGTACCATGACCAGAGCCCCAATGGCACCGTGGCAGCACACAACGAGTCTCACTGCTCCGAACATTTCTCCCCTACGCAGCTCCAGGTCCTCCTCTGTGTCCAGCTGGAATTCTTTATTGTGCTCTTCTGCCTGCCCTTCATTGTTACCGTCTTCTGCTACGTCAACTTTGTCCGCATCCTGGTGGCCTTGCCCAACATCCTGGCCCGGAAGAAGCAGCGCGCCGTGGGCCTGGTTGTGGCCACCTTGTTCAACTTCATAGTCTGTTTTGCCCCTTACAACCTGTCCCATGTGGTGGGCTTTGTCCAGAACGACAGCCCCCCCTGGAAGGTGTACGCTCTTCTTCTCAGCACCCTCAATACCTGCTTGGACCCTGCCATCTTCTACTTCTCCTCCACCATTGTCCAATGGTCCATAACCAACTGCCTGGCCAGCCTGAGGCACAAACTCAGCACCCTCATGGCCCGGTGCCATCTCCCCTGCTTGACTTGCTGTGGGGAAGGAGGCAGCCAGGTGGAGGCAGCCAGTGGGGACAAAGGTGAGTTATCTACGAATTCACTCCCCAGATGAGACTGCCTCACAGCTTCCTCCACAGACCCTTCCTTGTCCCAGACTGTGTCGGAGCAAGAGATGGAGCCTTCGACCTGGGGATGGCATCTTCTGGCCTTTCCTGCACCTCACTAGAGGGCCATGGGCCTTGCTTAGGCCCAGACTACACCACCGCTGGCCATCAATCTAAGTTACCATGGGTGAGGTCGACATACTTAGATCCTGCGGTATCTTCACAGTCATAAACCCACCGCTGAGGCTGTCCCGTCGACTCCACCTATGCCTCTCGTTCTGGGGAGTACCAGTGTTGCTGGGAGAGTGTTCAGCGACGCCATAAATCCACCTCCACTGGATTGCTCACTGTCCATCAACATGGACACCGACAACATGGTGTCGACATGGGTACCGACAACATGGCCTTAGCCACCCGCGGGCAGCGAGTTTTTGAGTCGTTGACCAACTTCCACAGGGATTTGGCCAATGGGAGCTTCAGAGTCACTGGCTAAGCTTGCACAGGGATTTGGCCACCTGGAGTTGGGGTTTCCATGGTGCCAAGGGCCTTCCGTTGCTGCTGCTGGATCAGGAGCAGTGCTGGATTTCTAATGGTGTCACAAGGGCCAGGTCCACACTAAGCAGGGGCCCAGGCACTGGGAACATGGCACCCCCTTCACTCCATCCCCAGGGCCCACCCCCACTCGACTCCCCCTCACATCCTGCTTGCAGTCCCCTTTGCTCCCTGCCTGGGGCTCCCCCCAATCTGCCAGTGCCCCTCAATCACTTACCTGCAGCCCCCTGCTGGCCCAGCCGTGGGCTCCTGTCACGTTACCAAATTTGAGGGAAGCAGCAAGATCACTGCTGCACCCATAGGTGGGGGTGTTGGCCCCAAAAATGGTATAAAAGGGGGGCCATGTGAGGTGTTGAATAGAAGCTCACTGTCTGCTAATCCTATGTACGCTAGTCATGTGATTGTATAATGTCTGTGTGTGAAGTTATAAGCATGTACTTCGTATGGATACTGAATATTTCTCCGCATGTGGTTGAGCATTGAGCAGAGCCCGGCCTATGGACATGCTAATTAGCGAGGCTATGTGGGACAATGGCACTCATTGGGCCAAGGACACACCTCAAGAATGAGGCCTGACACCTAAGGGCTACCAGCAGGGAACACAGGGATAGGCCGCTGGCCAGGTGACCTGCTGCAGCCAAGAAGAGACCAGGAAGGATGTATAAAGAGGCCATGTGACTGACTCCATCTTGATACTCAGCTCAGCACTTCATCCCAGAGGCAGCAGTCCAGGGATCGAAGAGCCGGAAAGAACTGTGGACCCATCCTGATCCTAGGATGCGCAACAAGGACTTTTAAGCCAGCAGCTGTAACATCTCTACTAGAGCCTGCATCGAGAACTGGGGGATTTGATGCATGTAATGTATGATACTTTAGCAACCTGACTCTCATGCTTTTCTTTCTTGTGTAATAAACCTTTAGGGTGTGTCTAGACTGCAGGCTTCTTTCGAAAGAGCCTCTTTCGAAAGCATCTTTCGAAAGAGCCTCTTTCGAAAGATCGCGTCTAGACTGCAGGCGGATCTTTCGATAGCGGAAATCCGCTTTTTCGAAAGAGAGCACCCAGCGAGTCTGGATGCTCTCTTTCGAAGACAGCCTCTTTACATTGAAGAACGCCTTCCTTCGAAAGAAGAACTTTCGAAGGAAGGCGTTCTTCCTCGTGAAACGAGGTTTACCGCCATCGAAAGAAAAGCCGCGTTCTTTCGAAATAATTTCGAAAGAACGCGGCTTGAGTCTGGATGCAGGGGAAGTTCTTTCGAAAAAAGGCTACTTTTTTCGAAAGAATCCCTGAGTGTGGACACAGCCTCAGATGTTAGATGCTAAAGGATTGGCTCAGCGTGGTTTATGAGTAAGGTCCAGAGGGTAAATTGACCAGGGATCTGTGGCTGGTTTCTTGGAACCGGACAGAACTTTTTCAGGGTAGATGGGATTGGGTTTTAAGATGCCCGGGGCCATCTGAGGCATGGATATTGCTGGGGTGTCGGAGGGGTTTTGCTCATGAGGCTTCAGGCAGGCAGCTGAAGCGCTCTGTGGGACTGGTTTGTGGCCTGTTTGGGAAGGTCTCCAGTCTGGGGCTGAAAGGAACCCCAAATTTGAGCAATTCGCCCTGAGCGGACGCCCTCAGCTGTGCCCAGACCCGGCCCGGTCTGTCACAGCTCCCCTCCTCAGCTCTGCCAGTGCTCACACTATGTGTTTATGGGGGTCGTGTGGGTGGGCTCTTGCTTTGGGGAAACCCTCTAGGAGAGGGCGGGAGTGGCTGCTCCCACAAAGCACCCCCCTGGCTGCCCCAGGCCCTGCCTGGCCCAGTTATTCATTAACTCCCAATGAATATCAGCCCCATGGCGATGCTGTTTGCTCACTCCTGGCCGTGCGGTGCCAAATTCACACCCTGCAATTAGTTAAGTCGCCAGCAACAATACGAGTGTGTCCTGCCCCCAGCACGCTCTCCTCAAGGGTTGCCAGGTGTCCTGTTTTGCCTGGAATGCCCGGTTGCAAGGAGACCTTGGCAATACCACTGACCGGGTCATTAAAAGTCCGGTCGGCCCCAGGCAGGCTGGGGGGCAGACAGGGTTTGGGGTGTGGCCTACAGGCAGCACTCACTGGGCACCTCCCAGAAAGCTGCAACCTATCCCTGTGGCTTCTAGGGGTTAGAGTGAGGAGGGAGACCGTGTGTCTCACCCCCTCCTGCACTCCAATCCCAGGCCCCACATTGGAGCCCCCTCCCACATCTCAAACCCCACATTTCTGGCCACACTCCAGAGTCTGCACCCCCTGCCTAGAGCCCATACTCTCTCCCACCCACTAACCCCCAGCCCCAGCTCGGCTTCCCCTCCCACACACCAAGCCCTGCCCTCAGCCTGGTGAAAATGTGTGAGGGTATGTCTACACTAGCCCCCTTGTTCGAACTACCTGTTAAACCTCATTCCAGGAGGAATAACAGGTAGTTTGAACTAGGGCTTTATGTCAAACTACCGGGTCCCTGCTGCTTGTAGACGGGGGCAGTTATTCCAGACTTGTACATTTCAAAAATGGCGACCGGCTGGGAAGATGCAAATCAAGTGCGGAATATTTAAATCCCAGGCTTGATTTGCAACTTCGAATGCCTACATTAGCCTCCCTAGTGATTGGGGGTGGGGGGCAATGGAGGGAAAGGGCATGGAGTGAGTGTTGGGGGTGTGGGTCTTGGAGAAGGGCAAGGGCAGGAGCAGAGTAGGAGGTTGGACAAGGGTGGTCAGTTTTCTGTGAATGGAAAGTTTGGCAGCCCTAGACTGCTCCCACAGCTAGAATCCAGGAGTCCTGGCTCTCAGCCAACCCACCCCCCAGTTCTAACCATTAGACCCTACTCCTCTCCCAGAGAGGGGGACAGAACCCAGGAGTCCTGGCTCCCATCACCCCTGATTCTAACCCACTAGATCCCTCTCCAGCCCTGAAGAATCTGAAAAAAAAATCACTTCTGGGCAATAAATCAATATTGTATTTAATAGGGAGCTAAAGGGGTATCAACTCCACCAATGAAGGGAGGAGGTGCCGGGCATCATGTGAGCGAGAGCTCAGCTCCACGGCTCGATCTGGTACAGTCCGGTGGGGATGGGTGTTCATAGTACATTTGCCTGCTAAATGCTGACCCGCGCCAACAGCGAGCACGGAGGATACCAGCCCTACTACTGCAGAAAAGGACACGCTTCCTTTAGAGCCCATGAGCTCTTCTTCGCTGTGGAGCTAGTCCTGCCTTCAAATCCTGCTCAGTTACTGCCGTCCCACTGCTGCCACCAAGTGGCATTGACCCTTCCCTTGCGCAGAGCAGAGTCCAGTCCAGAGTCCAAATCCTTCCTAACCTAATGGTGGATAACAGCCTTACTACTGCCGCTAGCACCTGGCACTGCTGCTTTAGCAGGAGGGGTGGGGATGTTCCCAGGGCCCCTGGTGTAGTGTGCTGGGCTGCAGCTTCTTGTGTTCCAATCCCACCGAGGCAGTAACTACATTTCCACAGAGAACAACACGCGTTAATACAAGGAGCAAACTTGGGGCCTGCCGGTTTCTGGAGGACCTTCACGAGGAAGGTGTAGAAGGCCAGGAGGTTGGATGGGAGGCCGATCAGGAAGGTGAAGATGTAAATGGTGAGAATTAGCGGGATGGAAATATTTGAACTCATCTTCTTGGCTCCTACAAAGGAGACCGGGCTTGTGAGCTGCCAGAGGAATCCAGGAGTCCCTCTGCTCCAAACCTCCTGATCTCACTCCCCTCCGATCATTCGGGGTAGACCCCAGGAGCTCTCAGTCCTCCCCCCTCTAACCCACTAGCTCTACTCAAACGCCATGCCCGGGAACCCCACCTTCATCAGTGTGGCATGCCCATGGTCTCTTAAATGGTGTGTTTTCTGTCCCCCCCCCCCCGTTCTGTGCAGATATGCGCATCCTTAGCGTGTAGGATGCAATAAGATTTTGCTGTCTGGCTGGCAGCTGTGTTCCCTCTAAGCTGTGTGCTTGTGGGCGCTCAGGAGAGGTTCAAATGAACACCCAGCCTACAGTTTGGTTTGGTTTCTACTGGGGGGGTGCACTCGCCCATGCCTCGGAGGCCGGAAAGCCGCAGGACAGCAGGGCTGGTGGCCGGACAGCCCCCGGTGGGGGAGAGGGGATGGCTGGAGAGCCCCAGGCATGTGGAGCCAGCATCCAGGACCTCAGGCACTGGGCCAGGATCTTGGGGGTGCTGCAGCACCCGCCCACCCGCAGCTCCTTTCCGCTGCCTCACAGCGCTGCCCCCGCAGCTTCCATTAGCCTGGGAACAGAAGCAGCACAGGGCAGAGTCACCATCCGGGACTGGCCCAGGCCTGAGAGCCTCCCCTGGGTGCTCTCCCCAGCAAGAAGGGCCAGTCAGCCCCGTGGTTTATTGGCTACAATCTCCCTGTGTCTGCAGCTGGGGATTTCTTCCCCATCCCATCCAACCCGTCCCAGGACAGCTGGGCTGCAGACGGGAGTTGGCCCTGCCTAACTGCAGCACGCCGGGACGGTGGAGCACCAGGTGGGGAGGGCAGAGATGTCTGGAGAATGGGGAGGGCAGAGGTCTGGAGAATGCACCTGCAGGGGGCCCTGAAAATCGGTGGGGAAAAGCCTCCCCAAGCAGGTCCTGGGCTCAGGAGGAATTTTATGACCCTTTGTGAAACATTCTGAGGAGATTTTTCCCCCAGGTGTGGATAATTCAAACCCTATTGATGGATCATAATCCCACCTGGGCAGGCATCCAGTGTGAGGGGCCAGGGGCACCATCCTCTTGGAGAGGGGAGATCCGCTTCTCTGAGCTGGGCAAGCAAAGGGGAGGCCATGGAGAGACCTGCACTAGGGTGCGTATGTAACCACCAGGAGGCAGACTTGAACCTGGGACCTCTGGAGCTTAGTGTAGGAGCCTCTACAGCAGGCTTGCGCAAAATATGGCCCATGGGCCAGATCCAATCTGCCAAGCCTCCGGGTCTGGCCCAGGGAGGCAGTGGGGAGCCCCAGGCAGGCTCCCCAGCCCCACACGCCGCGCAGAAAAGTTACACTTGAACTTAGCTCCCACCATGTCCTCAGCAGAGATGCCTTCTCCCTATGTAACAGCTGCTGGGCACCCTCCCCAGCCCCTAGGTCACAGCAAAGCCAGGCTCAGACCTGAGGGCCCAGGTGTCAGGACCCCTGGGTTCTATCACAGGAGAGGAGTGTGGTCCAGGATGCCTGGGTTCTCTTCCCAGCTCTGGGAGGGGAGTAGGGTCTAGTAGTTTGGGCACCAGGACTCCGGGGCCACGGGCTGTCATGACCGATGTATACAGGGTTGGTCCATAGATGCCAAGCGTGTAGCCTGCAGTGATCAAAGCTTCCACTGGAAACCTGTTTCCCCTCCTGAAGGCGGGTGAGTCAGCCTGGCACGGCCAGAGGAACGTCCGCTGCCTGTCTTGGCCGTGCCTGGGACTGGCTTTGTCGCACAGCACAGCACCTATGCTATCGGAGCTATGCAAATTGTAACTGATCGGCAAGGAGGGACACGCACCGGACCCAGAGCCCTGCCCGGAGGGTCTGTTTTCCTGGGGCTCAGTCATCCCTGCCCAGAAGCGGGACACACCTCTCCCCACTGTACTGCTTGCAAAGCGCCAGGATGTCTCAGGGTTTTCCCAGCTCTGGCCTGGGCAGAGTTATAAAGCCCGTACGATGTCAGTATTCAGGAACATGGGCTGGGTTGCACTGCTCTGGGCTTTGATATTTCCAGAGCTGCCCCATCTGTGGGCCCAGGATGGCTGGTGGGGTTAGCCAGGACCCTGGGGCTGGCAGCAGTGAGTAACCCTGCCCCACTGCACCCTTTAACCCAGTTCTCCCTCCCTGCCCCACCTCTTCCTGCCCCCTAAATATAATATATGGAGATATACCTACCTCACAGAGCTGGAAGGGACTTCAAGAGGTCATCAAGTCCAGCCCCCTGCCCTCATAGCAAGGCTAAGTACCAGACCTGACAGATTTGCCCCCCTTCTTTAACTGGCCCCTTCAAGGATTGAATTCACCATCCTGGGGTCCAGAAGGCCAATGCTCAAACCCCTGCCCCCGAGCCCAGCCCACATCTTTCAGGCTTCTGCCCCTCTCCCGACCGACGCGGGAATCACGGGTGTGGGGCAGGTGGAGGCCAAGTCACTTGCTGCCACCGGGGCCAGGCCCCCAGGTAACCTCCCAGGCTGCCCTGGGCCCCTCATCCCCCTGAAATGAGGGGCCCCCCAAATTATTCACACCTGGCACCACTGAGCACTGGCCAGTCATGCCAGTGTCCCCTCCCCCGCAATACCACCCCACACCAGACCTGGGGACCTGGTGCCTCTGGCTTCTGGCTATGGCTCCAGGGGTTTTGCCCTGGCTGGGATCCGGCCCGTTGCCTCTGTCTTCAGCCCACAGGCGGGATTCCCGGCCACTCAGCTATGGCTACTGGGCCGGTCTCGGTGCTCTGGGCGGGGGTTTGATGCTCCCTGGAGCTGAAGCTAAGGAATACGGGCTCAGATTCGCTTGTTGATTTCATATCGCGCTTCGGAGAGACGCTGCAGCCTGGGAGACCAAAGAAACTGCCCCAACCCCAGCGCAGCATCTGCCCCAGCGCCCTGGGATTGCACCATTAGACCTCATTCTTCTCCAGAGCCATGGAGTCCTGGCTCCCAACTCCGCCCGCCCCTAACCACTAGACCCCACTCCCCTCCAGAGTAGGGGAGACAACCTAGAAGCAGCGTTCCCTCTGTCTTGTGTGTCCCCGTGCAGAACAGCTTGTGTGATGTGCACCAATGTGGAGGTGGGTATCACGTGACAACAGTCCTTCCACACATGGATAATGGGGGAGGACTGAGGGGGAGGGGTACAGGATGAGGGCTCTGGCTGGGGGACAGGCTCTGGACTGGGGCTGAGGATAAAGGGTTTGGGTGGAGGCTGCTCTGGGGGGAGAGGACTCCCTCCATCCCTCTGCCCCCACTGCCAGGTGAGAGGCATCTCTCCACTGCCACGGGAGCTCCAGGGGGCACTGCCACAGCAGGGCGCTGGTGCCCCAGCAAGGACGGGGCCAGCCTATGCTGGGTGGGGCCTAGGAAGGGGTACTTGTCCCCCAGCTGTGACAGCTCTGGGCAGCTCCATGCTGGGGCTGGCAGGCAGCTCTGTGCTGGGGCTGGCGGGCAGAGGTGCCTCTCCACTGGTCACCGCAGCTTCAGGCTTGGGGCATCTCTCCCTGCTGCAACCCTGAGGCTTTGCATGGGCTTAATAAGAAGCTGCACAGCTTAGGGGGACTTAGCCCAGGGATCTTGGGTCCCCTGCTCTAACCACTAGACTTCCCCTGCCTGAGCTGGGAATAGAGCCCAGGAATCCTGGCCCCCAGCAGGGCGCAGTAGCTGGTTCCCACCTGCGGGGGGACACAAGGAGGTAATGGCTGCATCTCTCAGCATTTCTGTGTGAGTTTCCAAGGAGATGGGCCAGGAAGGGTAGCCAGGTGTCTGGGTTTTGAAGGGATGCTGTGGGCTCTGGTTGGCCCCACTGACAAGTCAGTTAGCAGCCCAGCAGTGGCCTGAGGCTAAGACAGGCTCCCTGGCTGTTCAATGGGGCTTCCCTGGATATTCCTGCACCCCTAGATGCATGGACCTGGTGGTCACCTCCTGCAAGCTGTGGTAAGCCCCCCCACCCACAACCCAACATCCCTCCTGCATCCCATATCCCCCCACCCAAAGTCCTGCTCCAGCCCTGAGCCCCCTCCTGCAGCCCAAGAGCCTCATCCCCAGCCCCACTCCAGAGCCCACATCATGAGCCAGAGTCCTCACACCCCTCCCACACCCCCATACCCCAGTGGGTTTTCCTACATTTCCAAATATATTGATTTCAGCTACAACACAGACTACAAGACAGTGCTCAATTTATATTATTATTTTGTTGCAAATATGCACACGGTGAAGATAAAAACAGTATTTTTCAATTCACCTCATACACAGTCTCTAGTGCAGTCTGTTTAGCAACTTAACAACTTGCAAATGTAGATTTGATTTGGTTACACAACTACCCTCAAAACCAAAACAGCATAAAACTTTAGAGCCTACAAGTCCACTCAGTCCTACTTCTTGTTCAGCCAATTGCTTAGAGCCGCATTTCTCAAACTGTGGGTCCCGACCCCCCAGGGGGTCATGAGCAACTTAGAGGGGGTTTGCAGCAACTTAGAGGAGGGTCGCGGTATCACAAAGTGTGAGAACCCCTGGCTTAGAGAAACAAGTTTGTTTACCAGTACAGGAAATAATGCCACCTGCTTCTTATTTACAATGTCACCTGAAAGTGAAAGCCAGTGTTTGCCTGGTACTTTTATAGCCAGCACTGCACGGTATTTACATGCCAGATACGCTAAATAATCATATGTCCTTTCTCAATTTAGCCACCATTCCAGAGGACATATTCAATGCTGCTGGTGCTTATTAAAAATAAAATGTGGTAATTAAATTTGTGGCTGAATTCCTTCGGGGAGAATTGTATGTCTACCGGCATGTTTGATCTGCCATGTATTTCATATGATAGCAGTCTCGGATGATGACCCAGCCAGCTCATGTTTGTTTTAGGATTCCTTTCACTGCGGATTTTGCAAAAGACGAAGAAGGTACCAATGTGAGATTTTAAAAGCCAGCCCCACCACTCGACCCAAGAACCGAACCCGCCTTCCGAAATCAGAGAGAGGAGTTATGAAGCATTGTTCCAGAACTCTTAAAAGAGCAACTCACGACGGGGTTTTCCAGGATACCGGAGGTTGGAAACCCTACACAGGGGGTTGGCTGACTTCATATTGGGGTTGCCATGGTGTCTGGGCCCCTCTCACCACACACAGGGACTCCCAGCCCTGTCATGGGGCAGCAAGGAGGGGAGCTGCGAGTCTGAGGAGAACCCAGGGCTGAGCTGGCAGGGGGGCTGCAGGTCAGGAGCAAGGCTGACCACAAGGGCTTGCAATCCGGGCTGGCTCTTCCTTCTGTAGCAGCGACTCACTGGCTGTGCCGAGCTTGGCCCTGGGTGGCCCCAGGTGGCCTCCTGTCAGTGCTGCAGTCCTCCTCAGTGGGCGCCTCTGCCCCCCCGACTGCCCCTTTCTGAGCCCCCAGGACCCCTGTGCCTGCCATGGGCCCCCTAGCTCTGGGCCTGTGCATTCCAGGAAGGAATAGAGCAGCCCTGGGCCAGGCGCCCCCCCCCAGCCCAGCATGTCTGCATCTCCCCTGCAGCCAGGGGGCGGGGACTCTGCCTGCTCTTTCTGGGGTGCAGGGCACACAATGAACCAATAAGCTACACAGGGCTGTTTAAATCCTGTTTCCCACTCACACAAACCCGCCCTTCCAATATAAAGAAGCGCTACCAGGAGTGGGGCTCGAACCCACGCAGACACATGTCTATTGGATCTTAAGTCCAACGCCTTAACCACTCGGCCATCCTGGTGACACTCCCTTAACCCTGGATTGTCTCCATGCCCTAATTCTGCAGGAGCAGCCTGCTCCTCAGCAGCTTGGCATTGGCTCCTTTCATGGGGTACAGCCAGGTCAGGGGAGAGTGGTCGGCTACACGGTGAAATGCAGCCCACGCGGATACGGCTGCAGCTTTCTAATGGCCCACTGCAGGGCCAGGCGCCCTCCCATCTGGCTGTGGAGTCTGATCGGCACACACCCCGCCCGGTGCCTGAGGTGCGGGAGAACCAGGAAGGGTTTGCTAAAAACTGGATTGACCCGAACTAAGTCTGGGTAAGTGCCCTTTTCAGCACACAGAGCCCTTTGGCACTGTGAGCCAGACTGCTTTGTTGGGCTTGGCCTTCCTACACAGCACTAACAGGGGGCTGCCAGGGCACTAACATGGGGCGCAAAGCTCCAGAAGGACCCCGCCATCCCAATGAGCCCTGGATCCACGCCTGAGGAGTGGGCCAGTCCCTGCTGGCTGCCATTTTAGCTGGTACTTTGTGTCCTAAACATTAGAATGGCCACACTGGGTCAGACCAAAGGTCCATCTAGCCCAGTGTCCTGTCTGCCCACAGTGGCCCGTACCAGATGCCCCAGAGGGAGGGAACACAACAGGTAATCCTCACGTGATCCCTCCCCTGTCATCCATGTCCAGACAAACAGAGGCTAGGGACCCCATTCCTACCCATCCTGGCTCATAGCCATTGATGGACCTAACCTCCATGAATCTATCTAGCTCTTTTTTGAACCCTGTTAAAGTCCTAGCCTTCCCCACATCCTCTGGCAAGGAGTTCCACAGATTGACTGCACTGAGCGAAGAAAAACTTCCTTATGTTTGTTTTAAACCTGCTGCCTATTAATGTAATTTGATGACCCCTAGTTCTTATCTTGTGGGAACAATTAAATAGCTTTTCTTTATTTACTTTTCCCACCCCACTCATGATTTTAGAGACCTCTATCATATCCCCCCTTAGTCTCCTCTTTTCTAAGCTGAAAAGTTCAAGTCTTTCTAATCTCTCCTCATATGGGACCTGTTCCAAACCCCTCATCATTCCGTTGCCCTTTTCTGAACCTTTTCCAACCTTTCAGTTGCCCTTTTCTGAATCTATTTTCCAAAGCCAATAGATCTTTGTGAGATGTAGGCAGTATTTGACATGTGGGCACCCCATGGCTTTATATAGAGGCAAGAAGTTAGTCTCTGTCTTATTCTCTATCCCTTTTTTAATGATTCCCAACATTCTGTTTGCTTTCTTGACTGCTGCTGCACACTGCATAAATATGAGACCTCTGCCATCCCTGCCATGATTTCCCAGCTTTCATGGTCCATCCGGCATCCTGGAGGTGACCTGCAGCGCATGGTCCTCCCAGGTCTGGACTGGGGAAAGACACAGGTATGGTCACTATAAGCCAGAGAAAAATTCTCCATCCCCCTCAGTAACAGATTCACCAGGCACTGGAAGGTGGCAGGTGCCCCCTTGTGGCCAAAAGGCAGCACCAGGAACCCGAAGAGCACTATTGGGGTGGTGAAGGCCGACTGCGCCCTGGCCTCTGGGTCCAAGGGCACCTGCCAGTACACTGTGGTGAGATCCTAAGAAGGGCCAGACTGGGTCAGTCCAAAGGTCCCTCTGGCCCAGGGTCCTGTCTGCCCACAGTGGCCAATGCCAGATGCCCCTGAGGGAGTGAACAGAACAGGGAATCATGATGTGATCCCTCCCTTGTTGTCTATTCCTAGTCCCTGACAAACAGAGCCTAGGGACACCATTCCTACCCATCCTGGCTAATACGTATTGATGGGCCTCACTTCCATGAATTTATCTAGGGGTTTTGTTTTATTTTTTATTTATTTTTTTAACCCTGTTATAGTCCTGGTCTGCACAACATCATCTGGCAAGGAGTTCCACAGGTTGACGGTGTGCTGTGTGAAGAAGAGCTTCCTTTGGTTTTGATCCATAGTGGTGAGGTACTGGGCTCCCCCCAACTTGTCTAGGAGCTTGTCCACCCTAGGTATGGGATAAGCATTGAACACGGTGCTGGTGTTGAGCTTCCGATAGTCCACACAGAACTGATTGTCCCACCCTTCTTGAGGATCAGCACCATGGGGGAGGTCCAGGGGCAGGAGGACAGCTGGCCCCCCCCTAGAGCCAGCATGTATCCGACCTCTCTCTCCAGGTCCTGGGCTGCTTTCCTAGTGACCCAGAATGGGGTACACCTGATGGGGAAATGGGCTCCCATCTCCACCCGGTGGGCAGCCAGGTTAGGGAGCCCTGGTTGGGAGAACAGCTGCTGGTAGGAACGCAGCACCTCTCTGATCTCTGCCTGCTGGGCTGGGGTTAGCTGGTCAGAGAGGGGAATTGACACCAGCAGGGTGCCAGCCTCAGCCTCTGGGAGGAAACCTACCAGCGGATCCTCCCCCCGTCCTCCCACCACCCACACAGCCAGCACCAACTTCCCCCCGTCCCAGTGTGGTTTCATCATGCGGACATGGTGCACCTGCCGGCTGAGCACCCGGTTGGACAGTTCCATCACATAGTTCACCTCATTTACCTGTCTGATGACTTGAAGGGGTCGTCTCGGGCCGCTTGTAGCTTTTTCGTCCTCAGGGATGAGGAGCATCACCTGGCCCCCAGTGGCATAAGGAGGGCATGAGCAGAGCGGTTGTACCAGGCTTTCTGCCTCCTCTGTGCCACCTTCCCGCACCACACACACACTTCCTCACAGCCTGTTCCCTTCCTGGCCCTGGGGGAATGTGTGTGGGGCAGTGGGATGCAGCTGGCTGTGTGGTGGTGTCTCAGTCTGTCCTGCTGACGTGTGTGTGTGTGTGTGTGCGTGATGGGCTTCCACGTTCCCCTGGCAAGGATTGTCAGGGTCTGTGGAATTAGGATGCAGGTGTGGGAATTGTGTGTGTGTGTGGGAGGGGGTGATTGGGAGGGAGGGGCTCATCCCCTTCAGCAAGGGGTAGCAGGGACACACACACACACACACACACACACACACACACACACACACACACACACACAAAACTGCACAAAATCTCACTACACTAACATACCCCTAAGACATTCACACCCTGTGTGCAGTGGAACAGAATGTGCATGCAGTGGGGTGATCTCACCGCAGCCCCTGAGTGGTGCTAGGGGCGCTGTGCTGCAGGGGGCGAGGTGGGGACTTTCCCCTGGCAATCCAAGCTGTCCCCAATGTCCCAGGTGGCACTAGGGGGTGCTGTGCTGCAAGGGCAGGGTGGGGGCTCTCCCCAGCAGGCAGGGCTGGCCCCAGTGTGGCACTAGGGGGCGCTGTGCTGCAAGGGCAGGGTGGGGGCTCTCCTCAGCTGGCAGGGCTGGCCCCAGTGTGGCAATAGGGGGCGCTGTGCTGCAGGGGCAGGGTGGGGGCTCTCCTCAGCTGGCAGGGCTGACCCCAGTGTGGCACTAGGGGGCGCTGTGCTGCAGGGGCAGGGTGGGGGCTCTCCTCAGCTGGCAGGGCTGACCCCAGTGTGGCACTAGGGGGCGCTGTGCTGCAGGGGCAGGGTGGGGGCTCTCCCGAGCAGGCAGGGGATTTCTGCTCTGTGCATCGGCACCGGCCCTGAATCTCCGGGGTCATCTGGCAGGCTCAGAGCTGGTAGCAAAACTGGTACAGGCCCAGAGCAAGCTGCCCATCCGTCGCTTATGTCAGAGCATCACAGAGCTGGGGGACGGGGGAGCCCAGGGCTGGGCTAGCAGGGGGCTGCGGTCGGGAGTGAGGGGCACTGGCAGAGGAGGGCAGAGTCACCTCCCAGAGCAGGGTAAGGATGAGGATGGGGCGGGGGCGGGGGCTGGGGCGGGGTGCTCTGCCGTGGGCAGCTGGCTGGAGCAGGGCAGTGGGGCAGGGTGGAGCAGGCTGCCCAGCTGCTCTGATTTCTGCTGCCCATGTAGTAAGTGTGTGGGGGGGGAGTGAAGCTGCTGCCACCTCTATGCCAGGCCCCATAATCCTCCGGCTCCTCCCGTCAATAGGACCCTTGGGGCAGCTGCCGCAGGATGGCTCTGCTCCTGTGGGGTTAGAGCAGGGCTGGGCGAGGGGCTAGGCAAGGGGAAAGGAGGGGGCTTGCTGGGTTGGCCCCTCCCTCTGGCACAAGCTGGCGAAATCTTCCCCCCAGCAGCCTTGGGATGTCCTGGGCCTGCCAGTCCCCTGCTCTGGGGCTGGGACAGAGCTGGTACCTGCCAGGGGTTAAGGTTCTGTGTCCCATTCCTTGGCTGGCCCGAGGCCCCACTTTTAAAGGGCCTTCATAGAGAACTGGCAGGGGCCTCGAGAGGTCATCAAGTCCAGTCCCCGACCTCACAGGAGGGCCGGGCACCGTCTGTCTAGACCATCCCTGAGGTGTGTGTCTAACCTGCTCTTAAATATCTCCACAGATGGAGACTCCACAACCCCCCCAGGCAATTTATTCCAGTGCGTAACCACCTGGACAGTTGGGAAGTTTTCCCCAATGTCCAACCTGAACCTCCCTGGCTGCAGTTGAAGCCCATTGCTTCTTGTCCTGTCCTCAGAGGCCAAGGAGAACAATTTTTCTCCCTTCTCCTTTTAGATACTTGAAAACCGCTCTCATGTCCCCTCTCAGTCTTCTCCTTTCCAAACGAAACAAGCCCAATTCTTTCAGTCTTCCCTCAGTCATTGGTACCAGACTTGCCCGTTACTATGGGGTAGGCTCGTTTATTAGGGTTACTCTTCTGGGGGAGTGGGGCTGATCGTTCTATCGGTGCGCTGCTTGTGTGACTTGTGTTCTCATACGGAGCGCTTCTCCTGGCTGCCAGTTCCCTCCCGGTGGAGTATCCCGCAGGGTCTAGGGCTACATCTACACTTCACGCTTATTTAGGAATAAACTATTCCCGTAGAAATACTCCCAAATCGCTTCTCTCGAAATAGTGCGTCTGCCTTACAGGGAAGCAGGGACATGAGTCCGAGGCCGGCTCCCCTAATGTGGACGTGTTACCTCGGCTCCGAGCCCCTGGAGGCGCTGGGGAGTCATGACTTTGATTGGCCTGGGGGATGAGCGCTTTCGAAAGAGCCACAGTGAGGCATCCACACAACCGCTGTTCTGAAATAGCTATTATGGAAGAGACGTCATCCCTCGTGGAATGAGCTTTTCAAACGCCAAAATAACCCACCCGGTATTGCGAAATTATTTCAAAATAACGGGTGAGCCGTGTAGGCGCTCGCATAGTTATTTCAGAGTAACAGACGCTATTCCGGAATAACGCTGCTGTGTAGTCATGCCCTAGATTCCCCCGGGCTGGGTTCTCCCCCACCGGAATCAGACGAACACAAGGACACTCGCACCCCTAGCACAGCGCATCTGAGGGGGCCGGTTATTCAGCACTCAGAAACTCACCCCACATATGTCCCTCCCTGGGCTCAGTTGTCTGGGCTAAGTAGCACTGTTCACTGCCCGCCTCATGCACCCCCAGGTTCAGCACCTCCCGATCCCCACTTTTCCACCACAACCGTTCTGTGTCACTTGATGAGCAAAGCCCACAGGATTTTGGGGCGCTGCAGAGATCTTTGGCTTAGGTACAAGGAGTGTTGTTGCAGAGTGAATGGGGAAGCCAAAACAACACCCCCTGTGGGGGGTGGAGGGTGACAGAGCACACCCATTCTTTCAAAATAACATCCCTGTAAACCTCGTTCCACGAGGAGTGCAGGGCATTTCAGAATAGCGCTTTATTTCGAAATAAGTGCTGTGTAGACAATACCAAATTTCAAAATCTGCGGTTTCAAAATTGACTTGTAGTAAGCTATGCAATTTGTGTAGCTCCAATAGCAGAGCTTATTTCAAGCATTGGGTTCAGTGTAGATGCATCCTAACTAATTACATAGGGCACAGTCAGGAGGCTATTTGGGGCAGGTGGCGGCGTGGGAGAAAGATCTCACCACTCTGGGAAGCTTGAACTAATCTGGGTTCCCACGTGGTAGCTGGGGTCCCAAGTGTTGGGGAAAGGCAGAGCAGAGCTCCCAGCATGATCAGTCAGGAGCAGATGAAGTCCCAGTGAAACTGATGCAGAATTTAGATCCAGGCATCAGAACACATTACCTGAGCGCGGGTCAAGGTGTGTGTGTGTGAGTTTGGAGGGAAACAACAATGGGTCATAGAATCATAGAATAATAGGACTGGAAGGGACCTCGAGAGGTCATCAAGTCCAGCCCCCCACCCTCAAGGCAGGACCAAGCTCTGTCTACACCATCCCTCAAGGGTCAAGGTGGACACTAGGGGTGTGTCTAGACTATAGGGTTTTGTTGACAAAACTATACCTGCGTCTACACTACCACCGAGTTCTGTCCATATAACGTCGACAGAACTCGGCAGTTTTGTCGATGGCAGTAAACCTCATTCTACGAGGAATAACGCCTTTTGTCGACAAGAGTTCTGTTGACAGAAGGCGTTATTACATCTGCACTGTCCTTTGCGTCTACACTCTCATGTCGACAAAGCAGCTTGCTTTGTCGACAGAACTGGATGAAGTCTAGATGCTCTTTGTCGACAGAAGCTTTGTCGACAGTATCTGTCGACAAAGCCTCTGTCGACAAAAGCCTGTAGTCTAGACGTATCCTAGATGTGACTATGGGTGAACAGATGGTTCAAGGGAGTATCCTAAAGCTGTTCTGTGAAGAAATGGATCGTTCCTGGCTATGGGTGGTGTTCTTTCGAGGGAGTTCATACCCCAATTGGGCAATCTCAGCATTTTGGATACCAGTAGAGGATTTATTATTAATATTGGTCTGAGAATGACTCATCTTGGTATGGGCAGGCCTGGGTTCCTTAGTATTGGGAACAGAGATTTTCCATCAGGCCATGCCTTCCTGCTTTCTGTGTCCCACCCAGAGTTCAGTGCGGTTCTTGATTTGGAATCTGTGCTCTCCATTCTGTATGCTAATGGAGACACCTCCCCGAGAGGCTAGGGAGGGATTCCTTAATCCTGCCACCCTTGTCCGGAGGGGCTTAGGTGTCTCTTCCCCGCCTTTTTGTTGCTTTTTTGTATGGGCTTGGGTTCAAGCAGAAGTTTGGGGAAGGGCATGGCCTTTCATGAGGCTTATGCCTGGTGCCTGAAGAACGCAAAGCTAGTAGGTAACATAGGGAGCATCTACACAGCAGTGATATTTTGGACACAATGTGCGTCTACGCAGCAAGCCATTATTTTGAAATATCAGTGAGCTGGAGGACATCTTACTCTGACTCCTGTAACCCTTATTTCACGAGGAGTAAGGGAAGTCGAAGAGTGCCCTCCCTTCCACTTCCTGCTGTGTAGGCAATGCCAAAAGCCGAGTTAAGCTATTTCAACTTAAGCTACGCAACTGACATAGCTCATGTTGCGTAGCTTCATTCGACGTTTGCCCTGCAGTGTGGATGTGCCCATCATATTTCCTAGACCGATAATTTTTGTTGCTCTTCTCTGGACCATCTCCAATTTCTCCACATTTTTCCTGAAATGTGGCACCCAGAACTGGGCACAACACTCCAGTTGAGGCCAAGCGCAGAGTAGAAGGGAAGAATGATTTCTCATGTCTTGCTCACAACGTTCCTGTTTATGCATCTCAGAATGATGTCTGCTTTTTTTGCAACAGTGTCACCCTGTTGACTCATCTTTAGCTTGTGGTCCCCAGATCCTTTTCTGAAGCATCCTTCCTAGATAGTCACTTCCCATTTTGTGTACGTGAAATGGATTGTTCCTTCCTAAGTGGAGCACTTTGCATTTGTCCTTATTGAACTTCATCTTATTTACCTCAGAACATTTCGCCTATTTGTCCAGATAATTTTGAATTAAGACTCTCTCTTCCAAAGCACTTGCCACCCCTCCCAGCTTGGTATCATCTGCAAACTTTATAAGCATCCTCTCTATGCCAATATCTAAATCATTGATGAAGATATTGAGCAGAACTGGTCTAAAAATTGATCCCTACTTATCCCCATGGAACCCTTCCAGCAAGACTGAGAGCCATTGATCTCTACTCTCTGGGTATGTCTACACTTCGGGAAATGTTCAGTATCCTGAAATAGCTATTCCACATCTTGAAAGCGTGCCTATTATTTTGAAATATCTTTCTGACATCCCTGTAAACATTGTTCCATGAGAATTAAACGATGTTTCAGAATAGTGATTTATTTCAAAATAAGTGCTGTGTAGACAGTGCCAAATTACGAAATAAACTATTTTGAAATTGACTTGAAATAAGCTATGCAATTTGTGTAGCTCAAATTGTGTAGCTTATTTTGAGCTAAGGGTGCAGTGAAGACACACTCTCTGAGAATGGTTATCCATCTAGTTATGCCCCCACCTATCTAGATTGTATTGCCCTGGTTTATTTATAAGTAGGTCGTGTGAGACTATATCAAACACTTTGCTGAAGTCTAGGTATACCACATCTACCACTTCCCCCTTATTCGCAAAGCTTGTTTTCCTATCAAAGAAAGCTATCAGATTGGTTTGACATGATTTGTTCTTTACAAATCCATGATGGCTGTTACCCATCATCTTATTATCTTCCAGATGTTTGCAGATGGATTCCTTAACTGTTTGTTCCATTACACTGCTCTACAGCCAAAATGCTTCTGGATAAATGTAGTCAAACTTTACTAATTCTGGGTCACTGAGAATGAAAATGATGCTTAAAATTGTTGATTGGCTCTAGTTTTCAAGATATGCTATTGGGTCAGTATATACGACCCTTGACTTGCGAATGGCAGAGGATAAGTGAGTTATAAAGGGAAGGGATCTCAATTTAAACCAGAAATGACTAAAATACATCTTTGACTGGATCTATGAATAAATCTATAACTGAGTTTGGATAGTACTTGCTTTTTAGGCAAAACAATGAATGATGCAATCTGAAGCTGGTATTGCATCATACATGATATGAATTGCATCACGTTATTCCTAGAAGTCATGGATGTTTTGCTGCATAATGGCAATGTTTTGCCATCAATTCCAGTTGGTCATGCTGTCCATATGAAGGAAACCTATGACAACATGAAAAAACTTTTGAGGTGCATAAACTATGACCAACATCAGTGGCAGCTTTGTGGCGATTTGAAGGTTGTAGCTCTCTTGCTTGGTCTGCAGACTGGATACACAAAGTACTGCTGTTTTCTCTGCGAATGGGATAGTCGTGTAAGAGATTCCCACTACATCAAGATGGATTGGCCACTCCGACAGTCATTGGAGCCTAGGAAGAAAAGTGTTCAGCATCCACCACTTGTTGAATCAAGGAAAATTTTGTTACCATCCTTACACATCAAGCTGGGTCTGATGAAGAACTTTGTCAAGGCCATGGACAAAACACAAGCAGCTTTCAAGTACCTCCGTGGAAAATTTCCAAGGTTAAGTGAAACTAAGATAAAGGAAGGTGTCTTTGTTGGTCCTCAGATTCGTGAACTTCTTCGAGATGATGCATTTGACCAGGCACTGCATGGCAAGGAAAAGACGGCATGGAAAGCCTTCCAGTTAGTGGCAATAAATTTTCTCGAAAACAACAAGGCAGACAACTACAGGTTGTTGGTGGAAAACCTCCTCAAGGCATACAAAAGCCTTGGTTGCAACATGTCACTAAAGATACATTTTTTGCACTCTCATCTAGATTTTTTTCCACCGAACTGCGGAGCAGTGAGCGACGAGCATGGTGAGCGATTTCACCAGGACATTGCAACAATGGAGAAACGCTATCAGGGCAAATGGAGCCCATCAATGTTTGCAAACTATTGCTGGACAGTGACAAGAGATGCTCCATTTAATAAATACAAGAGACTAGCCAAGAAGCGCCGAGTAGACACTGAATAGGACTAAACTATGTACATAATAGTTTTTTGCCTTTCGTTTCATAATAAATTTTATTTATATAACCCTTTTACTGATTTTTAAAGTGTTACATAAACAGGACAGGTGAAATATTATCATGTAAAGCAACCATAAACACATGAAAAGACCTAGGTTTACAATTTATGATTAAAACTCTACTATCTACACAATATATATAGACGTAAAATGTAAAAACTGAAATATCTTGGAAACAGTAGCCAATCAGTTGTTTTAATTGTCATATTTGAATTCAGCACATCAAAATACATAATAAATATCATATATTATCTCTGAAGCAGACGACTTCTAAAAAATTGTAGACCAGTGTTATCTTTCCTGGAACAGAAGTTAAGCTGACCGGTCTTTGGTTTCCTGGGTTGTCCTTTTCTCCCTTTTTATAGAGGGGCACCAATTCCTCCCTATTAGTTAAAAACAAATTTGGAACAGCCTCCCCGCTGTAGATTTCTCTGCCTTCTGAAATAAAAAATTGTCTCCAATACATTCCAAAAGCTTGCTGGATAATCTGTGCCCCTGCTGTGTTACATAGCTGAAGTCCCCCATCACCAGCAAGTTTTGTGCTTTGGATGGTTTTATTAGTTGTTTAAAAAAGCCTCATCCACCTGGGTAGGTGGCTTGTAGTAGACCCCTAGCATGACATCACCCTTGTTTTTTAACTCTTTTAGCCTAACCCAGAGACTCTCAACACATCTGTCTCCTACGTCCATCTCCACCTCAGTCCAAGTGTGTACATTTTTAATGTATACTGCAACACCTCCTCCCTTTTTTCCCTGCCTGTCCTTCCTGAGCAAGCTGTATCCTTCTGTACCAATATCCCAATGGTGTGTATTATCCCACTAAGTCTCTATGATGCCAACTTGGTCAGATTTGTGTTTATTTATTAGCACTTCCTGCTTATTCCCCAGGCTTCTCACACTAGTATATGAGGCAATTAAGGGTAGGTCTGCATTACAGGCGAAGGTCCAATTAATATAGGCCACTTCAGCTACATTAATTGTGTAGCTGAAGTTGAAGTAACTTCCCTCAGCTTTTGGCACTGTCCACGCTGCAGGAAGTCGAAGGGAGAACACGCTCCCTTCTATGTCCCTTGCTCCTCGCGGAAGCTGAGCTACCAGCACCAACCGGAACACCCCTCTCCATTCCTATGAGCTGTCTTCACTAGACCCGTGAATTCAAACTCTGGAAGATCCATGGTGGCAGCTTTGACCTTCCTCTGTAGTGTAGACAGACCCTACAATACTGATTTTGCCTCCCAGATCTGTCTTGCCTCTCCTTTCCCCTCCTATTACAGCCCATGCTTCCCCCAATTTCTGACCCATCTTCGAGCTCTCCGTGTTGTTCACTTACCGGTGAGCTTTGCTTCCCTGCCCCCGTCGAGTCTAATGTAAAGCCCTTCTCACTAGGGTAGCCAATCTGCCTCCAAATCTGCTCTTCCCCTTCCTCACTAGATGGACTCCCTCTCTGCTTAGCAGTCTTTCCTGGAATAGCATCTTGTGGTCAGGGAAGCCAAAGCCCCTTTGGTGACATCGTCTTCGCAGCCAGGCCTTCACCTCCAGAATGCGCCTGTCTCTGCGAGTGCCTTTGACCCAAAGGACTGAAGAGATCCCCACTTGGGTGCCACACCCCTTCACCCGCACTCCTAGAGCCCCGCAGTCACTTCGGCTCTGCCGAGGGCCATTCAGGGTATGTCTAGACTGCAACCCTCTGTCGGCAGAGGGATGCAGATTAGGCAGGTCGACATTGCAAATGAGGCAAGGATTTAAATATCCCGCACCGAATTTGCATAAAAATAGCCGCCACGTTTTGCCGACTCAGCACTTTGTCGGCAAAAAGCGGCAGTCTAGAGGGGGATCTGTCGAGAAAGAAAGCCTTTTTCGACAGATCCTGTAAACCTCCTTGCAGGAGGCATGAGGGCTGTGTCGAAAAAGGCTTTCTTTCTCGACAGATCCCCCTCTAGACTGACGCTTTTTGCCGACAAAGTGCTGAGTCGCCCAAACGTGGCGGCCATTTTAATGCAAATTAGGCACGGGATATTTAAATCCCTGCCTCGTTTGCAATGTCAACCTGCCTAATCTGCATCCCTCTGTGCCTAGAGGGGTGAGTCGCACAGGGTAGGAGTCAGAGGGCCTGATAACCCTCGACATCCCACAGTAGCGTCTTGGATACAGGCCCCTGGCAGGCCACACACCACATGGAATGTCATCTCAGGCTGCGAGACGGGGCCTCCGCCCCCTCAGAAGAAAGTCTCCAACCACCACTGTCCTACGTGTCCTCCTGGGAGTGGTGGCTCAGCCCTCCCTGCCTTGGGGCTCCGTGGCTTCTCCGCCCGAGCAGGTGCTGGGGTGGCGTAACAGTTCTCCAGAACCACGGTGAGTGGGTTGGGATTACTCAGCTGCCAGTGTCCCCACCCTCCCGGGGCCAGAACCCTCTCCGCCCCACCCCGGGTGTGCCAGGCATCCTGTGTAGCTGGACAGCTGCCTCAGCCTGGGAGGCCTCCGGTGAATATGCTCAAGGAATTCCTCCTGGCCTCGGATGCTCCTCGGTCCCGTATTTGTGCCTGTCCCAACATCTTCTTGAAAAGGGGCAAATTGTCCCGTATATTCTGCCCCGCCCCCATCAGTACTGGCCAGTCCTGCTGGCCGGATCCCAGCTCGCCAATGGCGAATGGGGAGTCCAGTGGTTGACGGTGGGGGTGGGGATGCAAGGTGGCTGGTAGCGGGGCGAGGATGCAGCGGGCACAGCTGGCTGGTTCATCCGCGCAACCCTCGCTAGGCGCCAGCTCCCGGCTGGGAAGGCCCTGCCCCCATCCTGTTTCCAGGCAGTGGCTGGTTACATGTTGCGTCTGCTACCCACCCATCAGCCCTGCCCCGGTCCTCTCCCAGTTGCGTTCCGGGCAGGGGCTTAGCACCCACTTCACATCCTCCCACCCAGCCCTGGGTCCTGGGGGTACAGGGCTGCTCCATCAGAGGCTCCCTCCCCTGCTGAGCTACCTCCCTGGCCCAGTGGGTTCCCTTAGGTATCCTTAGGGCTTAATCCCTTCCTGCCCGCTCTGTAGCTGGGGGCCATTGGCGACTGGGTGGTGTCGGTGGCCAGCAGCCCGGAGGTGTGAGCTGCCTTTCGACTCTGTGCAGGCCGGAAGGGGCTAGCTGCTTCCAGTCACAGGGGAAGGTGGGGAGAGAAGAAAAGGGTCCCACCCCCCACCCCCTCCATTCCCTGTGGCTGGAAGAGGCTCCTGTCCCTTCCCTCTTTGCAACCCCTCAGCAGCCACCTTCAGGAAGGCTGCTGGCCACCTTCTAGTGGGAGCCCCCACAGAACTCCAGGAGGGCACACGACACCGCCCCCCCAGTATTGCCTCATGGTGCCGGGTAGCAGGAAAGGTCGATCTTGTCCCGGGAATCCCGCCAGGCGTGGGGAGCAGAGAGCACAGGGCTGGCAGGTGTGCGGAGGTGAGAGAGGTGGATAGAAGTGCATGTCATTTTACCAGGAGGCCGTATTCCACCTAGGAAAAGATGGTCCCTCCCGCCGGCCCCGCCTTCTGAGCCAAATGGCCCTGGGGCCAAACCGGGCCCAGCGCCCCCTAGAGGAAATCTCGTGGGCTGAACGATGCATTTTCCTGGTTTGATTTTCCAGAAGTCTGGCTGCTGAGGGGTTGCAAAGGCCCCACCTGAGCCTCCTGGCAGCCGTTGCAGTCCGCCATTTCTCCTTGCCTCGCGGAGGCAGAACCGGCCTGGCCCAGCCTCCCTGCAGCCAAAGGGGCAACCTACCCCCGGGGGGAGGCAGGATTCAGCTCCTCTACTAGGGGCCTAGTGGTTAGAGCTGGGGGGGGGTGGAGCCAGGTCTCCTGGGTTCTCGGTGGAAGGGGAATCGGGGCGAGTGGTGCAACTCTCAAACTCCATTGCACCACACCCGCTTCCGACGACACGCAGCCAGCTTCCGGCGGCCCCCACGCCCTCTGTGACTCAGTGGTTAGCCAAGGGCACCGGGGCACATGGAGCTATTTTTGGGGTCGGAAAAGAGTTGCTGCTCTGGACAGTCTTTCTATCTGACTGAGATCTGGGCTTCAGCCCCGTGGCAGCTCGGGCTCCCCCCAGACCCCAGAGAGTCTAACGCCACCCAGGACGACTTCATGAAGATGAACCTATTTTGGAGGCCTGACCCATACCTTGAAAACTGCCACTCTTGAAGTCAGAGCAGGGGGACGGGTGAGATCCTGGGTCTCTCCCAGCTCAGGGAGGGCAGTAGGTCTAGTGGTTAGAGCTGGGAGCTGGGCCAAGGGTTATCATGGCACAGGGTAGGTGTCTTGATGCACTAGGGGGGGATTTTATGCGTCCTGGAGCCCAAGCGGAGAAATCCGGACTCGGATTTGCTTGTTGATGTAATATCACACTTCAGAAGGATGCTGCAGCCAGGGACACCGAAGAAACATCCACAAACTCAGCGCGTGTCTGCCCTGGAGCTGCATCACCGGCCCCCCATCACAGAGCTGGGGCTGGAACCCCGGAGTCCCGGCCCCCAGCAGGGTGTGGTGCCGGCAGGGGAGTGTGGCTTTACTCTACCCCGAGTCACGCGGAAGTAACGCTTGCGTCTCACACCCTGGAAAGGGGCTGGTGAGGTTTCCTGGGGCACCACCACACACATCACGTAACCACTCTCTCGGCGGCAGTGTACTCCCCGCCCGGCTGAGGCGCCGGAGAATAGTCCCCAGCTCTGCCCTGACGCTTCGCCCGTGGGGGCTCCCAGCCCGGACTCCTGAGTTCCAGCCCCGCTGCAGGCTCCCCACGCGCTGGCTGCGGAGAGGAGGTGAGGATGGGCTTCTAGCCACCTGGATCAGTGTTTCTAAGCAGGGGAGAGCGGTCCAGTGGTTAGAGTAGGGCCAATTCAGGGTGGTTAAGCACTGGAATAAGTTGCCTAGGGAGGTTGGGGAATCTCCATCACGGGAGAGATTTAAGTTCCCTTCCTGTTCTAGTGTTCTGTGTACCTGGGAGCCAGGATTCCATCACTCACTCTGGCCAGGGAGTGGGGTCTAGTGGTTAAAGCCAGGGAGGGGGGGGGCAGATCTCTTGGATTCTATTCCCACCCCCAATGGGTCTGTTGTACAGGGGTCAAAGCAATGTACATTTCTTACGGGTACTGTCCTATTTCAACCCCTACTGGTGGGGGGAGGGGAGGTTGGGCAGGAGTCTGGGGAGCGTGAGGGGTGCACGAGCCGGGGAAAGAGATTGGGGTGGGGGTGGGGGCTCTGTCCGGGGCGGGAGGAACTGGGGCTGGGAGAGCAGCTCTGTGCCGCCGGCTGCCCGAGGTCCGGGGCTGGACTGTGCTGCCCATGGCATCCAGAGCCCCCGGCCCTCCCAGCCCGTCTCTTCCTGGGGCACGGCCCCAGGGCGCATCCCCTTCCGCTCAGCTCTGCTGCCATCGGCTGGGGCGCCCAGGCCTCTGTGCGACACTGAGGTTTGCTGCCAGTTGGTGGCTCTTCTGACCAGTCGATCCAGCCCCAGCTTTGAAAGGGGAGTGAGGTTTACTGGCTAGAGCAGGGGGCTGGCTGGCAGTCATAATATTCCTGATTAGTAGCCCGGGGAGGGGGAGTACAGTCAAATGGTTAGAGCAAGGGTCTGGGAGGGAGCCAGGACTCCTGGGTTCATTCCCCGCACATGGCCATTTCCTGTTCCAAGCCTCTGTTCTTCCACCGGCAAAAGGGGGGTGCAGGAAGGTCTGTGACCTACTTTTAAGAAGCGCTTATCCAGCACCAAGCGATCAGCGCTGAGCCAAGCCGGCTGGGGAAATGTGCCTAGCTCAGCGGAGTGACGGCATGATGGGGAAGGGGGAGAGGAGCCCCGAGACAGGAGAGCTGATGGTCTGTCGATGGGGGCACCCAGAACTGTCGGGTGCCAGTCAAGAGGCGGGGCATGGCTAAGACACCCCCCACAGAATGGATCCCCTGCTCAAAGAGACCGGAGAGGCGATTCCTGCCTGGCCTCATTGCCCCCGTCTGGGAGCAGCTCCCTTAGTCAGAGTTCTGGGACCCAACAATCGGGGCTGATCTAATCGCGGTTCCATTTCCCACCACCACATCTGAGCAAGAGACCAGGCCAGGTGGGGAAGTGGGTTTCTCCTGACAGCAGAGAGCGGAAGGACTGATGGTTTCTGCTGGCAGGAGGGCACGACACAGAGAGAGGGGCCGGCTGGCCCACGCACCCAGCCCTAAAACCCAGCAGTCTGGGCTCCCCATCTCTGCACACTAGGCCCCACTTCCCTCCCAGAGCGGGGGCCAGAACCCAGGAGTCTTGGCCCCAGCACAGACCCCTTCCTGCAGCCATCGGTAAGGGTCACAGCCAGGCAACAACGTACTGTATGGCAGGTTTATCAACTTCTCCGTAATGAGGCTATTTAATGATCGATACCCAGTGCGGGGAGGCAGGAGTAGAGCTGCCCGCACCGCAGGGAAGGAGGGGCCCTACACAGCTTGGGGTGAGGGCCCCCCAGCCCTTTTGGGGTGCAGGTGCCGGATGCCTTATTCCTGGGAATCCTGGTGGGCTGCTCTTTACAGTCTCTGGACAGCTCTCCCACACTGACCACTAGACCGCACTTCCCTCCTCCTTCCATGACGATATTTTTCAGAATTTCCCTCTAAGAGCCACTTCCCTGTCCTCCAGGCAGCCCACTCAGCGCTCTCTCCTCAAGCCCATCTCTGTGTTTACTCACGCGATCTCGGGCGCCGCAGCCCCTCCTATCAATCCTCAGCTGCCCCCCCGCCCAGCCAGCTACACCCGCCGCTGGCTAAACAGGAAACTGAGCTAAATAAATACAGGAGCCGGCTCCATAAATTCCAGCCAGATGTCTAGCGTCAGCTAATGCACCGGGAGGCCGGAGCTGGCTCACATGGCTGCGGGTAAAGGGAGCCTGGACCCCCTGGATTTTATCCACACAACAGGGGGAGTAAGGGGGGCAAGTGGGGACAGTGAAGTCTGCAGCCAGAACTCCTGGGTTCTATGGCCAGTTCTGGGAGGGGTGTGGGATCTAATGGGCTGGAGGGGGGAGGGGCTGGCACCAGGACTCCTGGGTTCCTTCAGCAGCTGACGAGTTCGTTCTCCTTTGCAGAAGAAGAGAAGATGAGCTCGACCATTTCCATCCCGCTGGTTCTCACCGTCTACATCTTCACCTTCCTGATCGGCCTCCCGTCCAACCTCCTGGCCTTCTACACCTTCCTGGTGAAGGTCCGCCAGAAACCCGCCCCTGTCGACATCATTCTGCTCAACCTCACCGTCTCCGACATCGTCCTCCTCGTCTTCCTCCCCCTCAAGATGGTGGAGGCCGCCTACAACATGCAGTGGCCCTTGCCCAAGTTCATCTGCCTGCTCACCAACTTCATCTACTACAGCAGCATCTACATCAGCTCCCTCTTCCTCATGGCCATCAGCATCGAGCGCTACTTGGGGGTGGCCTTCCCCATCAAGTACAAGCTCCGACGCCGGCCAGCCTATGCCGTTGCCGCCTCTCTGATCTTTTGGGCAGTGGCCTGCAGCCACTGCAGCATCGTCTACATTATCCAGAGGTATGACCAGCGGCTCAATGGGACCGCGCCAACACTCAATAAATCCCACTGCTATGACACTTTCTCCTGTCCGCAGCTCCAGATCCTGATGCCTTTCCGGCTGGAGCTCTTCCTGGTCCTCTTCTGCATCCCCTTCACCGTCACCGTCTTCTGCTACGTTAACTTTGTCCGCATCCTGCTGGCCTTGCCCAACATCCCGGCCCGGAGGAAGCGGCGCGCCGTGGGCCTGGCGGTGGCCACCTTGGTCAACTTCATAGTCTGCTTCGCCCCCTACAACCTGTCCCATGTCGTGGGCTTTGTCCAGAACGAGAGCCCCCCCTGGAGGGTTTACGCTCTTCTCCTCACCACCCTCAATGCCTCCTTGGACCCCGCCATCTTCTACTTCTCCTCCACCGCTGTCCAACATGCCTTTGCCGACTGCCTGTCCGGCATGAGGCACAAACTCAGCGCCCTCATGGCCCGGTGCCATCTCCCCTGCTTGGCTCGCTGCAGGGAAGGGGGTAGGAAAAGTGAGGGTCCCAGCGTGGACGAGGCGGAGGAATCCTCGACGTGACTTTCCAGATGAGACCTCCCCTCTGCTCTTTCTTGTCCCGGGCGCCACAGGAGCAAGAGATCCTGCCCTTGTGCCGGGGACGGCATCCTCTGTCCTTCCCTGCACCTCCTAGACGCCAGCATGCAGCTGGGCTTGGAGCTGGTGCCCAACTTCCACAGGGCTTTGGCCTACGCGAGCTTCAGAGTCGTTGGCCAAACCAGGCTTCAGGAGACTATGGTCAAGCGGAGGTTGGGTCACCATGGTGACCAAGGCCTTCCTTTGCCACTGCCGGGCCGCAAGCAAAACTCTGGTCAAGCATCCCCCAGACTTTGTCCGAAGTCAGCTTTGGAGTGGGTGACCCAACTTCCTTCCACAAGAATCCAGCCTCTCTCCAGGGCAGGGTTGCCATGGTGGCCAAATATGGACCTATTTCAGCTGGAGGGTCATCCTGGCGCCCTTCACCCACTCCTGCTCTTCCCTTCTCCATGGCTGGGCCCACGGGCAAGTGAGTAACTACAGGCCATAACTGCACAGGAGGAACCACACGGGGGTTGATTCAGGGAGGAGAAACAGGCTGGGCTGAGCTCTGTCTGGTTCGGGGAGAGCTTTTTAGTGGGAGAGAAACAAGGGCCAGGCCCCGTGAGGCCTGAGTTTGCTCTTGGTGAACTCGAGAGAGCGCCTCTTCCTTGGCCCCTGGTATTAGCGTGTGGTGGCCTCTGTGGAAATGTAGTTAGTGTCTCGGTGGGTTTGGAACGCAAGAAGCCACAGCCCAGAAAGCTAGTGCTTGAGCTGAAGCAGCGGTGCTGTGAGCTGGCGGCAGTAGTAAGGCTGTTATCCGCCGTGCAGACAGGAAGGATTTGGACTTGGGACCTGCACCATCAATACAGAACGCTCTGCCTAAGCGGCATGGCTGGGTCTAGGGCTTCTGACTGGTGGAGGCAGGGGGTTGTGGGGAGGGGGGGCAAACGGGCAGTTGCCCCAAGGGGCTAGTGATTTAAAAGGGCCCAGAGCTCTGGTTGCCACTGCCACTACTGTGGTAGTAGCTGCAGATACAGCCCTGGGTCTTTTAAATTGCTGCTGGAGCCCCATGCAATGGGCCTGGGCTGGCTGGGGAGGCTAACCCCTAGCCTCGCCCATTTTACCCGAAGCACCGTCCCTTCCAAGGGACCTAAAGCCGACCCCCCCATTTTCCAGGGAACAACGAAGTCTGTCCACCACTTGGGTTACTGAGCAGGGTTTGGAGGCCAGACCTCTAGCACCACCGTGAAGAGCTGGTGGGATCCAAAGGCAGCGTGCCCTTTGCAGCGGCAGTAGGGCTGTTATCCTCCAGGCGGGTGGGGATGGGTGCTTAGCAGGCTCACGTACAACACACACTGGCCACTGTGGGTCTGTCCCAGGTCTGGTCGCAGAGCTGAGATCTCCCTCGCACAACATCCTGCACCCCCTCCCTTCGCTGGTGGGTCTGGCACCCCCCGGGGCAGTGACTTTAGCTACCTGTTCAATAAAATAATTGATTGATGATCCAAGCGAGAGTATTTTCTTATTTTTCTTCTGGCCTCTGGGCTAGAGCCGGGGACGCTGGGAGCCAGCAGGCCTGGGTTCTCTCCAGGAAGGGGAACCTGGCTAGGAAGTGGGACGCACGGGTATTGTTGATAGCTCCTTTTAATTAATTGCAGGGCGTGAATCCAGCATGGCATGTAAACAAACAGTGTCTCTGAGGAGTTGATATTAACTGGGGTTAATGGATAACTGGGATAGGCAGGGCCCGGAGCTGCTGGGGATCTCCCAGGTCCCAGGCCATGGGACTCTGTCACTGTGAGCACCCCCTCTCTCCTGCCCCTCCTGCCCCTGGATTCCGCAGGGCAGGAACCATCCACACAGCCCCCTGTAAACATCCCCCGCCCCAGCTCAGTCCCCTGTCCAGCTCCTGGGTTAGGGGTGGGGGTGGGGGAGTGCTGGCTCTGACTCCTACTACGAATGTGGCGGTGACCCAGCACATCTCACTGCCTAAAGCAGCTGCTAGCAAACACACAACCCCAGCTGAGCACGGTGAACACACGCACCATGAGCGCCCCGCCCCTGCTGAATTGTAAAGCCCCTCCCCCCCACGCCCAGGGGCTCCCACCCCCTCCCAAAGAAGAGCTGTGGGTAGCAGAGAATGGGGGAGGGGTGTGTTTCTCTTTACACACAGAGACACAGGGCCCATCCCATCCAGCAGGGGTCAGTGGGGACACACACACACACACACACACACACCTGCACAAACTCGCACCACACTAATGCAGTTGTAGGAAACAGTGTATGTGTGTAAGTGGAATGAACTCTGGTGCCAACTGCAGGGCAGAGCTAGGAGGCGCTGTGCCGCAAGGGTAGGGTGGGGCAATGTGGCACTAGGGGGCGCTGTGCTGCAAGGGTAGGGTGGGGCAATGTGGCACTAGGGGGCGCTGTGCTGCAAGGGTAGGGTGGGGCAATGTGGCACTAGGGGGCGCTGTGCTGCAAGGGTAGGGTGGGGCAATGTGGCACTAGGGGGCGCTGTGCTGCAAGGGTAGGGTGGGGCAATGTGGCATTAGGGGGCGCTGTGCCACAAGGGTAGGGTGGGGCAATGTGGCACTAGGGGGCGCTGTGCCGCAAGGGTAGGGTGGGGCAATGTGGCACTAGGGGGCGCTGTGCTGCAAGGGCAGGCTGGGGCAATGTGGCACCAGGGGGCGCTGTGCCGCAAGGGTAGGGTGGGACGATGTGGCATTAGGGGGCGCTGTGCCGCAAGGGTAGGGTGGGGCAATGTGGCACTAGGGGGCGCTGTGCCGCAAGGGTAGGGTGGGGCAATGTGGCACCAGGGGGCGCTGTGCTGCAAGGGCAGGCTGGGGCAATGTGGCACCAGGGGGCGCTGTGCCGCAAGGGTAGGGTGGGGCGATGTGGCATGAGGGGGCGCTGTGCTGCAGGGGTGGGGCAATGTGGCACCAGGGGGCGCTGTGCCACAAGGGTAGGGTGGGGCGATGTGGCACAAGGGGGCGCTGTGCTGCAGGGGTGGGGCAATGTGGCACCAGGGGGCGCTGTGCCACAAGGGTAGGGTGGGGCGATGTGGCACTAGGGGGCGCTGTGCTGCAAGGGTAGGGTGGGGTGATGTGTCACTAGGGGGCGCTGTGCCGCAAGGGTAGGGTGGGGCGATGTGTCACTAGGGGGCGCTGTGCCGCAAGGGTAGGGCGGGGCAATGTGGCACTAGGGGATGCTGTGCCGCAAGGGTAGGGTGGGGCGATGTGGCACGAGGGGGCGCTGTGCTGCAGGGGTGGGGGTGGGGCAATGTGGCGCCAGGGGGCGCTGTGCCGCCGGGGTGGAGGCGGGGGCTTTCCCCAGCAGGCAGGGCTGGTGCCCGGTGATTTATCAGCTGCAATCTGCCTGCGTGTGCAGCTGGGGATTTGTAGCCTGCATCTCTGCACGTAGCTGTGAATCTCCAGGGCCATCTGGCGGGCTGGGGCCCGATGGCAAGACAGATAGATGTTCTCTTCCGTGCAGGCTTGATGCCTCTACAAACCACAGGGTTGGCCCAGACCATGCGATCAGCATTCACTCTACATCCCAGTATCACAGAGCTGGGGGGGCGCTCAGGGCTGGACTGGCAGGGGCTGAGGGTCGGGGATGAGGGACTAGGCCAGGCAGCGGAGGCAGGCTCTGGGAAGTTGGGAAAAGGCACTGGCAGGGTCGGGAGGTGGGGGGGGGGGGAGGTCCGGATCTGCTTGGAAGGAGTCATTCAGCTCTGACACCATCTGCTTCTCCCAGCAAGTCCTGGACAGGCCCCCTAAGTGGGCATGAGGCTGGTCCCAAGCTACGCAGCATCCTCAGTCCATGGCCAGAGCTCAGCTGCCAGAGATTCCCCCACGTCCCCTCCCGCTCCGACTGCCCCATTCTGGAGAGCCACCCTGGGGTCCTGGAGAGAGCCAGCCCCATCCACCAGAGGGCGCCAGCACCTCACACCTGAGCCCCAGGGGGAATGATGGGGGGGCCCGAGGGGGGGCAGACTGGAGCCTTTCCTGACTTTCAGAGGCTGCTTTGGTGGCAAGCGGCCACTGGGGGCATCACCAGGGAACGGCCCAGCCCGAGCCGGCGGGTCCAGAGCAGCTCTCCCAGAGCCAGATTAAGGTCTTCGGAGGCCCCAGGCACCCTCATCATCATAGGCCTGTAAATCAGATGACATGCAAATAGATAAGGGAGAAATGCCCCGTGGCCCATACGCCCAATAGTTACTGGCATGTTGCTTATGGTCTAAAGGCAGCAAACTGGCAGGTCTGATTTAGCAGTTTTCTCACTTTGGAGTCAATTTTGACATTTTTTTAGGCTCTCGGCTTTCTCGTAGGCCCCAGGCCTGTGTCTGTTGTGCCTGATGGATAATCCAGCCCTGGCTGGCCCGATCCCAGAGCTGCACCTGGCTGCCCCAGCCCCTGGCGGCCGGCCGAGACCCCTCAGCCTTGGCTGGAGCTGAGCCCTGCCAGTGTCAGGCCGGGGGTTGGGCTGGCGTGGGAACGGGAAGTGTGGGCACAGCCACATCCTGAGTCAGGGAGGGGGTTAGCCTTCCTTAGCCTACGGTATGAGGCACCCCGGGCCCGGGGCTGCTGGGAAGGGTAGAGCCAGCGAGGGAGACACAAAAGGAGAGCTACTCGGACAAGGGGGTGAGAAGGCGGGTGAGTCGCAGGCCTTGCATTCTGCTGCTCTGATGGCTGCTGCCACCATGGACGCTGGAAAAAACAACCCTGTTAACGGCTGATCCGTGCGTGGACCCTGCTTCCTCGTCGCCTTCTCTGAGACACGAGCACCTTTGGGTGGGGGGTGGCTTCTCTTCCACTCTGTCACAACGTGACAAAGGTTTCAGTGCATTCAAGGGCCTGGTGACTAACCACAAGAAATCCCAGCAGCGGCCCCGCGAGGCCGATCCCCATGTCTCAGCACCACCGTGGGCAGAGGAGGGTTAGAGGGTGGCGGAGCGTCCATCTCAGTGCAGTTTGGTTGACACTGTGTCAGTGTAGATGCTGCATTGCTCATGTTGCCTGTTGCTGGCCATCAGGCGCTGTCCCACATCACCTGTTGCTAGCTGTCAGGCACTGTCCCACGTCGCTGCTTGCTGGCCGTCAGTCGCTGTCCCATGTCACCTGCTGCTGGCTGTCAGGCACTGTCCTATATTGCCTATTGCTGGCCATCAGGCGCTGTCCCACATCACCTGTTACTGGTCGTCAGGTGCTGTCCCACATTGCCTGTTGCTGGCTGTCAGGCACTGTCCTATATTGCCTGTTGCTGGCCGTCAGGTGCTGTCCCATGTTGCCTGTTGTTGGCCGTCAGGTGCTGTCCCATGTTGCCTGTTGCTGGCCGTCAGGTGCTGTACCACATCTCCTGTTACTGGTCATCAGGCACTGTCCCACATCGCTGGTTGCTGGTCATCAGGTGCTGTCCCACATTGCCTGTTGCTGGCCATCAGGTGCTGTCCCACATTGCCTGTTGCTGGCCGTCAGGTGCTGTCCCACATTGCCTGTTGCTGGCCATCAGGTGCTGTCCCACATTGCCTGTTACTGGTCGTCAGGTGCTGTCCCACATTGCTTGTTGCTGGCCGTCAGGCACTGTCCCACATTGCCTGTTGCCAGCTGTCATGTGCTGTCGCACGTTGCCTGTTGCTGTCTGTCAGGCGCTGTCCCACATCACCTGTTGCTGGTCGTCAGGTGCTGTCCCATGTTGCCTGTTGCTAGCCATCAGGTGCTGTTCCACATCTCCTGTTACTGGTCATCAGGCGCTGTCCCACATTGCTTGTTGCTGGCTGTCAGGCTCTGTCCCACATTGCCTGTTGCTGGCTGTCAGGCGCTGTCCCACATTGCCTGTTGCTGGCTGTCAGGCGCTGTCCCACATTGCCTGTTGCTGGCTGTCAGGTGCTGTCCCACATTGCTTGTTGCTGGCTGTCAGGCGCTGTCCCACATTGCCTGTTGCTGGCTGTCAGGCACTGTCCCACATTGCCTGTTGCTGGTCGTCAGGTGCTGTCCCACATTGCCTGTTGCTGGCTGTCAGGCGCTGTCCCACATTGCCTGTTGCTGGCTGTCAGGCGCTGTCCCATAGTGCCCATGCTGGCTGTCAGGCGCTGTCCCATAGTGCCCATGCTGGTGATACAGCTGCTACACGCGCTGCTGGTGCAAATGCCTGCCAGCGACACGGGCAGCCGAGCATGAACACTCATTAGCCATGTTGTTCCCGTGGTGGCCAAGTGCAGCTCCATCTCCTGGTCTGTGCAGAGCAGACTTTTGTTCCAGCAAGAGTCATTCATCAGCTGAATGACTTCCTGGAGGCCTGGGGCCTGCTCCCTCTGCCCAGTGCTTAGATCAGGGCTGGCCGGGTGCTACCAGCTCGGCCGTGGGGGTCCTGGGGCAGGTCCCTGGCCTGGGGATACAGGGGGTTGGTGTGTGGCGGGCTCCGTGCTGGCTCTCCACAACATCCTGACTGGAAGGGCTTATTTTGCCTGTGAACAGAGTGCAGGGAGGGACAAGCCCCTCCCCCTCCCCCCGCCATGTGTACACGAAGGGCGAGGGTGCCGCTCGCTCATGGATCTTGCAGCTGGGGAGGGAGATAAATCAGGCGCCAGGAGCGGGGGATCTGACCTAGGAGGTCCAGACACAGGCCGGTGACGGACGGGGATTTTTAGCGGCTCTGGCGGCTGGCGGAGGGCGGAGGGCAGGCTGGGATGCGTGAAGCAATTGTGATGTCCCAGACGGAGCCCCAGGGGAGAAGCGCCGAACGCGGGCTTGGATAACAAAGACGCGGCTGGCTGGATGCGGAATAGCACCGGGCGGCTGTGCTGTGCTGATGTGCTGGGGTGCACCCGCCACGGGGACTGGACGGGAGTTTTGCTGGGGGAACAGGGCAAAGCCAGGCAAGAGCTGCCCCTGAGAGGTTCCCGGGGGGGCGGGGAGCGCGGGGTGACGTGGCCTGGCCTGTGTCCCCAAGTGCAGGGCGAGGGCGACCCCAGGCTTGTTGGGGCTTCTTCTCTGGCTGCAGGGGAGCTGCCGTGTCGACAGTTCCCACCGATTCGTGCCGGGCCCCCAGGACCAGCTCAGCTGAGCCTGATGCTCAGCAGCCCCTGGCCATCGACTGCAATGCTCCCCTCCCCCAGCTATTTATAGTATCCTGCCGGCAGACCCCCAAATACCCAGCTCAGAGGGGCGGACTGGGAACAGCAGGGTTTGATAGATCGTCGGAGGTGGACACAGGCGGGGGGGGGGGATGGAAGGATCAGACAATCTGTGTCCAGTGGGTAATGCAGGACCCACTGGCAGAGCAAAGGGGAGGTGAAAGGGGAGCTGATCCCTGTGTCTCGGCAGCGCCATGGAGCTCAGATCTCTAACAATGGGCTTGGTGACTGAGCAGAGGAGGGTCGGACGCGATCCTGCGCCAGGAGCTGAAGCTAGAGACACTCAGATGAGACACAGGGGCTGGGCTGGATTGCGCTGGGCACGCAGCACAGCGGCTCTTGTCACCCAGCCCTGGCACCATCCACACTCACATTTTGTTCTCACCGAAGGAACCTGCCCCTCCCCTATCTCCGTAATGCCTCCTCCAAGGGTCCCAGAGCATCCATCGATGCAGGTAGGGTGACATCATGTCAGTGCAGACACTGTGGTGCTCATCTTTCCTGTTGCTGGTTGTCAGGCAGTGTCCCACATCAGCTGTTGCTGGTCGTCAGGCGCTGTCCCACATCAGCTGTTGCTGGTCGTCAGGCGCTGTCCCACATTACCTGTTGCTGGTCGTCAGGCGCTGTCCCATGTTGCCTGTCGTTGCCATCAGGCGCTGTCCCATGCTGCCTGTTGTTGCCATCAGGCGCTGTCCCATGATGCCTGTTGTTGCCATCAGGCGCTGTCCCATGTTGCCTGTTGTTGCCATCAGGCGCTGTCCCATGTTGCCTGTTGTTGCCATCAGGCACTGTCCCATGTTGCGTTGCGTAGTACTGGCTGTCAGGTGCTGTCCCATGTTGCCTATTGCTGGCTGTCAGGCGCTGTCCCAAGTAGCCTGGTGCTGGCTGTCAGGTGCTGTCCTACTTCGCCTGTTGCTGACCACCAGGCGTTGTCCAAGTAGACTGTTGCTGATCATCAGGCACTGTCCCAAGCAGCCTGTTGCTGTCCGTCAGGTGCTGTCCCATGTTGCCTGTTACTGGCCATCGGGCGCTGTCCCACATCACCTGCTGCTGGCTGCCAGGTGCTCTCCTACATTGCCTGTTGCTGCCAGGCACTGTCCTGTGTCACCTGTTCCACAGTGCCTGTGTTGGTGATACAGTCGGTATGGCTGTTGCTGGTGCAGACGCCTGCCGGCGACATGAGGAACTGAGCACACACACTCCCCAGCGATGTTATTCCCTTGGCAGCCAAGTGCGGCTGGGTCGCATGGTCCGTGCAGAGCAACCTCTGTCCCGACAAGCGTCATTCATCAGCGGAACCACTTCCCAGTGTTCAGATCAGGGCTGGTATTAGCTCGGCTCTGGGGTTCCTGGGGCAGGTCTCTGGCCTTTGCCGTGCAGGAGCCTAGGTGCTGGAAGTGGGGATGCGGGGGGGGGGGGGGGAGGGGCTACAGCAACCCCAGGATTTATGCAGGGGCACTGACACCACCACCTCCCACCAGATACTGGCTCTTCATGGAAAAACTGGGGTGCTTCCCCCCATGCCCTGCTCCCAGCCCTCCCTCACCCTCCAGCCCCTCACCTCACAGGGGAACCTGCTCCCAGCTGCTGGCCTCATGTCTGGGGCTCCGCGCCCAGCCCCATCTCCTTGCTCTGTGGGCTCACCCCACAGAGTGGGATCCAGTCAGCACACTGCACATGGCACAACACAGAGCGGGATCCAGCTGGCACAATGCACGTGGCACAACACAGAGCGGGATCCAGCTGGCACCTAGTACATGACACAACACAGAGCGGGATCCAGCTGGCACAATGCACGTGGCACAACACAGAGCGGGATCCAGCTGGCACCTAGTACGTGGCACAACACAGAGCGGGATCCAGCTGGCACAATGCACGTGGCACAACACAGAGCGGGATCCAGCTGGCACCTAGTACGTGACACAACACAGAGCGGGATCTGGCTGGCACAATGCACATAGCATGACACAGAGAGGGATCCAGCTGACACGCTGAACGTGGCGTTACACAGAGTGGGATCCAGCTGGCACCTTATACATGGCACAACGCAGAGCGGGATCTGGCTGGCACAATGCACGTGGCATGGCACAGAGTGAGATCCTGCCGGCACACTGCATGTGGCACAATGCAGAGCAGGATCCAACCAGCATGATGTATGTGGCACAATGGAATGTGGAATCCAGCTGGCAAGCTGCACGCTGCATGACACAGAATGGGATCCGGCTGGCACACTGCACATTGCATGACACAGAGAGTGGGATCTGACCAGCACGCTGCACGTGGCATGACACATAGTGGGATCTGGCTGGCACAATGCACATGGCATGACACATAGCAGAATCCAGCCAATTCGCTGCATGTGGCACGATGCAGAGTGAGATCCCACTGGCACACTGCACATGGCACAACGCAGAGCAGGATCCAGCCGGCACACTGCATGTGGCACAACGCAGAGCAGGATCCAGCCGGCACGCTGCACGTGGCACAACGCAGAGCAGGATCCAGCCGGCACACTGCATGTGGCACAACGCAGAGCAGGATCCAGCCGGCACGCTGCACATGGCACAACACAGAGCAGGATCTAGCCGGCACACTGCACATGGCACAACGCAGAGCAGGAACCAGCCGGCACGCTGCACATGGCACAACGCAGAGCAGGAACCAGCCGGCACGCTGCACGTGGCACAACGCAGAGCAGGAACCAGCCGGCACGCTGCACGTGGCACAACGCAGAGCAGAAACCAGCCGGCACGCTGCACGTGGCACAACGCAGAGCAGGAACCAGCCGGCACGCTGCACATGGCACAACGCAGAGCAGGAACCAGCCGGCACGCTGCACGTGGCACAACGCAGAGCAGGATCCAGCCGGCACGCTGCACGTGGCACAACGCAGAGCAGGAACCAGCCGGCATGCTGCACGTGGCACAACGCAGAGCAGGATCCAGCCGGCACGCTGCACATGGCACAACGCAGAGCAGGAACCAGCCGGCACGCTGCACGTGGCACAACGCAGAGCAGGAACCAGCCGGCACGCTGCACGTGGCACAACACAGAGCAGGATCCAGCCGGCACGCTGCACGTGGCACAACGCAGAGCAGGAACCAGCCGGCATGCTGCACGTGGCACAACGCAGAGCAGGAACCAGCCGGCACGCTGCACGTGGCACAACGCAGAGCAGGATCCAGCCGGCACGCTGCACGTGGCACAACGCAGAGCAGGAACCAGCCGGCACGCTGCACGTGGCACAACGCAGAGCAGGATCCAGCCGGCACGCTGCACGTGGCACAACGCAGAGCAGGAACCAGCCGGCACGCTGCACGTGGCACAACGCAGAGCAGGATCCAGCCGGCACGCTGCACGTGGCATGACGTAGAATGGGATCCGGCTGACACGCTACACGTGGCACAGCACCAAAAGCTGAAATAAGCTATTTTGATGTGACTACGCAATTGATGTAGCTCAAATGGCATAGCTTATTTCGGCTTTAGCCCTGCTGTGTAGACGTGCCCCTAGAGACTAACAAAATATATATAGGATTCTGAGCTACCATGGGTAAAACCCACTTCATCAGATGAGTTGGAGTGGAAATAACAGAATCCAAGATATATAGAGATTTAACAGTTACCTGTCAATTGTAGGAGCCGTGTTAATGAAGCTAATTAAGTGGGCTTGATGTGTCCCATTCATAGTTTTTCATGTGAAAATGTGAATGTCAACGGCAGGAGAAATTGGCTTTGTTGTGTGTTAACCAATTAATGTCTTTATTCAAGCCCAGGGCACCAGTGTCAAATTTGTAAATGAATTCCAGTTTAGCAGTCTCTCTCTCTAATTGGGTGGTGAAATACCTTGGTAGCAGACTGGCTACTTTTAAATCCATGATTGAGTGTCCAGGCAGGTTAAAATGTTCCCCTCCGGGTTTCTGTGGGTTACCTTTCCTGATGTCTGATTGGTGTCCATTTATCCTTTGTCGCAGAGACGGCCTGGTTTGGTCAATATCCACAGCAGAGAGGCATTGCTGGCACAGATCACATTAGCACATGTGCAGTTGTTATGAGCTCCTGATGTGGCGGTTGATGTGGGTAGTGCCTGTGGTGGTGTGGCTTGTGCAGATGTGTGGGCAGAGTTGGCACCAGCGTTTGTTGCAGGGGTAGGTTCCTGGGGGAGTATGTCTGAGGTGTGATGTGTGGCGGCTGGTGAGTAATTGTTGCAGGTTGGGGGTTGTCTGTAGGCGGGGCCTGGCCTGTCTCCCAAGGCTGTGAGAGGGAGGGACTGTTCTCCGGGAGAGGTTGTAGATTGTCAGTGATGCACGGGAGGGGTTTGAGCTGGGGGCTGTAGGTGATGATTAGTGGGTGTTCTGTTATTTTCCTTGTCACCTGTCTTGAAGCAGGTGACTTCTGGGTACTTGTCTGGTTCTGTCCAAGTGTTTCCTCACTTTGCCGGGGGTATTTCAGTTGTAAAAATGCCTGACAGAGACCTTGTGGGTGTTTGTTACTCATCACAGAGTAATGGTTTGCAACATGATGCTGCAAAACCCATAGACGTCAATGGGAAAGAACTACTAGAGAGGATGGGCTGTTTTTCCATGAAACTTTGGCTTCCGTCTCGATCAGCCTCGGCACACGGCATTGGAACAGACAGAATGCGGCACACCCCACCTGGGCCCGAGCTACCCGGCCATTAGACTGGTCCAAGCTACAGACTGGGCAGTAGAACAGCGGCAGTAGGATGGGGGAGGATGTGTGGATTTTCATGTTGTGTTCTCAATAAATGTGGCACATTGCCATATCCCCCGAAAAAAATCCCACGTGCTTCTTATAAGCATCACAGCCTGGACCGAACACTGCACATGGCATAATATGTGGCAAAACAGAGCAGGATCCAGACGGTACACTGCACGTGGCACAACGCAGAGCAGGATCCAGCCGGTACACTGCACATGGCACAACGCAGAGCAGGAACCAGCCGGCACACTGCACATGGCACAACGCAGAGCAGGATCCAGCCGGTACACTGCACATGGCACAACGCAGAGCAGGATCCAGCCGGTACACTGCACGTGGCACAACGCAGAGCAGGAACCAGCCGGCACACTGCACATGGCACAACGCAGAGCAGGATCCAGCTGGTACACTGCACGTGGCACAACGCAGAGCAGGATCCAGCCGGTACACTGCACATGGCACAACGCAGAGCAGGAACCAGCCGGCACACTGCACATGGCACAACGCAGAGCAGGATCCAGCCGGCACACTGCACGTGGCACAACGCAGAGCAGGATCTGGCCAGCACACTGCATGTGGCACAACACAGAGCAGGATCCAGCCGGCACACTGCACATGGCACAACGCAGAGCAGGATCCAGCCGGCACACTGCACATGGCACAACGCAGAGCAGGATCCAGCCTGCACACTGCACATGGCACAACGCAGAGCAGGATCCAGCCGGTACACTGCACGTGGCACAACGCAGAGCAGGATCCAGCCGGTACACTGCACGTGGCACAACGCAGAGCAGGATCCAGCCGGCACACTGCACGTGGCACAACGCAGAGCAAGATCTGGCCAGCACACTGCATGTGGCACAACACAGAGCAGGATCCAGCCGGCACACTGCACATGGCACAACGCAGAGCAGGATCCAGCCGGTACACTGCACATGGCACAACGCAGAGCAGGATCCAGCCGGCACACTGCACATGGCACAACGCAGAGCAGGATCTGGCCAGCACACTGCATGTGGCACAATGCAGAGCAGGATCCAGCCGGCACACTGCACATGGCACAACGCAGAGCAGGATCCAGCCGGCACACTGCACATGGCACAACGCAGAGCAGGATCCAGCCGGCACACTGCACATGGCACAACGCAGAGCAGGATCCAGCCGGCACACTGCACGTGGCACAACGCAGAGCAGGATCCAGCCGGCACACTGCACATGGCACAACGCAGAGCAGGATCCAGCCGGCACACTGCACATGGCACAACGCAGAGCAGGATCCAGCTGGCACACTGCATGTGGCACAACGCAGAGCAGGATCCAGCCGGTACACTGCACGTGGCACAACGCAGAGCAGGAACCAGCCGGCACACTGCACGTGGCACAATGCAGAGCAGGATCCAGCCGGCACACTGCACGTGGCACAATGCAGAGAAGGATCCAGCCGGCACGCTGCATGTGGCACAACGCAGAGCAGGAACTAGCCGGCACACTGCACGTGGCACAATGCAGAGCAGGATCCAGCCGGCACACTGCACGTGGCACAATGCAGAGCAGGATCCAGCCGGCACACTGCACGTGGCACAACGCAGAGCAGGATCCAGCCGGCACACTGCATGTGGCACAACGCAGAGCAGGATCCAGCCGGCACACTGCACGTGGCACAATGCAGAGCAGGATCCAGCCGGCACGCTGCATGTGGCACAACGCAGAGCAGGATCCAGCCGGCACGCTGCACGTGGCACAACGCAGAGCAGGATCCAGCCGGCACACTGCACGTGGCGCAACGCAGAGCAGGATCCAGCCGGCACACTGCACGTGGCACAACGCAGAGCAGGATCCAGCCGGCACACTGCACGTGGCACAACGCAGAGCAGGATCCAGCCGGCACGCTGCATGTGGCACAACGCAGAGCAGGAACCAGCCGGCACACTGCACGTGGCACAACGCAGAGCAGGATCCAGCCGGCACGCTGCACGTGGCACAACGCAGAGCAGGATCCAGCCGGCACGCTGCACGTGGCACAACGCAGAGCAGAATCCAGCCGGCACGCTGCACGTGGCACAACGCAGAGCAGGATCCAGCCAGCACACTGCACGTGGCACAACACAGAGCAGGGCCCGAGCTAACCAAGCATTAGACCAGTCCGAGCTACAGACCGAGCACTAGAATAGTGGCAGCCGGACAGGGGAGGATGTGTGGATTTTCACATTGTGTTGCCATATCCCCCGGATGTGGCAGGGCGGGTTTCATACCAGGCTCTTTCCCATCCGTGTTTTAGACCCATTTCAAGTGGGGGAGGCAATGGCCTGCTGGCCCCCATCTCCAGTGCCCAGGAGCGATCCCTACCCCCACAGTCCCCCCCCCCCCCGACATTGGAATCTCAGCAGGTCGCAGCACAAAAAGTGGGCACTGGGTGGGGGCGGTGAGTACATGTGTCCTAGACCCCTAGATGCAGGGCAAGTGTCTGGAGTTGCCAGAGTTTCTGGCCTTGGGTAGGGGACAGCCAGGCTGACTGCCCAGCATAGGCAGAGCCCGAGGGGATCAAAGCCACCCTGAATGGCCTGCAGCCCCACCAGCCCTGGAATATCTGCCAGGTCTGCCAGTGTCGTGCCCGTGTGCCAGCCTGGCTCTAGTCTCCATGCCGGGACCTGTCCCTTAGATCGGTCGGTGCAACGTCCGGCAGCCAGACAGCAGCACCTTTGCCTCTGGGGCAAACTCAGAGCCACCTCTCAGCCCCCATAAGATTAACCTAATAGAAGCCTGGGATGGGGTGGACCAGGCGCTGAGGCCCCCTGCTGGAAGCCCTGTTGTCCTGCCACACCCCAGCCCAGGAAAAGGCCATAGGTAAGTCCTCTGGGAGGCTAGACCAGCTGTGGAGGAACGGGCCAATCAGAGGCCAGAAAGCCCCTATAAAAAGACCTGCAGGACCAGAGTCTGCTCCGTTTCTCTGGAGCCCTGAAGACAGTGGCTGGCTAAGGGAGCGGTGGCACCATGGAGAGCTCTGTAAGGGGAGCGAGCAGGAGGCTATGATGCACTGAGGTAAAACCCTGAGCTGGGGGCAAGAAACCGTCCTCTGGAAAGGCCTGGGAGGCTGCACTTGCTCCTGGGTGAGGAAACCGCCGGAGAGACAAAAGGGATGCTAGCAGAGGGCGCTGGGATGGCCCCTGTTAAGTGTGTCCCCCAGAAGGGGCCCTGATTCCCCACCAGGCTGGGTGGCTTGGCCGGGGAGGTCTGTTACAGAGCCCTGGGCAGAAGACAGGAGATGCCCTCTCAGCCAGAGCCCCCTGCCCCTCTAGGGGAGATGCAGCCAGTGAGCCTAGCAGGGGAGCTGCACCCCATGTTGCAGAGAGAGACTGGCAGGGGGTGTCCTTATGAGGCTGTTCCCAGCTGCCTCTCCCCAGAGCTGGTCACACCAGGGCATGTGCAGGCAGCATTGCAGGGCGGCCGCTCCCGGCTGCCCTGCCCCGGAGGTGGCTGAGTCTCGGTGGTGAGCTCATTAAAGAAGGAATTAGCATTACGGAAATTGGCAATGTCCAATTTGACCTCCCACTTTGCCTAGGCAAACCGGCTCAGGAGCCTGGGGGGGAAGGGTTAGGGTTCGGCCTGTCCACGCTGGCTGCCGCAATGGCTTGTTTACTTTGTATGGGGAATCCTCCAGGGAAAAGGGGAAGTGCGGAGCCGGGCAGAGATGAAAGGTTAGATCCATCCTCCAGGCAGGGCTTTATTGGGGAAGTTGTTGAACATGATGGAAACAATATTAGATGGTAAACAGAGAGAGAGGCCGGCAGCAGGCAGGGATGGGGACTGCTGACACCTAGGGAGGAATCCTTCCCTGCAGCCCCTGCCAGCTTAGCCCGGGGTCCCCTCCACCCCACCCCTGCCGGTGCCCCTCACCCCTAACCCGCAGCCACTACCAGCCCAGCTCTGCCCCCCGCCCCCTGCCTGGCTGGTGCCCCTCACTGCCAACCTGCAGCCCCTGTCAACCCAGCCCTGCCCCCAAGCTCTGCTGGTGCCCCTCTCTCTACTCGCTGCCCAGCTCTGCCCCCCATCTCTGCCAGTGCCCCTCACTCCCGACCCACAGCCCCTGCCAGCCCAGCCCAGGGGCCCCCACCACCCCAGCTCTGCCAGTGCCCCTCACTCCCGACCCACAGCCCCTGCCAGCCCAGCCCAGGGGCCCCCACCACCCCAGCTCTGCCAGTGCCCCCTCTCTACCCACAGCCCCTGCCAGCCCAGCACCCCTCCCCAGCTCTGCCAGTGCCCCCTCTCTACCCACAGCCCCTGCCAGCCCAGCCCAGGGGCCCCCACCACCCCAGCTCTGCCAGTGCCTCTCACTCCCGACCCACAGCCCCTGCCAGCCCAGCCCAAGGGCCCCCACCACCCCAGCTCTGCCAGTGCCCCTCACTCCCGACCCACAGCCCCTGCCAGCCCAGCCCAGGGGCCCCCACCACCCCAGCTCTGCCAGTGCCCCTCACTCCCGACCCACAGCCCCTGCCAGCCCAGCCCAGGGGCCCCCACCCCCCATCTCTGCCAGTGCCCCTCACTCCCGACCCACAGCCCCTGCCAGCCCAGCCCAGGGGCCCCCACCCCCCATCTCTGCCAGTGCCCCTCACTCCCGACCCACAGCCCCTGCCAGCCCAGCCCAGGGGCCCCCACCACCCCAGCTCTGCCAGTGCCCCTCACTCCCGACCCACAGCCCCTGCCAGCCCAGCCCAGGGGCCCCCACCCCCCAGCTCTAGATGCCAAGGGCTGTGTTTGGGCCCAAGAAGGGGATCTGAGCGCCGGGACCTCCCCCCACCTCTGCAGGGGGAATGGGGACTAGGTGGGGAATCAGGACTCTGGGGTTCTGCTCCCCACGTCTCCGCTGATTCCGCCCCCTGCTGGGTCTTTGTCTAATTTTGGCCTCCAGTCACCTTGGCGCTGGGCTTGTGCCCTCACCCCCGTGTGTGTCTGGGGGGGGTCGGGGGGGGTCCTCCTTTCCCAGCCTCCTCGGCACTGGGCTTGGCCGGGATCCCCCCCCCCCCCTCTGCCCCCCGCGGGACTCAGTCTTCCCAGCTCCCCTCCCCCCCACGTGCATCTCCCCCAGCCCACTGTAGCCCCGCCCCCGCGGCTCCCGGCCCCGCCCCCGGGAGGCTCCAGCTGGTGCGGGGGCTGCCGCAGCCGCGGAGAGGAGCGGACGGGACGGGACTGGCGGCAGCTCCCCACAAGGGACCCAGGGGGCCGGCCCCGCGCAGCGAGGTAAGAGCCCGGGGCTGGCGCTGGGGACCGTGTCCCGCCTTCATAAATCTCAGCGCGTCCCTGAGATCCTGCCCCACAGCCCCTGCCCCCTCATAGCCCCCCTGTCCCCCCTCCCCGCACGGCCGGCCCCTTCCCGCACCCCTCTGACCCCCCCTCGGGTATCTGCCCCTGTGTCCTCGCTGCCCCCCTCTGGCTAGTTCTCTCCCCAGTCAGCCACTGACCCGGCTCCTCCGGGAGTTCAGTGAAATCCCCCCCCCCCCCCCCCGCCCTAGGAATCAACCCCCTGGGGAGGGGGAGAGGCAAGAAGGGGGGGGGCATGAATGGCCGGATGGGCAGATGGAGATTCCAGCCTTATGCCAGCTCCTCAGTTCCCTGTATTCAGCCACTCACTGTCCTGGTGCCAGAACAGAGCCCAGGAGTCCTGCCCCAGTCCGCTCTACCCACTAGACCCCACTCCCCTGCTAGGGCTTGAACCCAGCGGGACGGTGGCTGTTTCGCACCAATCTTTCACTAGGACTCCTGGGTTCCGTGCCCAGTGCTGGATGGAGTGCGGCTTAGACTGGAAAGGCCTCCCGCCCCCAGAGCCAGCCAGTGCCCCGCCCTGGGGCCAGATGGGATCTGGGGCGCCCTAGAGGGGAAAGGCCCCCTTCCCCGCCCCCAGAGCCAGCCAGTGCCCCGCCCTGGGGCCAGATGGGATCTGGGGCGCCCTAGAGGGGAAAGGCCCCCTTCCCTGCCCCCAGAGCCAGCCAGTGCCCTGCCCTGGGGCCAGATGGGATCTGGGGCGCCCTAGAGGGGAAAGGCCCCCTTCCCTGCCCCCAGAGCCAGCCAGTGCCCCGCCCTGGGGCCAGATGGGATCTGGGGCGCCCTAGAGGGGAAAGGCCCCCTTCCCCGCCCCCAGAGCCAGCCAGTGCCCTGCCCTGGGGCCAGATGGGATCTGGGGCGCCCTAGAGGGGAAAGGCCCCCTTCCCTGCCCCCATAGCCAGCCAGTGCCCCTCCCTGGGGCCAGATGGGATCTGGGGCGCCCTAGAGGGGAAAGGCCCCCTTCCCCGCCCCCAGAGCCAGCCAGTGCCCCGCCCTGGGGCCAGATGGGATCTGGGGCGCCCTAGAGGGGAAAGGCCTCCTTCCCCGCCCCCAGAACCAGCCAGTGCCCTGCCCTGGGGCCAGATGGGATCTGGGGCGCCCTAGAGGGGAAAGGCCCCCTTCCCCGCCCCCAGAGCCAGCCAGTGCCCCGCCCTGGGGCCAGATGGGATCTGGGGCGCCCTAGAGGGGAAAGGCCCCCTTCCCTGCCCCCAGAGCCAGCCAGTGCCCCGCCCTGGGGCCAGATGGGATCTGGGGCGCCCTAGAGGGGAAAGGCCCCCTTCCCTGCCCCCAGAGCCAGCCAGTGCCCTGCCCTGGGGCCAGATGGGATCTGGGGCGCCCTAGAGGGGAAAGGCCCCCTTCCCTGCCCCCAGAGCCAGCCAGTGCCCCTCCCTGGGGCCAGATGGGATCTGGGGCGCCCTAGAGGGGAAAGGCCCCCTTCCCTGCCCCCATAGCCAGCCAGTGCCCCTCCCTGGGGCCAGATGGGATCTGGGGCGCCCTAGTGGGGAAAGGCCCCCTTCCCTGCCCCCAGAGCCAGCCAGTGCCCTGCCCTGGGGCCAGATGGGATCTGGGGCGCCCTAGAGGGGAAAGGCCCCCTTCCCTGCCCCCAGAGCCAGCCAGTGCCCCTCCCTGGGGCCAGATGGGATCTGGGGCGCCCTAGTGGGGAAAGGCCCCCTTCCCTGCCCCCAGAGCCAGCCAGTGCCCCACTCTGGGGCCAGATGGGGGCCCAGTGCCCCCTAGAGGTGGATGGATGGTGGTGGGTCCTCTGCCCCAGCTGGCCAGGGCTGGAACATTCTGTTTACCTTCTGCAGAAGCTGTTGTGGCTTCCCAGCAACGCAGGGCTGCACCTGCTCGCTGCTGTCCCTGCCAGCGGCCCCGGCCCCAGCCCTGGGAGCCGCTAATGGGATCCATTTGTTCCCTCTGCCTCTCAAACACCTCCCTGCAGGCAGTGGGGTCCAATGGTTAGAGCGGGGGGGGGGAGGGCGGGAGTCAGGACTGCTGGGCTCTACCCCTGGCTCAGGATGGGGGGAGAGGTGTCTGGTGGTCGGAGCAGGGGGTGGTGGAGGCCAAGACTCCTGGGTTCTCTGTGGCCCTGGAAGGGGAGTGGGGTCTAGTGGTTAGAGCAGGCAGTGGGAGCCAGAATACTTGGGTTCTACTCCTGGCTCTGTAAAGGCAGCGGAGTCCAGTAGCTACAGCGGGGGAACCAGTGCTAGTGGGGACAGCAGGGGGTACAGGCAATCCTGATCGCTCTGGGGAGACGAGGCCCCCAGCCGGGACAAGCAGGAGCAGCCGAAGCTGCAAATCCTGCTCCGCTGGGTGCCAAGGAGCCTGCCCTCGACCCCGTCTCCCAGCACCCTGCGGGCTCCCAGCCGCATCTGGGAGATGGGCTTGCTTCAGCGAGGAGCCGGGCGCGGTGCCAGCTTCCCTCGCGGCCGAGCACTTCGGATGCAGAAGTGCCTATTGGCTGCCCTCCTGCGGAAGGGCCCCGGGGGGGGGGGGGAGCTGGGGGTTAGAGATGGGGGGGGGGTGTCGCTGCTGCACCCTGCTGGAGGGGCTGAGCCCTGCTTTGGGCGCACGCTGGCAGGGCCGTGCTAGGTACCCACACACCCACCTTTCAGAGAGCAGCAAAAGTGGGTCTGGCGAAAGCCAGCCCACCCGACCTTGCACCCCTAGCAGGCGTCTGGCTCATGAAGGCCTGTCTCTGGTACAGCGATCCGGATCGCTCTGGGGAGACGAGGCCCCCAGCCCGGACAAGCAGGAGCAGCCGAAGCAGGATTTGCAGCTCTGCTGGGTGCCAAGGAGCCTGCCCGTGACCCCTGATCTGCCCTGGGCCAGGGACTCTCTCCTTGCGGGACCTGAGCTCCTTAAACCCAGTGGTGGGGGGTCCCACGGGCTAATTTGCCAGGTGGCAAACGGGTTTCTTTCAGGAGCTTTACGGGGTAGCCAAGTTAGTCTGTTACAGGGGGAAAAACCCCACAACAAATGGTCTGGTAGCACTTTATAGACTGACAAAACATGTTGATGGGATCGTGAGCTTTTGTGGGCACAGCCGACTTCTTCAGATGACCAGAGTTGTGAGTTTAGGATGTGCAGACCCAAAATAAATAGGAGAGAAAGGGTGGAGGGAAAGCGGGGGGCAGGGGAGACAGGGAGCTAGAGGGAATTAGTAAGTCTCTGAAGATTGGGTAGTTAAAATGAAGCAGGGAAGAATCCAAGTCAAAGGATAGTATCCTTCCTGACGTAAGAGTCCACACAAAGAGTTGTTTGCACCTTCAACTCTAATTCCAATGCTTCTCTGTGGATCTGGCTCGTAGAACTGGTTTGTGACAAGACTTGAAGATCTTTTAAATAGTGATTTGGAAGATTGAAGTGTTCCCAATAGGTTTCTGTATGTTTCCTTTATGTATATCTGATTTGTGTCCATTGATTCTTTCCTGCAGAGACTGTCCAGTTTGTCCAATATATATCTATAGCAGTGGGGCATTGATGGCATAGATCAAATTACTGGCTGTGCAGTCAAATGTCCTTTTGATTTGGTACCTTAGATTGTTGGCTCCAGTGATGAATTTGTCAGTGTAGATATGTGGGCAGAGTTGGCATCGTTTTTGGTTGCAGGGCTGGGTTCCTGGAGGCTCGTGATGTGGTTGTGTGGCATGGTTATCAGAAAGAATGCGTTTCAGGCTAGGGGGTTGTCTAAGCAAGAACAGGCTTTTCTCCCAAGGCCTCAGAGTGAGGGATCATTATCCAAGATGGGTTGTAGATTGTGTATGTGTTGGAGGGGTCTGAGCTGTGGCCCATAAGTAATAACAAGAGGAGTTCTGTTATTTTCTCTTTTGGGTCTGCCTTGAAGTAGTTCATGTCTGGGGACTTTCCTGGCTCTGTCAATTCCATTTAGCCTTTAGCAGGCGGTGCCAACTCTGTCTGCTTTTCTGCCCAGAAGGCAGCGCTCCCAGCCGGGGGTAACTCCCATTTTCTCCTTTTCCCTGCAGGCCCCTCACAGCATTTAAATCCATTCCTGGAAATCGGGAGGTGCCGTTTGGCTTTCACATCACGCAAGCAGCAGATTGGCTGCCCGGTGCCATTAATACCCTCGTGGGGTGATCCGTGGAGGGGGGGGGGAACACTATGCGAGACGCACCCTGTGGGGTGTTAGATGCTTGAGTACAGCACCTCCCCCCGAGAGATGCGGAGCCAGGACGCCTGGGTTCTGTCCCCAGCCCTGGCACTGCACGGGGATGGGACCTGCAGACAGAGCCCCTGCTCCTGGTGACTTTATTTGAATATTTGGAAACTACTGTGAGTCCCATACAATAAAACAGCTGGCCAAGGAGTTCCAGAATCGTGCTGCCAACCCCCCACTCTAACCACTAGACCCCACACTCGTATCAGAGCTGGGGCTAGAACCCAGGGATTTTTGCCCCCAGCTTCCTCCAACCACTAGACCCCACTCTCCTCCCAGAACTGGTACTAAAGCCCAGGTGCTCTGGCTGGCTGCCAACCTCCCTGCTCTAGCTACTAGACCCCACATCCCTGTCAGAGCCGGGGCTAGAACCCAGGAATCAGCACTGACCCAATTTCCCCGCTCCAGGTGACCCAATTTCCCTGCGCCAGGTGAGCTGTCCCCAGGCGACTGAGCAGCTGCCACAATAGGAACACCCAAAAGCTTTCCCCCCATCATTGCAGGGTGGGCTGGGGTAGGGCAGATCTGGTGGCAGAGAAAACCAGACCATCCGGCCTTCCCCATCCGGGCTCCAACAGAGCAGAGGGCCTGGCCCGTCGGATTGTGGCCCGGAGTCCTGGGCTCTAGCCCCATTTCTTCCTGGTAGTTTAGCAGCAGTGAGGTCTAGTGGTTAGAGTGGAAGGCCAGGGTGGAAGGCCAGGCATCAGGACTCCTGGGTTCTCGCCTTGCCCCTGGAAGGGGAGTGGGGTCTAGAGTTACAGCAGGGCAGGGCTGGGAGCCAGGACTCCTGGGTTGTCTCCTTAGCTCTGGGAGGAGAGAGGGGTCTAGCAGTTAGCGGGGCTGGGAGCCAGGGCCCCTCTGCTTTAGAAGAGCCAGAAGTGACGTGATCCACACAGCAGCTGTCAGTCTGCTCTGGTGCCCAGCAGCTCCCCCAAGGCTGTCAAAGCTGCCCCCTTCATCCCTCCCACATTCGAGGGCAGAGAAATTGGGATTCCTCCTTAGCTCCCCTGAGCAGGCAGATGGGAAACCCTCCCGTGCCGGCAGCTGCATCCATCTGTCTGGCTGCTGTCATCACTAGTGCGCTCAGCACGCACCCTGCTGTACCCGTGCGCTTGGTCCTCTCCACGCAACCAGGCCCAGATCCCCTGGCATGGTGCCACGCACCAGTCTGCCGGGGTTTTCCCAAGCCGTTTTCCCATCTGAGCCAAGCTCGGCACCTCGTCCCCTCCCTATGGGGCCTGCACTGTGAGACCCCTCCAGCAGCGGGTGCCCCATCGCAGTGTGGACCTTCCCTGAGTCACTCGCTGCCCAGGTCTTGGGGGGCTTGGCTATACAGTGCAACCAGGTAGAAGACGTAAGGGATACCAGCCTACTATATCTGCGAGGTTGCGGAGTTACTCTCGGAGCTGTTGACCTAGAGGCCTGGGATTGGTGCTCCGCCGACGGCCTGCAGGGGGGAAGTTGCTGCCTGAGGCTTTGTGGGCCCAGAAAGCTATGGGGATGATAAGTTTGGAAGGGGGTTGGAGTTGGCGCCTGGGCAGGAAAGGCCCCGGGTCCCAGTCCCTGATTCTCTGAGCCTGCTGGGTCTGGATTGGAACTGGCGACCCTTGGGGGAGTGGGAGGGGGAGGTGTACACCAGGCCCTATTTCTGGAGCCGAGGTAAAGCAAATAGTTTAGGGGGACCCTGCTGATTTCCAAGGGAAGAGCCAGCTCAGAGTGGAACCCTGCTGGAATAGCAGCAGGCTGGCTGGTGATGAGGAGGGAAGATTTATCCCCCCGTTAAGAGAGACCCAGCTGCTGACCCCAGAGTGGCACCGCTGACCCCACCTGCCTGTAGATTTTAGAGCATTTTGGAGGCTCCGTTGCCGACCCGGGAGCTCTGTTCCACTTCAACGATGCAGCGACGAGCGTGCTTGCTGAGCTGAGTACAGGGCCTGCCCCTCAGCCAGGGAGGAAGGGGCCGGTGGGTTTTATAGATGGGGGAGGGGGAGAAACTGAGGCACGGAGAAAGTGACTTCCTCAAAATTGCACAGGGAGTATAGGATAGAGCTGGGAACAGAACTCAGGAGACCTCGCTCCACTCCTGCCCCCCCCAACGCTTTAACCACTAGACCCCACTCTCCTCCCAGAGCCAGGATAGAACCCAGGAGTCCTGGCTCCCAAGGGCTGTTAGCCTGTGCTGCTCACTAGAGAGGTTCCTGCATGGGCCCCCCGTCCTCTCCCCCAGCCCTTCCCGAGGGAGGCCACAGGCAGCGCTCCATTGTGGAGAGGGGGCTGTGGGAAAGTGGGGTTGTTGGCCCAGGGTTTGCAGGCTGGGTTCGGGGGATCTCTCCGGCCGGTTCCCACATTCCCACCCGCTGACAGCTAAGGCAGAGGAGGGAGGGCCAGGCCAATCAGGGACATGCAAATATGCCGGCTTCAGAGAGCCCAGATAAGCAATATACAGACATGACGTAGGCTGCCCTACCCCCACCCCACGCTTCCTGGCGCCGCTCTAGGACCCCAAGGCCAGCCCTGCCTGCTGGGGAGAGCCCCCACCCCACCCTGCAGCACAGCGCCCCCTAGTGCCATGCTGGGGCCAGCCCTGCCTGCTGGGGAGAGCCCCCACCCCACCCTGCAGCACAGCGCCCCCTAGTGCCATGCTGCGGGCCAGCCCTGCCTGCTGGGGAGAGCCCCCACCCCACCCTGCAGCACAGCGCCCCCTAGTGCCACGCTGGGGGCCAGCCCTGCCTGCTGGGGAGAGCCCCCACCCCACCCTGCAGCACAGCGCCCCCTAGTGCCACGCTGGGGGCCAGCCCTGCCTGCTGGGGAGAGCCCCCACCCCACCCTGCAGCACAGCGCCCCCTAGTGCCACGCTGGGGGCCAGCCCTGCCTGCTGGGGAGAGCCCCCACCCCACCCTGCAGCACAGCGCCCCCTAGTGCCACGCTGGGGGCCAGCCCTGCCTGCTGGGGAGAGCCCCCACCCCACCCTGCAGCACAGCGCCCCCTAGTGCCATGCTGGGGCCAGCCCTGCCTGCTGGGGAGAGCCCCCACCCCACCCTGCAGCACAGCGCCCCCTAGTGCCACGCTGGGGGCCAGCCCTGCCTGCTGGGGAGAGCCCCCACCCCACCCTGCAGCACAGCGCCCCCTAGTGCCACGCTGGGGGCCAGCCCTGCCTGCTGGGGAGAGCCCCCACCCCACCCTGCAGCACAGCGCCCCCTAGTGCCACGCTGGGGGCCAGCCCTGCCTGCTGGGGAGAGCCCCCACCCCACCCTGCAGCACAGCGCCCCCTAGTGCCATGCTGGGGCCAGCCCTGCCTCCTGGGGAGAGCCCCCACCCCACCCTGCAGCACAGCGCCCCCTAGTGCCACGCTGGGGGCCAGCCCTGCCTCCTGGGGAGAGCCCCCACCCCACCCTGCAGCACAGCGCCCCCTAGTGCCACGCTGGGGCCAGCCCTGCCTCCTGGGGAGAGCCCCCACCCCACCCTGCAGCACAGCGCCCCCTAGTGCCACGCTGGGAGCCAGCCCTGCCTGCTGGGGAGAGCCCCCACCCCACCCTGCAGCACAGCGCCCCCTAGTGCCACGCTGGGGGCCAGCCCTGCCTGCTGGGGAGAGCCCCCACCCCACCCTGCAGCACAGCGCCCCCTAGTGCCATGCTGGGGCCAGCCCTGCCTCCTGGGGAGAGCCCCCACCCCACCCTGCAGCACAGCGCCCCCTAGTGCCACGCTGGGGGCCAGCCCTGCTTCCTGGGGAGAGCCCCCACCCCACCCTGCAGCACAGCGCCCCCTAGTGCCACGCTGGGGCCAGCCCTGCCTCCTGGGGAGAGCCCCCACCACACCCTGCAGCACAGCGCCCCCTAGTGCCACGCTGGGGGCCAGCCCTGCCTGCTGGGGAGAGCCCCCACCCCACCCTGCAGCACAGCGCCCCCTAGTGCCATGCTGGGAGCCAGCCCTGCCTGCCGGGGAGAGCCCCCACCCCACCCTGCAGCACAGCGCCCCCTAGTGCCATGCTGGGGGCCAGCCCTGCCTGCCGGGGAGAGCCCCCATCCCACCCTGCAGCACAGCACCCCCTAGTGCCATGCTGGGGGCCAGCCCTGCCTCCTGGGGAGAGCCCCCACCCCACCCTGCAGCACAGCGCCCCCTAGTGCCACGCTGGGGGCCAGCCCTGCCTGCTGGGGAGAGCCCCCACCCCACCCTGTAGCACAGCGCCCCCTAGTGCCATGCTGGGGGCCAGCCCTGCCTGCTGGGGAGAGCCCCCACCCAGCCCTGCAGCACAGCGCCCCCTAGTGCCACGCTGGGGGCCAGCCCTGCCTCCTGGGGAGAGCCCCCACCCCACCCTGCAGCACAGCGCCCCCTAGTGCCACGCTGGGGGCCAGCCCTGCCTGCTGGGGAGAGCCCCCACCCCACCCTGCAGCACAGCGCCCCCTAGTGCCATGCTGTGGGCCAGCCCTGCCTGCTGGGGAGAGCCCCCACCCCACCCTGCAGCACAGCGCCCCCTAGTGCCATGCTGGGGGCCAACCCTGCCTCCTGGGGAGAGCCCCCACCCCACCCTGCAGCACAGCGCCCCCTAGTGCCACGCTGGGGTCATGGAGCTGCTGTAGCCGGAGCCAGCCAGGGATGAGAATGGAGCCCTGAGGCTGGGGGGGGAGCTGCAGCGGGGAGAATGACTCATGGCCTCTGATCGATAGGGACAGCTGAGCCCCTGGATTGAGTTAGGCCCTTATTACGCCAGGAAGAGACACCTAGTAAGTGCCTCTCTGCTCGTCTCTGGGGAGACACGTCTTCCACAAGCTGGCGACACGGCACTCGAGTGCCTGCCGAATCAATGCGGCCACAGGCCTGGCCCCGGCATTGACCCATCCTCCCTCACCGCCCGCGGAGAGCCTGGGAATCCCGACTGGAGCCACTTCCTTTCCAGGAGCTGTAGACAGAACCCGGGAGTTCTAGCGCTCCGCCCTCCCTGCTTTAACCACTAGTTCCCACTCCCCTCCCAGAGCTGGGACAGAACCCAGGTGTCCTGACTCCCAGCCCTCCCTGCTTTAACCACTAGATTCCCGCCGGTATAGAACCCAGTGGTCCTGGCTCCCAGCTCTCCCTCAAACCTGCTTCTTAGGGGCAGAGTCCAGGAGTCGGCTCTGATCCGTTCCTGAGCACCCGGCCAGTGGTGCTATGCGTTTCCCAGCACCCACCCCCCTTGGTGGCCGCATCTCCGGGCTGGAGGAGCCGTCCGCGGGTCCAGTTCTTTCCCCAAGTCGCAGGGTTCTGCAGCCAGTGGCCGAGGGTTCACTCAGCAGCCGTAGCGAGGAAACAGGATCTAGGGCGGTGGGGGGCGGATGTGGGCCGCTGAACTGACAAGTCAGGCTGTTGGCCAGATCTGGGGCACTGATACGCACAAGGCTCCGTGCCACGGCTCTTGCAACACTTTGCCTCCTGGGCGTGGAGCCAGGCTCCGCACGTGCCCCAGCAGCCCTCGGGGAGCTAAGGGAGGTGTCTGGCTGTGGCTTTCTGATGCCCCCTGCTGGTGGGCATGAGCCCCACGCTGGGTGTCCTGGTGCCCCCTGCTGGAAGGAATGAGCACTGCGGGGGCTGGGAATAGGTGTGTGCGTGTCCTGGTGGCCACTGCTGAAGGAGCTGGACCCTGCTGTGTGTGTGTGTGGGGGGGGGGGACGGACAATAAGCCCTGCTCTGTATTAGCTCTGCCCCCTGCTGGACAGGCTGTGTCAGACACTGGCTCGGGGTGTGTCGTGCGAGTGCGCGCACACACACACACACATTGTTGGCAAATGCGCCACATTCCCGGCTCTGAGGGGCTGCCTGGGAGACACCACCTGCCTGTGGCAGAGGCAGTGGGGGTGCATGGGGGGGACCAGATCCCCGCAGGAGTGGGGAGAGCTCCAGAGAGTGATGGGGCTGGGGAGAGACGGAAGTCGCTGCCCAGCCAGGCCTCTAAGGCTGGAATTAAAGCCGGTTTGAGAGGGCTCCCCTAGCCACTGAGATCACAGCCTGTGAGTCAGGCTGGATGGGGAAGGACCCCGAATCCCATTCCAGGCCCCCACTGATCTGGCCCCTAGAGGGGAAAGGCCCTGCGTCCTGCTCCCAGCGCCCCCTGTGGGAATGGCCCCACCTCCACCTCCCGATGCCCCCTGGGGGAAAGGCCCCACATCCTGCTCCTGGCGCCCCCTGGGGGAAAGGCCCCACGTCCTGCTCCTGGCGCCCCCTGGGGGAAAGGTCCTGCACCCAGTGCCCCCTAGAGGGGAAAGACCCCACGTCCTGCTCCTGGCGCCCCCTGTGGGAAAGGCCCCACCTCCCAGCCCTGACTCTCCGCCCTCTCTCTCCCCAGGTGCGATGGCCCCGCAGCCCGAGGAGCGCGCCCTCTACCTCTCCATCTACCTGCTGACCCTCCTGACCGGCTTCCCCACCAACCTCCTGGCCCTGCACGCCCTCATCCGCAAGCTGCGGCGCAAGGCCACGCCCAACTGCATCCTTCTGCTCAACCTCACCCTCTCGGACCTCTGCTTCCTGGCCTTCCTGCCCTTCAAGGTGGCCGAGGCCGTGGCCGGGTGCTGGCCGCTGCCCGCCTTCCTCTGCCCCCTCAGCGGCCTCTTCTACTTCAGCTCCATCTACTCCAGCACCCTCTTCCTGACGGCCGTCAGCGTGGAGCGCTACCTGGCCGCCGCCTACCCCCTCCGCTACAAGCTGCGCCGCCGGCCGGCCTACGCCGCCCTGGCCAGCCTGGGCCTGTGGCTCTGCTCCCTGGCCCACTGCAGCATCGTCTACGTGACCGAGCTGCAGCCGGCGAGCGAACCGGCCAACACCACCGGCGCCTGCTACGACAACTTCACGCCCATCCAGCTGCGGGTGCTGCTGCCCGCGCGCCTGGAGCTGGGCATCGTCCTCTTCCTCGTGCCCTCCTTGCTCACCTCCTTCTGCTACTGCGGCTTCATGTGGGCGGTGGTGTCCTCCCCCCACATCAGCCGGGAGAAGAAGCAGCGGGCCGTGGGCTTGGTGGCGGCCACTCTCGCTGTCTTCATCATCTGCTTTACGCCCTACAATGTCTCCCACGTGGTGGGCTTCTTCCAGCGGGCCAACCCGGCCTGGAGGGACAAGGCCTTGCTCCTCAGCACCTTCAACGCCAGCCTGGACCCCATCATCTTCTACTTCTCCTCCTCCGCTGTCCAGCACTCCTGCTGCAAGTTCCTGGCCCGGCTCTGGGCCGTCTGTGCCCTGCCCCCCTTGGCTAGGAAGGTCTTGTGCAGACGGACGGAGAGGCTGGCGCCTGGGGGGCCCCAGGACCAAGACAGAGGCCAGATTTACTGCTCCAAGCTGTGAACTGAGCAGTCCCCCCAGCCTAACCCAGCGGGCTATGAGGGCAGGACTCCTGCATTCTATCCCTGGCACTGGGGTCCAGGTGATGGGAGCATGAGGGCTTAGACTCAGGGTCCTGTTCCCAGAGCCTGGGGTCCCCTCTCTGGAGCCAGGGCCAAGCTGGGAAGCACCAGCTTCGTGACACATTGGGGTCAGGATTGGAACCTGCCATGGAGCTATGTCTAGGCCCAATGCCTGCTTTCCTTCTGTATCAAAGGTCTCTGGCACCCGCCATGTCAAGGGACTCCCTGGCCCACGAGGCCAAGCTGACAGAGCCCAGGGCCTGCTGCATAACCCCAGGCAAGTCAAGTCACCACTTGGTGCCTCAGTTTCCCCAGCTGTACGGCAGGGATACTGACCCCCCCCCCCCCAAAAAGCACTGTGGGATCTAAGGAAGAAGAGCCAACAACTGTTGTCAGCGTCATCTTGGGACCAAGTCTTGATTATTAGCAGAATGACCCTCCTCTCATGAATTCTGTCGGGACTCAAACCCGCCACCCTTGGAACTAAAACCCACAGCTCTGCATCCTGCCCCATGGCAGTGCTGCAGCAGGAGGGTCGCAATTGTAGGCTGTTCTCTAGGTGGGTCAGATGGTGCACGCTGGCAGTGCACCTCCATGGCAGTAGGGGGCAACAGAGTGTGCTGGTGCTCATAGAATGCAGTGGTGGGAGGCCACCCGCAGGCAGTGCAGGGCAGGGGCTTGTGCTGTGTGAGCCCGCAATGTCGCCCCCTGGTGAAGGCGCTGGGTAGGGCAACGCTACAGGCACCCTGTGTTGGACTCTCCTGGAAATGCACCCATCGGGGGCCTCATCTCAGACTTTGATCATCCATTTTGCTGCTACTGCCTGGATTTGTCCCCACCTCTGTGTGTGTGTGTGTGTGTGTGTGTGTGTGTCCAGCCAAAGGTGCCTCATTAGCCTCTGTAATCATGGCAAGGAGAAGCTAATTAAAGTGGCCGATGCAGGGCACTGAAGCAAGAGGCTTGACCCACTGGTGTCAGTCCTGGAGGACGTGATATGGTCTGGTTCTCAAGGAAATAATGCAGGGTGCAGATAGGTAGGGAGAGGGACTGGTCTGCCTGTTTATAAATGGGGCTCAGACTGATTACCATGGGGCAGGGCTGGGAGCCAGGACTCCTGGGTTCTAGCCCAGCTCTGGGAGGGGTGCAGAGTCTAGTGGTTAGAGCAGAGTCTAGTGGGAGTTGTGATCCTTGGGTTCTCTTCCCAGCTCTGTCCCTGCTGGCCTGTATCATCCCATCTCTATACCTCATTTTCTCCCCCCTCCCCCCCCCCCCCGGACAACATGGAGAATTATATTTATCCAGTCTTCGGAACAATAACATTTAATTAGCTAATGTTTACAAAGCACTCTATGTACCTGGCTGGTAAACGGGAATCAACCCTCCACACTAAGTGCGAAAGGGCTTTGAACCCTGCGCTGCCTGGCAGCTCTGCAATAGCTGGGAAAGCTTGTTAGTATGCAGAGGGGAAACCGAGGCACAGAGCCCGTATGGGACATGTGCACAGAGACACAGGCCTAGAACCCAGGAGTCCTGGCTCCCAGCCCCCTCCCCACTGATCACACTGTTTCCATGGACTTCTGTTTATAAAGGGGGCTCGGCTCCTGTAGGTGCTCTCGCTTGAGGGCCGGACTTTGAGCTGGGGTCATTTGGCTGTAGCCTCACTGATGTCAGCAAGGTGCATCCTGTTGGGGTCACTCGGCCGGAGCTCCATGAGAGTAATTGGGGGCCAGATCTGGTGCCCTGCTGGGGAGCTGGCCCAGTGTTTTGATTTGTGTCTCTTCCCAGCTCATAGGAAGCGTCTCAACCTCTGATTTCCGTGCAAAGGGCTGTTTGGGGATTAATTTATCGGGAGAACCAAGCAACCTGGAGAGTTCAGATAAGAGGCAGGACTGGCGGGAGGGTGCAAGGTGCGCAAGGCTGTCTTCGGCTCATTTAATCTGATAAGGGGTTTATTAACAGCTGCTGCCATCTCTGCTGATGCAGAAGGTTGTTTAGAAATCAACACAAGCCCCCAGCGCTTTGCGGCGTGAGCCGGTGTAGGCAGGCTGCAGTAGTAGGTTATCTCAATATAGAGAGTGGCAGGAGTTTATCACCTCAGCTGGCAGGAGTACTAGGCTATTATCCTCTTCTGTTGGACAGCCAACACAGCTGAGCAATGGCACACCTGGTGCAGCCACCTCTGGGGTAGGGCAGCCACACAGCAGTGCAAGGGGGGCTGGGCATTTGGCCAGGATGTGGGGGTTCGTGTCCTGGTTCCTGCAGCCCGTGCCAGGGAAATGGCGCGCAGGGGCAGCCGGGGTCCGGCGTTCCCAGGGGCTGTCAGGCGGCGAGATGCTAAGCAGCGCACAGGCAAGGGGCAGCTGGCTGGCTGCCGCGTGGAGGGAAGGGCCGGGGCCGCAGCGGGAATGTGAAGACTGCTAGGAATGTGCCATCTGCAGCGCAGAGGCTGATCAGAGACAGGCGCAGCTCGGCCTGGGCACCCGGCAGGCAGTGGGTGTGGGAGGAGCTGACCCTCTAGGGGGCGCTCTTGTCCACTCTGCCTAAACCCTCACTCTCCCCCCAACCTCGCCCACCTGCCCCGCCCCCTACCCCAGTCCTTCACCCTCCTCCTCCCACCCTGACTCCCCATGAGTCCTTGGAAGCCCGCGCTCCTGGCTTCTCCCCCTGCTCTGGGAGGGGAGTGGCAGCTGTTGATTGGGGGGGGGGGCTGGTCAGGACTCCTGGGTTCTTCCCCCCCATATAACCCAGCCAAGTCCCCCCCCCCCCGCCCCCTTAGTTCCGTCTATTTCCTGAGCCCCCCGGAACCCAAGGGGCCAGTGCGGGTCCTGACGACGGGGACCCCAGGGAAGGGCGCCCTCTGGGGGTGAGTCCCAGCACTGACCGGAGCGGTTCCTTCTGGGATGGGGCCTTCCCCCTCGGGCGTGGGCGGCAGCACCTTAGGCTGGGCCTCAGACACACTAGAAGGAAGGACCAAGAAGAAAGGGAGCGTGAGCGTGGTGGGGAATCCAGCCGTTCTGCAGCCCAACCGCCCATCCATGGGTCTGGCCCCCAGCATCCAACCCCAGCTACCTCAGACACACTGCAGGGAGTGATTCCTGCGTGGGGTGCATGTAAGAGATAGACGGCGCCCCCTAGAGGGAAAGGCCCCGTGTCTCAGGCCTCTGCCTTGGGGCTGGATGAGAGCTGGCCCCGTGTCCCAGTCCCTGAATCCCTGGGGCTGCATCAAAGACAGCGCCCCTAGAGGGGAAGGTCCCCTGTCCCAGTCCCCTGCCCCGACAGCCCCCACCCCTGCTTTTGGGGTCCAATGCCCCAGGGGGTTACCCGGCAGCTTTAGAAGGGACCCAGGTGGCTGCAGGGGCAGGAGGCTCTTACCAGCCAACCCCACGCCCAGGCTGAGTGCCCCCAGCAGCGCTATCTTCAGCAGGTTGAGGCCGGCGATCAAGGAGGGGTGCTCCTGGAGCTCTGGGTCTGGAAGGGGAAAGGCCCAGGGTTAAGGGGCGCAGGGGATGCCCGGAGCCCCAGGGCCAGTGGGGTCTCTCCCCAGGCTGATGAGTTTTACTGAGTATGTGGGGCCAATGCCCAGAGCCTTCCCCTTTGCTGCTGGAACCCATCAGCCCGGCAGCCCCTCCTGCGGCAGGCGCCCCGGCTTGTCAGTGCCTGAGATGCTCTGTCTCAAGCTCTCCCCAGACCTGTTCCCATCCCCATTCCCCTCTCCTGCAGGACTCCCTGCCGCTAGACGTGAGGGGGGCCAGCCTGTGGAACTCCCTGCCACTAGACGTGAGTAGGGTCAGCCTGCTGGACTCCCTGCCAGTGGACATGAATGGGGCCAGCCCATGGGCCTCCCTGCTACTGGATAGGAGTGGGACCAGCCCACTGGCCTCCCTGCCACTAGACGTGAGGGGGGCCAGCCTGTGGAACTCCCTGCAGCCAGACAAGCTTTGGTCTCCCCCTACTCACCATAGGTGTAGTCTGTGCTCAGGGGTTCCTGGAGGGACAGATGCCCCACCTGACAGGTGTAGGTGGTGCTTGGTCCTGAGGAAGGCAAGCCTAGGGTGGTGGAAGCCCAGAGGAGCCCGGTCTGGTCCTCACACTGCTTCAGTGGCTGGGCTGGGGGCAGGCGGATGCTCCCTTGGTACCAGGAGAGCTGGGCGGGTGGGGGGTAGAAACCAGCTGTTCTGCAAATCAGGCTCCATCTCGGCTCTGGCTTCGGGTGGAACTGGAGGGAGATAACTGGGTGGGATGGTGGGGCTGGAGTGAAAGGGGACACAAATAATCAAACGGTCGCATCTTGGGAAAGAGTCATGAAGATGTTGCAAGACTGGAATGGGTTCTGGACCCTTTGCCCTTTAGGGGGTGCCAGCTCCGGCACGGCCCCAGGACGGGGGTTGATTGGCTACGTCTAGACTGCAGGCTTCTTGCTCAAGAAGCTTTGTCTAAACTACAGACCGGTCAGTTTAACGTCTGTCCCAGGGAAGATAATGGAGCAGGTAATTAAGGAAATCATATGCAAACACTTGGAAGGTAATAAAGTGATAGGGAATAGCCAGCATGGGTTTGTGAAGAACAAGTCATGCCAAACTAATCTGATAGCTTTCTTTGATAGGATAATGAGCCTTGTGGATAAGGGAGAAGCGGTGGATGTCATATACCTAGACTTTAGTAAGGCATTTGATACGGTCTCGCATGATATTCTTATTGATAAACTAGGCAAATATAACTTAGATAGGGCCACGATAAGGTGGGTGCATAATTGGCTGGATAACAGTAGTCAGAGAGTTGTTGTTAACGGTGCTAAATCCTGCTGGAAAGGGATAACAAGTGGAGTTCCTCAAGGGTCTGTTTTGGGACCCGTACTGTTCAATATCTTCATCAATGATGTAGATATTGGGATAGAGAGTACGCTTATTAAGTTTGCAGATGATACCAAACTGGGTGGGGTTGCAACTTCTTTGGAGGATAGGGACATAATTCAAAATGACCTTAGCAAGTTAGAGAAATGGTCAGAGGTAAACAGGATGAGGTTTAATAAAGAGAAATGCAAAGTGCTCCACTTAGGAAGGAACAATCAGTTCCATACATACAAGATGGGAAGCGACTGTCTAGGAAGGAGCATGGCGGAAAGGCATCTAGGGGTCATAGTGGACCAAAAGTTGAATATGAGTCAACAGCGTGATGCTGTTGCAAAAAAAGCAAATATGATTCTAGGTTATATCAACAGGTGTGTTGTAAGCAAAACTCGTGACGTCATTCTGCCGCTCTACTCTGCACTAGTTAGGCCTCAGCTGGAGTACTGTGTCCAGTTCCGGGCGCCACATTTCAAGAAAGATGTGGAGAAATTGGAAAGGGTACAGAGAAGAGCGACAAGAATGATTAAAGGTTTAGAGAACATGACCTATGAAGCCAGGCTTCATGAACTGGGCTTGTTTAGTTTGGAAAAAAGAAGATTAAGGGGGGACATGATAGCGGTTTTCAAATATCTAAAAGGGTGTCACAAGGAGGAAGGAGAAAATTTGTTCCTCTTGGTTACTGAGGACAGGACAAGGAGTAATGGGCTTAAAGTGCAGCAGGGGAGGTTTAGATTGGACATTAGGAAAAAATTCCTAACTGTCAGGGTGGTCAAATATTGGAATAAATTGCCAAGGGAGGTGGTGGAATCTCCCTCTCTGGAGATATTTAAGAACAGGTTAGATAGACATCTGTCAGGGATGGTGTAGACGGAGCTTGGTCCTGCCTTGAGGGCAGGGGGCTGGACTCGATGACCTCTCGAGGTCCCTTCCAGTCCTATTATTCTATGATTCTATGATAGCTGCTGGTTCTAATCTCATATGCATGAAACAGCTCTTGTGCCCACCAGCAGAGGGCCCTCATAAACGCCTTTCCTTAGGGAGATGGGGGCCAGTGGGAGATACCTCCAATCACCTACACACTGCAGGTCCCATCTCCTCCAGCAGGGGGCACTCTCACACACCTTTCCTCAGGGTGGAGGGGAACAATGTGGGAGATACCTCCAATCAGATACACACCAGTTCCCACCCCTTCCAGCAGGAGGCAGCACAGGCAGAGCAGGGTTCACCCCGTCCAGCAGGGGCTGGCAGGAGGACAGCCATGTTGCAGCCACAAGAACTGCCCAGCCAGTGTGGGGCAACGGTCCCAGCCCTGGCTGTGATCCTGCGCCCTTGCCCAAAGAACGAAGGGCTCTTACCGTAAACACGCAGCTGCGTCCCGTTGCCTTGCGCCTCCCCGGTGCCCCACAGCAGCACCCGGCAGATGTATTTCCCAGCATCCTCCAGGCTCACATTGGCAATGGCCAGCGTCCCTTCCCCTCTGTGCAGGAAGGTGTCAGGATAGGCCAGCATGAAGCGGGCTGTCAGGGGCACAGTGACCTCCCCCCCAGGCCCAACTCGGGACCAGGAAACGGCGCCCTTGCCTGGGGAGAGCCCCTGGGTGAACGTGCAGTTCAGGGTGGCGCTGGCGCCCTGGATGACGCCCACTTCAGATGGAAACTGAAGCACGGTGAAGCTGGCATCTGCAGAGACACAAGCACGGGGGTGGGGCTAGAGTAGGGGTCCTGCGGAACTCACTGCCTCCAGATGTTCGTGGGACTTATCTGTGGGACTCTCTGCAGCATGACACTAGTGCACCTTCCTTGTAGGACTCCAGGATTTTATCCCTTGCTCCAGGAGATGCGGGGGGGTCTAATGGGTTAGAACGGGGGCTCTCAAACTGGGCATTATGTGGGGGAGGGTGTCCATGAGTGGTCAGTCTCTGCCTCCAAGCTCCACTTCATTCACCGCCAGCATTTACAATAGTGTTAAAGATATATAAATGGGTTTTTAATACATAAGGGGGGGGGGGGTTGCGCTCCGAGGTTTGCTGTGTGAATGGAGTGACCACTACAAAAGACTGAGAGCCGCTGGGTTGGAGTGAAGGGCGGGGGCTGGGAGCCAGGACTCCTGGGTCCATCCCTGGCTTAGGACAGTGGGGTCTAGCGGGTTGGAATTGGGGGAGGCTGGGAATCAGGACTCCTGGGTTCTCTCCATATGATATCGGGCAAGTCTCTTAACCACACTGGCCTCAGTTTCCCCAAGACATCACATGCGTCACTTCCCAAGCTGCCCGGGGGCTGGAACAATTTGCACCACGGGGGTGCTGGGAGCCACTGACCCAAACCAGAAATCCTGCATTGACTGGAAACCCACCAAGCTGGGGGTGCTGCAGTCCCCTCCCCCGGTAGATCCACCACCTGTGTCCAGCTGCGTGTGACACGTGGAAGCCGGGACTTTTCCACGGGCTCGCGGCCGTTCAGATGCCGGCTGGGCTTTGTGTCAGGCTGCAGAAAGCCAGGGTGGGCGCCGAATGCCCAAAGGCCAAAATTGCAAACCCAGAAAGGGGGAAATCGGGGACCCCCCCCCCCACTGGCTTCCGGCTCTGACTGCAGCGCGGCGGCGGCCGCTGATGCCTGACAGACTAACCCTCCCCACACCGGCCGCTCAGCTGTGCCTAGCGCCCCCCTGCCTGGCTCCTAAGCAGCCAGGGATGGAAAAGTGGGGAGAAGGGGGCAGAGAGAGCTCCTGCCCTGGGGGAGAATGGGGAAGGGATCATTCAGGGAGGCTGCAGCTACTGGGCCCATTCACAGGACAGGCCTAGAGCTGAGCCGGGCAGGGGGGCTGGGACCAGACCCCGTCCTGCTGCCCTGTTCCTCCCCGGCGGGGTCCCCAGCCCTGTCCGTGGGCAGGGACGCTGCTCCCACTGCTAAGGGGAAATCGCCCCCGGCCAAACCGCTTCATTCCCTCCCCCTGGGTAGAGCCGTCCCGGCGTGAGCCCCTTGGTACCGGCCCCTGCGGGGCAGAATGGCTCTGACTGGGGAGAGACGCGTTACCCTGGGACAGCGGCCGAGTGTAGACAAGGGCAGAGACAACGTAGGGGCCAAGCCATAGTCAGAAGAGACAAACACGGGGTGCACCTGAGTCCCCACCCCACTCTCCTTCCACAGCCAGGGCTAGAACCCAGGCAAACAGGCACCCAACCCCCACTGCTCTAACCACTACTCCCCACTGCCCTCTGAGAGCTGGGGCTGGAACCCCGGTGTCCTAGCTCTTAGCCCCCCCTGCTCTAACCACTACTCCTCACAGCCCTCCCAGAGCTGGGGCTGGAACCCTGGTGTCCTGGAACCCAGCCCCCCTTGCTCTAACCACAGTGCCCCACTCCCCATCTAAAGTCGGGGCTGGAACCCCAGCTTTCTAGCACAAAGCCCCCACGTTGATCATGGCTCCTACCCCTGGGCTGGGGGTGCAGCCCTCTTCCCCCCCGCCCCCCGAGGGAAGGGCACCACTGACCTGGGAGGGAGCCGGAAGCCCAGGGCAGGAGCTGGCTGCACAGCACCAGGCAGCCCAGCTGCAGCCGCATGGTGGTCGCTGGCAGGAGCCTGGTGTGTGCCGGGCCCAGCCAGGCAGAGGGACTCCCCGCTGCAGTCACGTGCCGGGCTCACCCCGCACCCACCCACTTAGGGCTGGGCTGAGAGCTGCAGCCGGGGAGCCAGGCCCCCAGGTTCCCCTCCCCCTGGGGCAGCAGGGCCTGCTGGTCGGAGCAGAGGTAGGTGAGGGGGGCGGGGGTCAGGGCTCCTGGGTTCTGTGCCTGGCTCTGGGAGGGCAATGGGGTCCAGTGGTTAAAGCAGGCAGACAGTGACCTGGGACCTGTTCCTCCTGCTGCTGCTTCTCTCTCCTCTTTTGAGGCTCTCTGCTTCTCACTGGGAGAGGAGGAACCCACCTGGTCCTGGGCTTCCAACCCCAGCGCTTGGGCCCACCTCCTGTGACTATGGGGCACCAGCACAGCCGTGTGTGCAGGGCCAAGGTGGGGGCTAGCAGGGGGCTGTAGGTTAGGAGTGGGGGCTCTGAGGGCAGGTATGGGAGGGAGTTGTGGATCGGGAGTGGGGGCTCTCAGGACTGTGTGTCGGGAGTGGGGGGTCTGAAAGCAGGGCTAGCAGGAGGCAGTGGGGTGGGAGTGAGGGGCTCTAGCACAGCTGTGGAGGAGGTCAACAGCAGGGCTAGCAAGGAGCTGTGGGTTGAGAGATGAGGGGCAGGCCTGACAGAGACTGTAGGTCGGGAGTGGGGGGCTGGTGGGAGGTTGTGGGTTGGGAGTGGGGGGCTGGGCTGGCAGGGGGCTGGGAGTGGGGGCTCCAGGAGAGCTGGGGGAGGAGCCCAGAGGAGCCCAGGCCGATGTCTGAGCCTCGCTGGCTGTCAGACCTGACCTAGTAACACGGAGCCGCGGGCCCAGGCGTGGCCCCGGCAGGATGTGACCAGCCCCCGCCCTCGGCAGCCAGAGACGTGCGGCCCCAGCTCTGCGGCTCCCCCAGGCCTGCCAGCCCCGCTCAGGGAAGCCGGGTCCCAGCTCCAGGGCGGGGGCCGGGGAATCGCCCGCAGGCTGCGGCCGGGGCTGTTCTCAGCAAGACACCGGCTGAGCCGTCACCGCGCCGGGCGGCCTAGATTGGCCCCCAGCCTGCGAACTCAGCATGGCCCTGCAGTCTGGGTGCCTGATTCGGGGCAGGGGAGGGAACGGGCCCAGCCCAGAGCCTGCTGCACCTGCCCCCTCTGTGCCTGCAGGCCTCTCTGAGCAGCCCCCTGCGCGTGGGTCAGACACGGCAGCCCAGCCGGCCCCACACGGCCCGATGAGCAAGTGGTGTTTGCTCTGCTGATCGGCCGGGGCTGAGCCCTGCGAGTGGACGTGGCTGGAACTGGGAATTTCTTGCTCAGAGGGAGCGTCCCTGTGTCCTGCTGGTTCAGGGCCGCAGTCGGCTCCAGCCAACCCCGCTGGGGCCTCAGCCTGGTGTGGGGCTGGCTGGAGATAGACTCCTGCCCTGCACCCAGCCAAGGGCCTGAAACCTGCTGGGGAAAAGCCACAGGGCATCGGCGCTGAAGGCAGAGGGGTGGGCGGCTCAGGGACCGGGGCCTGGAGGGGGCGCCGACTCGGCTCTGGCTGCTCAGGGGCAGGGGCTGGGCCGGGGAAGCTTTGTGGGTTCAGGCTCTTCGTGAGTGGAGCTGCCTGGAGCCAGGAAATGTGGGGGCTGGTGACAGCGAGGAGGCTGCACGTAGGCTCCTGGCCACCAGGGGGTGCTGTGGCCATGCAGGCAGTGGGGGTGGGATTGCTGGGGGGCTGTGAGCCGGTCAGACGGGGTCAGGGGATATTGTTGCCAGTTACTGGCCAGTGCAGGGACTCAGGGCAGGTCAGACCCAGGGCCTCTGCAGCAGAGCAGTCAGGGGGAAGCAGCAGGGCATAGTGGTTAGAGCAGGGTGGGGTGAGCCAGGATTCCTGGGTTCTATCCTGGCTCTGGCAGGGGAGGGAGACTGGGGCACAGAACCAGGGGGCTGGGATTCTTCCGTTCCATTCCCAGTGCGGCGCTAGGGGGCGCTGTGCTACTGGGGGGGGAGCAGCCCCACAGGGCCTGGCAGAGGAGCACGTGGATGTGGGAACAAAGAGGCAGACGCCAGGTCTGGGCAGACAGTTTATTGGGCTGAGCAGGAGATTCCGGCCCTGGCTGTCTGGGATCCGCTCGCGGGACGGGCTGGGGAGCCTCGCGGGGCCCGGGGCAAAGGGGTCACATCGTGCAGCAGAAGCCAAATCCACGGTTCCCAGGGCAGCAGTTATAGCAGAAACGACAAACGAAACCCGGAGGCTCCTGGAAGGGATGGAGAGACCAGAGTGAGGCCCCTCACCGAACCCCGATTCCTTCTCCCAGGCCCCTTTCCCGTCCCAGAGCTGGGGGCACGACCCCAGAGTCCTTATTCCAGCTTCTTTTTTCTGCTGTAACAACCAGAGTCCCCTCCACCTGCAGAATTTTTTCCAAATTATAATTCCCCTATGGAATTGGAGGCACCTTTTGATTGTTGGGGGAAGGGCAGAAAGAGGGGAGTAATGCGGTGTAGTGGTTAGATCGCTGTGAGGTGAAAAGGAGACCGGGTTATGTTCTTACACACTGGCCACTGCTGCCCCCTGCTGGGCAGGAAAGATGCTTGTAGGTAGCATCCTGCCGTCCTTAAACCATAGTAACAACTTAAAAACCATCCAATAGTCTGGACTGGTAGCATTTCAAAGATTAACAAAACATGTCGATGGGATCATGAGCTTTTCTAGGCACAGCCCACTTCTTCAGATGACGGGAGTAGGTTGTGCCCACGAAAGCTCATGATCCCATCGACATGTTTTGTCAGTCTATAAAGTGCTACCAGACAATTGGTTGCTTTTTAGGTTTTCCTGTTACAGACTAACTCGGCTCCCCCTCTGAAACTTTTAACCCAGAGCGTTCGTCTTGAGCTGTGGAACTCATGGTCACAGGACATATTGAGGTGCACTCACAGGATTCCCTCCCACACTTTCCTAGCATGAGCCTGTGGAACTCCCTGCCCCTGGACGTTATCGCAGTCCATCTATTGGCCACTATAAATCTTAATCTGCTGAACCAGCAGCCACAACAGGTTACTGGTTTAGCCCCCAGCTAACACTGCAGCCTCCCCTCACCCATCCTTCACAACAGAGACACAAGCCGAGCCGCCGCCTGTCACTCACCGCTTCCCTCTTCACCATCGCCTTGGACTCGCCTCGTCCTTCCTCCTCGTGCTGGGACTCCAGGCCCTGGCAGAGCGGGAGAGCAGGGGTCACTCATGCCCCACGGTGTGTTTGCCCAGCAGCCCCTGCTCCGGAGGGGTCCCGGGGAACATAATGCCCATCTCCAAAGCGCATCCTGAGTGCACAGCTGGGCTCTAAACCCAGAGCTGGCTGAGCAGCGGGGGCTAGTGGTCAGAGCAGGGTTGTATCCCTGGTTCTGGGAGGGGAGGGAAGCCCTCGGCATTAGAGCATTGGGGCTGGGGAGGGGCTGAGAGGCAGGACGAGCTGAATTCCATTCCCTGCTCTGCTGCTGACCTGCTGTGAGTTGCACGGACAGTGCCTCAGTTTCCCCTCCCAGCCTTTACTGCATGGAAGCCCTTTGGGGCTGGGCCAGGCTCTGCCCTGTGGGGGCAGCACCTGACACACGGGGACTGGACCCGGCTCCCCACTCACCCCCGCCAGGGACGCTCCACGGGCTCCCTCGGCACAAAGCAGGGCCACGCCCAGGAGCAGGGTAGCCAACATCTGGACTCGCATTTTCTCTCGGCGTTGGGTCTCTTCTGGGAGCAGGCGAATGGGGCCGGGAGCCACAGGGGCCTGGATTTATACCCTAGCTGGGCGCCCTCGTGCCAAGGGAGCTGGTGATGGGAGGGGAGGGGGATTCCAGTAAGGCAGGGCTGGAGCAATCGTTCAGCTTCGATCCAAGTCCTTGTGGGAAACACTCCTGGGGTTACGCGACATGGGACCTTTTTACCAAACCCTCCTGCCTGTAACCAGGTGACAACACCCATCCCCCCGCCAGTCCTGGCTCCCAGTCCTTGATTGGCCCCTCTGATCCCTCCGCCCCAAACTTAGGGGCAAGTTCCAGGGTTGCCGATTTCCTGGAGGCTACATCACCCGACCGAATCGTTCATTAAAACGTCATCGTCACTTCCCGGAGACGTCCTGGGGGGCTGAAGCACCCCAGAGCCCCCAGGAGTCCCGGAACCTTCTCTCCAGCCTCCTTGGCCCGGTGCGGGGCCTTCCCAGATTTGCAGCCCCAGAGCCGGGATCTCTGTGTTACCGGAACACGCCTGGTTAACGATTAACCCCTGGGCCCTCCTCGGAGCCAGGCCTGGGCTGGGCCGGGGCTCTGCTCTCTGCCCCTCACCCCCCCACAGTGTCTGAGAAACGGGGCCTCCTGCCCTGTGCATTGCAGGGTGTCTGGGGAGCGGGGCCATTTCCAGTGCAAAGCTCAAGGGGCAAATGCCCTCCCACCGACTGGTCTGAGGGAAGAACGGGGCACAGGGCTGGGAGATCCCCTTTGGTCCTGCCATTGGTGTGACTCCTGGGGGACCCCAACTCATCCCCCAGGGCCGGGAGTCCCACGAGTGAACCCGCGAACACCCAGAGTGAAGGGGTCCCACCAGTTAACAGCCCAAGCACTTCCTGGCCCGGAGCCTCGCCTGCTCCTACCACCGACACCTGCAGGTTAACCCTGATAACTCCCCCCCCAGCAGGGTGCCCCGGGGGCCGACCCCTCCTGCATCCTGCGGCAGGGAGTCCCGCGGGCTACCCCAGCACAGGCCCAGCCCCTGCGATGTGGGCGTGGCTGTCAGGGCCGTCAGCTCAATTACTGCAGCGCTCCAAGGCCCCGCGCGGCCCTGCCCTGCTGGCGAACACAGCTCAGTGGGTCAGTGATGGTGCCAGGCTGGGCCTGCACGGCCCCTCTGAGGCAGGGCCCGATGCGCCCACCCGAGCCCACATGGCCCCCGCCCTGCTGCCGAGGCGGAGGCGGTCACATCCTGTCAGGAGGCAACGCCAGCGCCCAGCAATCTAGCGCCGAGCACAGAGCGCAGCCATTAGCCATTTACAACGTGCCTCAGTCTCCCAGAGACGGGCCTGGCGGCATCCCATGGAGGGAAGATGAAGCTGTAACAGCGCGGGTTTGGGGGCACCGCTGAGAGGGTCAAATCAGGATGAATTGCTCAGTGCCAAAGCTACTTACAGCCCAGTGCTGGGGGTTCTCCAAATCAGCCCCGCAGAGCACTTGTGTTCCCCACACTGGCTAGCAAGAAGCTGCAGAAACAACCCCTCAGACACTCCAGTGTTCCCTGTGCCCCGGCCAGCCCCCCCTTACACAGGGGAGAGGTTATAACCCATCCCCCACCTCCCCTCAGACACCCCAGTGTTCTCTGTGCCCCAGCCAGCCCCCCCTTACACAGAGGAGAAGTTATAACCCAGCCCCCCACCTCCCCTCAGACACTCCAGTGCTCCCTGTAGCCCACCCAGCCCCACCTTACACAGGGGAGAGGTTCTAACCCATCTCACCAGCTCCAGACAGGTTCTCCCAGTCCCAAAGGACCAGCCACAGTCCCAGGGCAATTGATACCTCGGATCTCACCCAAAGAGCCAGCTGGGCCAATCCTTTAGACCCTATAAACCAAAGTTAAACAGGGAGTCCGTCAAAATCTGTGGCCAATCCTCAACACACTGGCCCGCGGCCTCCAAAGCAGAGCCCAGACTGGTGTGGTGGGAAAGGACGTTAAAGGGAATTGGAATCAGGACTCCTGGGTTCAATGTAACTCCGGGTGAGGAGTGGAGGGTAACGGTCAAAGCCAGGCTCCTGGGTTCTCCGGGGTCTGAGCCGACCAGGATGCTTCCGGGAATTGAAGATTCCAGGAATACGTCCAGCTGAAATTGGCAACCTGGGAACTTCTACCCCACTTTGGGGACTCCAGTTGGGCAGAGCAGGGGCTGGGAGCCAGGACTGGCCGGGGGATGGGTGTTGTCACCTGGTTATAGGCAGGAGGGTTTGGTAAAAACATTCCATGTTGCGTAACCCCAGGAGTCTTTCCCATAAGGACGTGGATCGGAGCTAAAAGATTGCTCCAGCCCTGCCTTACTGGAACCCCCCTCTTCCCTCCCATCCCTAGCTCCCCTGACATGAGGGCGCCGGGCTAGGGTATAAATCCAGGCCCCTGTGGCTCTCGGCCCCATTCGCCTGCTCCCAGACGAGACCCAACGCCGAGAGAAGATGCGAGTCCAGATGCTGGCTGCCCTGTTCCTGGGCGTGGCCCTGCTTTGTGCCGAGGGAGCCCGTGGAGCGTCCCTGGCGGGGGTGAGTGGGGAGCCGGGTCCAGTCTGCCGCTGCCCCCACCGGCAGAGAGAGCCTGGCCCAGCCCCAAAGGTCTTCCATGCAGTAAAACCTAGGAGGGGAAACTGAGGCACTGCCCAGGCAACTCACAGCAGGTCAGCAGCAGAGCAAGGAATGGAATTGAGTGGTCCTGCCCCTCAGCCCTCCCCAGCCCCTCTGCTCTAATGCCAAGGGCTTCCCTCCCCTCCCAGAACCAGGGATACAACACTGCTCTGACCACTAGCCCCTGCTCTCCTGCCAGCGCTGGGAACAGAGCCCAGCTGTGCGCTCAGGACGCGCTTTGGGGACGGGCGTTACATTCCCTGGGACCCCTCCAGAGCAGGGGCTGCTGGGCAAACACACCGTGGGGCACCAGTGATCCCTGCTCTCCCGCTCTGCCAGGGCCCGGAGTCCCAGCATGTGGAGGAAGGACGAGGCGAGTCCAAGGGGCTGGTGAAGAGAGAAGCGGTGAGTGGCAGGCGGGGGTTCGGCTTGTGTCTCTGCTGGGAAGGGTGGGAGAGGAGAGGGGATGGTATGAGCCAGGGGCTCAGCCAGTAACCTGCTGTGGCTGATGGTTCAGCAGATTAATGGCTGAAATATCCCAGAGATCCCAGGCATTGATATCCAGTGGCAGGGGGTTCCACAGGCTCACCCCAGGAAACGCAGTGGGAAGGAATCCCAGGGGTTGATCCCTGTATCTCTCTGGCGGTGAATTCCAAATTTCAGGACCCCCTGTATCACATGGGTTAAGGAGAACAGTATCTCAGGGCAAGTACCTATCACCAAACCTGTCTCCTGCCCAGCAGGGGGAAGCAGTGGTCAGTCTGTGAGGAAATAACCCAGCCTCCTAGTTTTCTCCAGACAGTGATGTAACCACTAGACCCCACCACCGACGAGATCAAACTCTGCCTCCAATTCCACACGGGAATACTCATTTCAGAAAAAATCCGCAAGTGGAGTGGAGTCTAGTGGTTAGAGCAACTAAAAAGGCCTGGGAGTCTGGACTCCTGGGTTCTATCTGCTGTTGTGGAAGGGGAGTGGGGTCTGGTGGTTAGAGCAGGGGCTGGGAGTCAGGACTCCAGGGTTGTGCCCCTGGCTCTGGGTTGGGAAAGGGGCCTGGGAGAAGGAATCAGGGTTCGGTGACGGGCCTCACTCTGGTCTCTCCATCCCTTCCAGGAGCCTCCGGGTTACGTTTGTCGCTTCTGCTATAACTGCTGCCCTCGGAACGGCGGATTTGGCTTCTGCTGCACGATGTGACCCCTTTGCCCCGGGCCCCGTGAGGCTCCCCAGCCCGTCCCGCGAGCGGATCCCAGCCAGCCTGGACCGAGCGAAGGATTCGGGCAGAATCTTTCTGCGTAGCCCAATAAACTGTCTGCCCAGACCTGGCGTCTGCCTCTTTGTTCCCATGTCCACGTGCTCCTCTGCCAGGCCCTGTGGGGCTGCTCTGCCCCTGCAGCACAGCGCCCCCTAGCGCCGCACTGGGAATGGAACGGAGGGGTCCCAGCCCTCTGGTTCTGTGCCCCAGTCCCTGCTCCCCTACCAGAGCCTGGGACACAACCCAGGAGTCCTGGCTCACCCCAACCCGCTCTAACCACTATGCCCTGCTGCTTCCCCCTGACCGCTCTGCTGCAGTGTCGCTGAGTCCGACCTGCCCTGAGTCCCTGCACTGGCCAGTAACGGGCACCAATATTCCCCTACTCCCGTCTGACTGGCTCACAGTCCCCCAGCATCCCCTCCCTGGGCTCCCCAGCTGCGCACCAGGCCACAGCGCCTCCTGGTGGCCAAGAGCCTTAGTGCAGCCTCCTCGCTGTTACCGGCCCCCACATTTCCTGGCCCCTGGCAGCTCCACTCACAAAGAGCCTGAACCCGCAAAGCTTCCTCGACCCAGCCCCTGCCCTGAGTAGCCAGAGTGTAGCTGGCGCCCCCTCCAGGGGAGAGCCCGAGTCCCGGTCCCAGAGCCGCCCACCCCTCTGCCTTTGAATCTGATGCTCTGTGGGCTTTTCCCCGGCAGGTTTCAGGCCCCTGGCTGGGTGCAGGGCAGGAGTCATTCCCCAGCTAGCCCCACACCAGGCTGACACCCCAGCAGGGTTGGCTGCTGCTGTCTGAGGCCATGAACCAGCGGGACACAGGAACAGGAAATTCCCAGTTCTAGCCATATCATAAGAACATAAGAACGGCCAGACTGGGTCAGACCAAAGGTCCATCCAGCACAGTGTCCTGTCTGCTGACAGTGGCCAATGCCAGATGACCCACAGGGAGGGAATAGAACGAGGAATGAGCCTGTGATCCCTCCTGTCATTCATTTCCAGTCTCTGACAAACAGAGGCTAGGGACACCATTCCTATCCAGCCTGGTTAATAGTCATTGATGGACCTAACTTCCATGAAAGTAGCTAGTTCTTTTTGAACCCCGTTAAAGTCCGGGTCTTCACCACATCCTCTGGCAAGGAGTTCCACAGATTGCCTGTGCGCTGAGTGAAGAAAAACTTCCTTTTGTTTGTTTTAAGCCTGCTGTCTATTAATTTCATGTGGTGACCCCTAGTTCTTATCTTGTGGGAATAAGTAAATCACTTTTCCTCATTCACTTTTTCCACCCCAGTCATAATTTTTAAGACATCTATTATATCCCCCCTTAGTCTCCTCTTTTCTAAGCTGAAAAATCCAAGTCTTTTTAATCTCTCTTCATATGGGACCCATTCCAAACCCCTTGTCATTTTTGTTGACCTTTTCTGAACCTTTTCCAATGCCAATAGATCTTTTTTGAAATGAGGCAACCACATCTGTACGCAATACTCAAGAGGAGCACGTCCCATGGATTTATATAGAGGCAATAAGATATCCTCTAGCCTCTTTTTAATGATCCCTAAGATTCTGTTTTGGTTTTTTGAGTGCCCATTGAGTGCATGTTTCCAGAGAACCATCCACAAGGACTCCAAGATCTCTCTCTTGAGTAGTTGTAGCCAGATTAGTCTCCATCATTGTGTATATATAGTTGGGATTATTTTTTCCAATATGCATGACTTTACATTGATCAACATTTATTTGCCATTTTGTTGCCCAATCACTTAGTTTGGTGAGATCTTTCTGAAGCTCTTCACAATCTGCTTTGGGCACTTTGATATCATCTGCAAATTTTGCCACCTCACTGTTTACTCCTTTCTCCAGATCATTTATAAATAGGTTGAATAGGATTGATCCCAGTACAGACCCTTGCAGAACACCAAGTTACCTTTCTCCGTTCTGAAAACACCATTTATTCCTACCCTTTGTTTCCTGTCTTTTAATCAGTTATTAGTCCATGAGATGACTTTCCCTGTCACCCCATGTCAGCTTCCTTTATTTAAGAGTCTTTGGTGAGGGGCCTTGTCAAAGGCTTTCCGGAAATATAAACCCACTATATTCCACATTTTCTTTCACGTATAGGGCCATTCCCCCACCTGCATGACCCGTTCTGTCCTTCCGATAGATTTTGTACCCTGGTATGACTGAGTGTCATTGATTGTCCTTATTCCACCAAGTTTCCGTGATGCCTATTATATCCATGTCCTCCTTTAAAACAAGGCACTCTAGTTAACCCATCTTATTATTTAGACTTCTAGCATTTGTGTTAAGCACTTTAATCATTTGTCCCTATCAATCAATTGTCATATCAATACCACCCTATACAGAAAACCTACCGACCGCTATACTTACCTGCATGCCTCCAGTTTCCATCCCGGACACACCACACGATCCATTGTTTACAGCCAAGCACTGAGGTACAACCGCATATGCTCCAACCCCTCAGACAGAGACCTACACCTACAAGACCTTCAACAAGCATTCTGTAAACTGCGATACCCACACGAGGAAGTGAGGAGACAGATTGACAGAGCCAGACGTGTACCCAGAAGCCTCCTGCTACGGGACAAGCCCAAGAAAGAAACCAACAGAACACCACTGGCCATCACCTATAGTCCCCAGCTAAAACCTCTCCAACGCATCATTAGCGATCTTCAGCCCATCCTGGACAATGATCCCTCGCTCTCACAGGCCTTGGGAGGTAGGCCGGTCCTTGCCCACAGACAACCCGCCAACCTGAAGCATATTCTCACCAGCAACTACACACCGCACCATAATAACTCGAACTCAGGAACCAATCCTTGCAACAAACCTCGGTGCCAACTCTGCCCACATATATACACCAGCAACACCATCACAGGACCTAACCAGATCAGCCATACTGTCACTAGTACATTCTCCTGCACATCCACCAACGTAATATATGCCATCATGTGCCAACAATGCCCCACTGCTATATACATCGGCCAAACAGGACAGTCCCTACGTAAAAGAATCAATGGACACAAATCTGATATTAGGAATGGCAACATACAAAAACCTGTAGGGGAACACTTCAATCTTCCTGGACACACAATTGCAGATCTAAAAGTAGCCATCCTGCAGCAAAAAAACTTCAGGACCAGACTTCAAAGAGAAACTGCTGAGCTACAGTTCATCTTTAAGTTTGACACAATCAACTCTGGATTAAACAAAGACTGTGAATGGCTTGCTAACTACAAAAGCAGCTTCTATTCTCTTGGAATTCACACCTCCAGATCAGCTGCTAGAAGTGGGCCTCATCCTCCTTGATTGGATCACCTCATCATCTCCAGCCTGATCCTGGCCTGCATATTTATTCCTGCCTCTGGAAATTTCCACTACATGCATCTGATGAAGTGGGTCTTTGCCCACGAAAGCTTATGCTCCTACACTTCAGTTAGTCTATAAGGTGCCACAGGACTCCTTGTCCCTATTTATCTGTCTGCCGTTTCCTGATCTGTTAGATTCTTTTTCACGTGATGGTTTCTCATCAGATCCGACCCATACTTCCATCCTCTCCCCCTGACTGGAACATAGAGCAAATCTATGAATAGAGCCTCCCCTAAGAGATGTCTCTGTCCGATCCATGCACTCCTCCGCACCCGTCGGCTTTCCCCCAGCCCTTAGTTTTAAAAGTGCATAACGACCTTCTTAAAGTTAAGTGCCAGCAGGCTGGCTCCATTCTGCTGTAGCTGGAGCCCATCCTTCCTGTGTAGGCTCTCCCTTTCCAAAAGTTTCCCCACTTCCTAAAAAATCTAAACCCCTCCTTTCTACAGTCTACACCATCATCTCATCCACGCATTGAGATTCTGAAGCTCTGCCTGCCTACCTGGCCCTGTGTGTGGAACTGGAAGCATTTCAGAGAACACTACCATAGCAGTCCTGGCTCTCAATCTCTTTCCTAGCAGCCTAAATTTGGCTTCCAGGACCTCTCTCCTACCCTTCCCTATGTCATTGGTCCTACATGCACCACTACCACCGCCTCCTCCCCAGCACTACACATACATCTATCTAGATGTCTCGAGATATCCGCAACCTTCACACCAGGCAGGCAAGTCACCACACGGTTCTCCTGGTCACCAGACACCCAGCTGTCTATGTTTCTAATAATCAAATCCCAATTACTAACACCTACCTTGACTGGAGTTCCCTCCCCAGTGCAAGCGGACACCACTGCATCCGTTGGAAGGAGGGTCCCAACTATGGTTTCCAGGTACCTACTAGGAGCTATCTTCTTATGGGTGTGCCTAGACTACACCTCTCTTTCGACAGGGAATGGAGATTAGGCACATCGAAATTGCTAATGAAGCAGGGATTTAAATATCCAACACTTCATTAGCATAAACATGGCCGCCGCTTTTTTTCAAAACGGAGTGTTTTCGAAAAAACCCAGCAGTCTAGACGCGGACCTGTTGAAAATAAACCCTTTTCCAACAGATCCTCTAAACCTCATTTTTTGAGGTATACAGGATCTGTCGAAAAAGGGTTTACTTTTGACAGATACACATCTAGACTGCCGTTTTTTTTAAAAACTCCGTTTCGAAAAGAAGCAACGTCCGTGTTTATCCTAATGAAGCACGGGGTATTTAAATCCCTGCTTCATTAGCAATTTCGATGTGCTGGATTTGCATCCCTTTGTCGACAGAGGGATGCAGTGTAGACATAACCAAAAAGACCCCTCTGAGGAGGTAGGAGTGAGTTGAGTGTTACTGTTGTTGGGCAGATTTAGACTCCATACCCAGAAGTTTCTGGAGTTGAGTGGGTAGTCTGGGGTCAGGCTCCATGAGCCAGCAGGAAGGGCAGGTGCTTTTCTAAGGCCTGAGTGAGCTAGGAGAAGCAGAGGAAGGAGCAGAGATCAGGCTGCTGTTCCTCACTCTGCAGCAGGTAGTGATGGTGTTAACCCTCTACCTGGGATCATCGGCAAAGCTAAATTATATGGGAGGGGAAACCTGGGAGGGAAAATCCCTTCTCCTGTGCTAATTGTCTGCTCTCAGTGCTGGTCTGAGTTTAGCCAAACTGTTGCAGTTACTTTCTCAGTCAGTTGGATTCATCAGCTCCTCTGTCAACGTAGCGACGGGGAAAGAGCCGTTTCTGTTGTGTTGTTCTCAGTGTTTGTATTGTCTTGTGACAGGGTTTCTCTAAGTCTGTTCACTTGGGAGTTAACTGCCTGGTTGATCAGGGAGCGGGGCTGCCTCGCAGTGATCCACGGCAGGGGAACAGGCTGCCCGGACTCCAACTGAGGATCCCTGTGAGCAAGTGGAGAGATGGTTCGGACTCAGCCTATGGTGCAGATTGGACAAGCAGAGGCACAAACAGACTCTGGTGAACTAAATCTGAGCTTCTGGGGCCTCTCCGACTTTTCCTATTGTGTCCGTGTGGAGTGGACTGGTCACGTTTTATTTCTGGTTTCCGCTTTGCTTCTGTTTGCCGTAACTGGGCAGTATCTGTGGGTTAGACAATGGGCGTGTTCTGTTGTGAGCATTAGATGATTTGTTTCTTCATAACATTTTATAACGTTATTTAATTACATTTATTTCTTTTGGAATATGAATGTTGGGAGGCTGGCACTGGGAATCCTTGCTAAAATTCCTTACAGTCCGAATTCTGGGTCTCAAGTACGTCCTACAGAAGTGGGGGGGCTTTTTAGACACTGGAAAAGGGCAGTGAAGTCTGCCCCACCCAAGGTTACATGTTTTCCTTCCCTGAGGGTATGTCTACACTACCCCGCTAGTTCGAACTAGCGGGGTAATGTATGCATACCGCACTTGCTAATGAAGCCCGGGATTTGAATTTCCCGGGCTTCATTAGCATAAGCGGGGAGCCGCCATTTTTAAATCCCCGCTGCTTCGAACCCCGTGTAGCGCGGCTACACGGGGCTCGAACTAGGTAGTTCGGACTAGGGTCCTATTCCGAACTACCGTTACTCCTCGTGAAACGAGGTGTACCGGTAGTTCGGAATAGGCACCCTAGTCCGAACTACCTAGTTCGAGCCCCGTGTAGCCGCGCTACACGGGGTTCGAAGCAGCGGGGATTTAAAAATGGCGGCTCCCCGCTTATGCTAATGAAGCCCGGGAAATTCAAATCCCGGGCTTCATTAGCAAGTGCGGTATGCATACATTACCCTCCTAGTTCGAACTAGGAGGGTAGTGTAGACATACCCTGAGTCTTTTTCCCTCTTCAACAGCACAGGGGCTGTCTGACCGGAGGTGGGACAGTTCTACAGTGTCCCGGAAAGCCTCCTCTGCGTACCTCGCGGCCTCCCTTAGCTCCTCCGGTTCAGCCAAATCCCGGACGCGTCTCCGAGGGCCAGGAGCTCCTTGCACCAAAAGCACACGTACGCCCACAGGGCGGGGGGTCAGACGTGCTACATTGGGTGCAATAAACAGGACAGCCCGCACGCTGCTGCTGGGCCTCCGCCTGCATCCTCCCCCTCAGAGAATTAGATTATTGAGAGGGGGGTTTTGTAAATCTGGGAGTTTTGGTTTCAGTTTAAAGGTTTCCAAGAATGCACCGTGTGTCTGGCCCCCGTGCCCCTCCCCCTCTGAACTTCCTCAGGTGCCCTCGCAAGGCTCAGTCTTGGCGGGTCGGCAGAGCAAACGCCGTTTTCCCATCGGGCTGCGTGGGGCTGGCTGGGCAGCCGTATCCGACCCCGAAGCCCCATGCGCAGGGGGCTGCTCAGAGAGGCCTGCAGGCACAGAGGGGGCGGGTGCAGCAGGCCCTGGGTTGGGCCTGTCCCTTCCCCTGTCCTAAATCAGGCGCCCAGACTGCAGGAACATGCTGAGATCGCGGGCTGGGGGCCAATCTAGGCCGCCTGGCGCGGTGACGGCTCAGCCGGTGCCTGGCTGAGAACAGCCCTGGCCGCAGCCTGCGGGCGATTCCCCGGCCCCTGCTCTGGAGCTGGGACCCGGCGGCCCAGAGCGGGGCTGGCAGGCCTGGGGGAGCCACAGAGCTGGGGCCGCACGTCTCTGGCTGCCGAGGGCGGGGGCTGGTCACATCCTGTCAGGGCCACGCCAGGGCCCGCGGCTCCGCGTTACTAGGTCAGGTCTGACAGCCAGCGAGGCTCAGATGTCGGCCTGGGCTCCTCTGGGCTCCTCCCCCAGCTCTCCTGGAGCCCCCACCCCCAACCCCCTGCCAGCCGAGCCCCCCACTTCCGACCCACAGCCTCCCACCAGCCCCCCACTCCCAACTCACAACCTCCAACCAGCCCCCCACTCCCAACCCACAACCTCCTGCCACCCCTCCCCACAAAGCCCCCACTCCTGACCCACAGCAACCTGCCAGCACAACACGCCATTCCCGACCCACAGCCTTTGTCAGGCCTGCCCTCAGAACCCCCTACTCCTAACCCACAGCCCCTACCAGCCCTGCTAGACTCCCACTCCCGACCCACAACCCCCTGCCAGCCCAGCCCTGAGCCCCACACAAATAACTGGTATGGGGCCCCACTGCTTAGCTTCAACACGCTAGTCCCTCTGGCTGCGGGGGGCCGTTGTGGTGAGCCCAAGGGATGGGGTTGGAGGCCCAGGAGCAGGGGGGTTTCCCCTGATGAGCAGGAGGCAAATCCTGACAAGAACCAAGTGAAGCAGCAGAATAAGGAACAGGCCCCAGGTGTCCTGGACCCCACCCCCACGCTGCTCTAACCACTGGCCCCCACTCCCCTCCCAGAGTTGGCGTAGAGCCCAGGAGACCTGACCCCACCGGCACTGCTCCGACCAGCAGGCCCTGCTGCCCCAGGGGGAGGGGAACCTGGGGGCCTGGCTCCCCGGCTGCAGCTCTCAGCCCAGTCCGCAGCTGGTGGGCGCGGGGCAAGCCCGGCATGTGACTGCAGCGGGGAGTCCCTCTGCCTGGCTGGGCCCGGCACACACCAGGTTCCTGCCAGCGACGACCATGTGGCTGCAGCTGGGCTGCCTGGTGCTGTGCAGCCAGCTCCTGCCCTGGGCTTCCGGCTCCCTCCCAGGTCAGTGGTGCCCTTTCCTGGTGGGGACGGGGTGGGAAGTTGCACTAAGGCTCTTGGCTACCAGGAGGCGCTGTGGCCAGGCAGGCAGGGCGGAGTCCCTGGGAGGCTGTGACCTTGTCAGACTGTGGAGGGGGGCGGATATTGGTGCCGGTTACTGGCCAGTGCAGGGACTCAGGGCAGGTCGGACTCAGGGCCTCTGCTGCAGAGCGGTCAGTGGGAAGCAGCAGGGCATAGCGGTTAGAGCAGGGTGCGGTAATCCAAGATTCCTGTGCTCTATCCCGGCTCTGGCAGGGGAGCAGGGACTGGGGCACAGAACCAGGGGGCTGGGACCCCTCCGTTCCATTCCCAGTGCGGCGCTAGGGGGCGCTGTGCTGCGGGGGCGGAGCAGCCCCACAGGGCCTGGCAGAGGAGCATGTGGACATGGGAACAAAGAGGCAGATGCCAGGTCTGTGCAGACAGTTTATTGGGCTGAGCAGCAGGGTGCTGCCCCCCCCCCCCCCGAACCCGTCGCTCGGTGCCATGCGATTCCGGCCCGGCTGCCTGGGATCCGCTCCCGCGACGGGCTGGGGAGCCTCGGGGCAAAGCGGGTCACGTCTTGCAGCACAAGCCAAATCCGGGGTTCTCAGGGCAGCAGCCGTAGCAGAAATAACAAACGAAACCCTGAGGCTCCTGGAAGGGAGGGAGAGACCAGAGTGAGGCCTGCCCGTCACCGAACCCCGATTCCTTCTCCCAGGCCCCTTTCCTGTCCCGGAGCCAGGGGCACAACCCCGGAGTCCTGACTCCCAGGCCCTGCGCTAACCATTAGATCCCACTACCCTCCCAACACTGGGCATAGAACCCGGGCGTCCAGGCTCCCAGCCCTCCCCACCCCCGGCTAAACACTGTGCTCAGTCGGCTCTGAGATCTCTTATCCCCGTGTGGTCCTGCAGGCAGAGTTCTATCTGGGGGTCAGTAACCGGGGCTCAGGACGAGGCCGGGAACAGGACTCCTGGGTTCCATCCCTGACTCTCAGCAATGCGGAGCCCAAAGGGTTTTGTTCTCCCGGGGTCAGAGCTCCCAGACTGGCCACCGCTGCCCCCTGCCGGCAAGGAGAGATGATGGTCGGGAGGAACCTGCCCTGAGATATTACTGGGGCTTAATCCAGGCTGGACTTCAGCTGACCCATTGGCACAGGAGATGTTGAGGTGCACTCACAGGACTCCCTCCCACTGGATTTCCTGGCATGAACTTGTGGGACTCCCTGCCACTGGATGTCAATGCCCGGAATCTGTGGGATATCTCAGCCTTTAATCTGCTGAACCAGCAGCCACAACAGGTTAGTGGCTAAACCCCCGGCTCACACGACACCCTCCCCTCTCCCACCCGTCCCAGCAGAGACACAAGCCGAGCCGCCGCCTGCCACTCACCGCTTCCCTCTTCACCATCGCCTTGGACTCGCCTTGTCCTTCCTCCTCGTGCTGGGACGCCTGGGAGAGCGGGAGAGCAGGAGTCACTTGTGCCCCACGGTGTGTTTGCCCAGCAGCCCCTGCTCCGGAGGGGCCCAGGGAAATGTAACGCCTGTCTCCAAGCGCATCCTGAGTGCACAGCTGGGCTCTATCCCCAGAGCTGGCTGAGCAGTGGGGGCTAGTGGTCACAGCAGGGTTGTATCCCTGGTTCTGGGAGGGGAGGGAAGCCCCTGGCATTAGAGCAGTGGGAGGGGCAAAGAACCAGGGGGGAGGAGCTAGCATTGGGAGCATTGGCAGGGGCTGAGAGGCAGGATCACTCAGTTCCATTCCCTGCTCTGCTGCTGTCCTGCTGTGCGTTGCCCAGGCAGTGCCTCCGTTTCCCCTCCCAGCCTTTACTGCATGGAAGCTCTTTGGGGCTGGGCCAGGCTCTCTCTGCCTGTGGGGGCAGCACCTGACACACGGGGACTGGACCCGGCTCCCCACTCACCCCCGCCAGGGACGCTCCACGGGCTCCCTCGGCACAAAGCAGGGCCACGCCCAGGAGCAGGGCAGCCAGCGTCTGGACTCGCATCTTCTTGGCGTTGGGTCTCCTCCGGGAGCAGGCGAATGGGGCCGGGAGCCACAGGGGCCTGGATTTATACCCTAGCTGGGCGCCCTCGTGCCAAGGGAGCTGGTGATGGGAGGGGAGGGGGATTCCAGTAAGGCAGAGCTGGAGCAATCGTTCAGCTTCGGTCCAAGTCCTTGTGGGAAACACTCCTGGGGTTACGCAACATGGGACCTTTTTACCAAACCCTCCTGCCTGTAACCAGGTGACAACGCCCATCCCCCCGCCAGTCCTGGCTCCCAGTCCTTGATCGGCCCCTCTGACCCCCCCGCCCCAAACTTAGGGGCAAGTTCCAGGGTTGCCGATTTCCTGGAGGCTACATCACCCGACCGAATCGTTCATTAAAGCGTCATCGTCACTTCCCGGAGACGTCCTGGGGGCTGAAGCACCCCAGAGCCCCCAGGAGTCCCGGAACCTTCCCTCCAGCCTCCTTGGCCCGGTGCGGGGCCTTCCCAGATTTGCAGCCCCAGAGCCGGGATCTCTGTGTTACTGGAACACGCCTGGTTAACGATTAACCCCTGGGCCCTCCTCGGAGCCAGGCCTGGGCTGGGCCGGGGCTCTGCTCTCTGCCCTTCACCCCTCCGCCCCCCACAGTGTCTGAGAAACAGGGCCTCCTGCCCTGTGCATTGCGGGCTGTGTCTGGCCATTTCCAGTGCAAAGCTCAAGGGGCGAACTGGTGTAAGGGGACAACGGGGCGCATGGCTGGGAGATTTCCTCTGGTCCTGCCATTGGTGTGACTCCTGGGGGACCCTAACCCATCCCTTGGGGCCGGGAGTCCCACGAGTGGACCCGCGAACACCCAGAGTGAGGGGGTCCCACCAGTTAACAGCCCCAGCACTTCCTGACCCGGAGCCTCGTCTGCTCCCACCACACCTCTGGGTGTTCGCGGGTTCACTCGTGGGACTCCCGGCCCTGGGGGATGAGTTGGGGTCCCCCAGGAGTCACACCAATGCCAGAACCAGAGGGGATCTCCCACCCTGCTCCCCATTCCTCTCTCAGACCAATGAGCTTTGCATTGGAAATGGCCCCGATCCCCAGACACCCCGCAATGCACAGGGCAGGAGGCCCCGTTTCTCAGACACTGTGGGGGGCGGAGGGGTGAGGGGCAGAGAGCAGAGCCCCGGCCCAGCCCAGGCCTGGCTCCGAGGAGGGCCCAGGGGTTAATCGTTAACCAGGCGTGTTCCGGTAACACAGAGATCCCGGCTCTGGGGCTGCAAATCTGGGAAGGCCCCGCACCGGGCCAAGGAGGCTGGAGAGAAGGTTCTGGGACTTCTGGGGGCTCTGGGGTGCTTCAGCCCCCCAGGACGTCTCCAGGAAGTGACGATGACGCTTTAATGAACGATTCGGTCGGGTGATGTAGCCTCCAGGAAATCGGGTGATGTAGCCTCCTGGAACTTGCCCCCGACTTGGGGCGGGGGGGTCAGGGGGGCCGATCAAGGACTGGGAGCCAGGACTGGCGGGGGGATGGGTGTTGTCACCTGGTTACAGGCAGGAAGGTTTGGTAAAAAGGTTCTATGTTGCGTAACCCCAGGAGTCTTTCCCACAAGGACTTGGATCAAAGCTGAATGATTGCTCCAGCCCTGCCTTACTGGAACCCCCCTCCCTTCCCATCACCAGCTCCCTTGGCACGAGGGCACCGGGCTAGGGTATAAATCCAGGCCCCGGTGACTCCCGGCCCCATTCACCTGCTCCCGGAGGAGATCCGACGCCAAGAGAAGATGCAAGTCCAGATGTTGGCTGCCCTGCTCCTGGGCATGGCCCTGCTTTGTGCCGAGGGAGCCCACGGAGCGTCCCTGGCGGGGGTGAGTGGGGAACCGGGTCCAGTCCACGTGTGTCAGGTGCTGCCCCCACAGGCAGAGACAGCCTGGCCCAACCCCAAAGGGCTTCCATGGAGTAAAGGCTGGGAGGGGAAACTGAGGCACTGCCTGGGCAATGCACAGCAGGTCAGCAGGAGCAATGGGAATGGAATTGAGACATCCTGCCTCTGAGCCCCTTCTGCACCCCACTGCTCTAATGCCATGAGCTTCCTTCCCCTCTTAGAGCCAGGGATACAAGCTGGCTCTGACCACTAGCCCCCACTCCCTAGACAGCGCTGGGTATAGAGCCCAGCCGTGCGCTCAGGACACGCTTTGGAGACAGGCGTTACATTTCCCTGGGACCCCTCCGGAGCAGGGGCTGCTGGGCAAACACACCGTGGGGCACAAGTGACCCCTGCTCTTCCACTCTGCCAGGGCCTGGAGTCCCAGCACGAGGAGGAAGGACAAGGCGAGTCCAAGGGGCTGGTGAAGAGGGAAGCGGTGAGTGGCAACCGGGGGCTCAGCTTGTGTCTCTGCTGGGACGGGTGGGAGAGGGGAGGGTGTCGTGTGAACCGGGGGCTAAGCCACTAACCTGTTGTGGCAGCTGGTTCAGCAGATTAATGGCTGAGATATCCCACAGATTCCAGGCATTGACATCCAGTGGCTGGGAATCCCAGAAGCTTCCCCAGTGGGAGGGAGTCCTGTGAGTGAACGTCAACACTTCCTGTGGCAATGAGTTCCACAGCTCAAGACCAGCCTGTGTTTACCCCAGCAATGTTTTAGGGCAGGCTCCTCCCGACCAGCATCTCTCCTTGCCGGCAGGGGGCAGCGGTGGCCAGTCTGGGAGCTCTGACCCCGGGAGAACAAAACCCTTTGGGCTCCGCATTGCTGAGAGTCAGGGATGGAACCCAGGAGTCCTGTTCCCGGCCTTGTCCTGAGCCCCGGTTACTGACCCCCAGATTGAACTCTGCCTGCAGGACCACACGGGGATAAGAGATCTCAGAGCGGACTGAGCACAGTGTTTAGCCGGGGGTGGGGAGGGCTGGGAGCCTGGACGCCCGGGTTCTATGCCCAGTGTTGGGAGGGTAGTGGGATCTAATGGTTAGCGCAGGGCCTGGGAGTCAGGACTCCGGGGTTGTGCCCCTGGCTCCGGGACAGGAAAGGGGCCTGGGAGAAGGAATCGGGGTTCGGTGACGGGCAGGCCTCACTCTGGTCTCTCCCTCCCTTCCAGGAGCCTCAGGGTTTCGTTTGTTACTTCTGCTATGGCTGCTGCCCTGAGAACCCTGGATTTGGCTTGTGCTGCAAGACGTGACCCGCTTTTCCCTGAGGCTCCCCAGCCCATCGCGGGAGCGGATCCCAGGCAGCCGGGCCGGAATCGCATGGCACCGAGCGACGGGTTCGGGGGGGGGGGGCAGCACCCTGCTGCTCAGCCCAATAAACTGTCTGCACAGACCTGGCATCCGCCTCTTTGTTCCCACGTCCACATGCTCCTCTGCCAGGCCCTGTGGGGCTGCTCCGCCCCCGCAGCACAGCGCCCCCTAGCGCCGCACTGGGAATGGAACGGAGGGGTCCCAGCCCCTGGTTCTGTGCCCCAGTCCCTGCTCCCCTGCCAGAGCCGGAATAGAGCACAGGAATCCTGGCTTACCCCACCCCGCTCTAACCACTATGCCCTGCTGCCTCCCACTGACCGCTCTGCAGCAGAGGCCCTGAGTCCGACCTGCCCTGAGTCCCTGCACTGGCCAGTAACCGGCACCAATATCCCCCCCCCCCCCCCCTCCACAGTCTGACAAGGTCACAGCCCCCCAGGGACTCTGCCCTGCCTGCCTGGCCACAGCGCCTCCTGGTAGCCAAGAGCCTTAGTGCAACTTCCCACCCCGTCCCCACCAGGGAAGGGCACCACTGACCTGGGAGGGAGCTGGAAGCCCAGGGCAGGAGCTGGCTGCACAGCACCAGGCAGCCCAGCTGCAGCCACATGGTCGTCGCTGGCAGGAACCTGGTGTGTGCCGGGCCCAGCCAGGCAGAGGGACTCCCCGCTGCAGTCACATGCCGGGCTTGCCCCGCGCCCACCCACTTAGGGCTGGGCTGAGAGCTGCAGCCGGGGAGCCAGGCCCCCAGGTTCCCCTCCCCCTGGGGCAGCAGGGCCTGCTGGTCGGAGCAGTGCCAGTGGGGTCAGGTCTCCTGGGCTCTACGCCAACTCTGGGAGGGGAGTGGGGGCCAGTGGTTAGAGCAGCGTGGGGGTGGGGTCCAGGACACCTGGGGCCTGTTCCTTACTCTGCTGCTTCGCTTGGTTCTTGTCAGGATTTGCCTCCTGCTCATCAGGGGAAACCCCCCTGCTCCTGGGCCTCCAACCCCACCCCTTGGGCTCACCACAATGGCCCCCCGCAGCCAGAGGGACTAGCGTGTTGAAGCTAAGTAGTGGGGCCCCATAACAGTTATTTGTGTAGGACGTAGGGCAGGGCTGCCAGGGGGCTGTGGATCGGGAGCGTGGGCTCTAAGGGCAGACCTGACAGAGGTTCTGAGGGCGGGGCTGGCAGGAGGTTGTGGGTTGGGAGTGGGGGGCTGGTGGGAGGTTGTGGGTCAGAAGTGGGGGGCTGGGCTGGCTGGGGGTGGGGGCTCCAGGAGAGCTGGGGGAGGAGCCCAGAGGAGCCCAGGCCGACGTCTGAGCCTCGCTGGCTGTCAGACCTGACCTAGTAACGCGGAGCCACGGGCCCCGGCGTGGCCCTGACAGGATGTGACCAGCCCCCGCCCTCGGCAGCCAGAGACGTGCGGCCCCAGCTCTGTGGCTCCCCCAGGCCTGCCAGCCCCGCTCTGGGCCGCCGGGTCCCAGCTCCAGAGCGGGGGCCGGGGAATCGCCCGCAGGCTGCGGCCGGGGCTGTTCTCAGCCAGATGCCGGCTGAGTTGTCACCGCGCCAGGTGACCTAGATTGGCCCCCAGCCCGCGAGTTCAGCACGGCCCTGCAGTCTGGGCGCCTGATTTAGGACAGGGGAAGGGACGGGCCCAACCCAGGGCCTGCTGCACCCACCCCCTCTGTGCCTGCAGGCCTCTCTGAGCAGCCCCCTGCGCATGGGGCTTTGGGGTCGGATACGGCAGCCAAGCCAGCCCCACGCAGCCTGATGGGAAAACGGCGTTTGCTCTGCCGACCCGCCAGGACTGAGCCTTGTGAGGGGACCTGAGGAAGTTCAGAGGGGGAGGGGGACGGGGGCCAGACACATGGGGCATTCTTGGAAACCTTTAAACTGATTTACAAAACCCCCCTCTCAATAATCTAATTCTCTGAGGGGGAGGATGCAGGCGGAGGCCCAGCAGCAGCGTGCGGGCTGTCCTGTTTATTGCACCCAATGTAGCACGTCTGACCCCCCGCCCTGTGGGCGTACGTGTGCTTTTGGTGCAAGGAGCTCCTGGCCCTCGGAGACGCGTCCGGGCTTTGGCTGAACCGGAGGAGCTAAGGGAGGCCGAGAGGTACGCAGAGGAGGCTTTCCGGGACACTGTAGAACTGTCCCACCTCCGGTCAGACAGCCCCAGTGCTGTTGAGGAGGGAGAAAGGCTCAGGGATATTAGAAAAAAACTATTTCACTAGGAGGGTGGTGAAGCACTGGAATGGGTTACCTAGGGAAGTAGTGGAGTCTCCATCCCTAGAGGTGTTTAAGTCTTGGCTTGACAAAGCCCTGGCCGGGTTGATTTAGTTGGGTTGGTCCTGCCTAGAGCAGGGGGCTGGACTTGATGACCTGCTGAGGTCTCTTCCAGCTCTATGGTTCTATGATTCTATGAAGGAGAGAGCAGCAACTGGAGCAGAGGGAAATGATCCCATACTTGGGACCCTCCTTCCAGTGGATGCTGTGAGATCCTCTGGCACTGAGGATACATCTCAGGGGCAGGAACTCCAGTCACTAGGAAAAGGCAGTTGTTAGTAATGGGAGATTCGATCATTAGAAATGTAGACAGCTGGGTGTCTGGTGACCAGGAGAACCGTGTGGTCACTTGCCTGCCTGGTGCGAAGGTTGCGGATCTCTCGAGACATCTAGATAGTCTTCTGATTAGTGCTGGGGAGGAGCTGGTGGTCGTGGTACATGTAGGTACCAATGTCATAGGGAAGGATAGGAGATAAGTTCTGGAGGACACATTTAGGCTGCTAGGAAAGATTGAAATCCAGGACCACTATGGTAGTGTTCTCTGAAATGCTTCCAGTTCCACGCTGTGGAATCCATCTTGTAAAATAGCCGCCATTTTATGTAGGCGAGAAGGTCACGTAGTTTGAAAGTGTGAGAAAGTGAAACTTTTTTCGTAAGAAGAATGTAGATATGCTGAAAGTTTGCCCAGTAACTGAAAGCTTGCCCAGTAACAAGTATGCTCTGGATGATAGTTTGTTGTGAAGCTTGCTACTACAAAAGAAGTTGTAATTGTATTCTAGAATGAAACTCACTCTGGTGCGTTCTCGCTATGCTGCAGCATTGCTAATAAACTATTCTCTGTACCTTGTACTGAGTAGTGATAGAAATGTAACTGTGTTAGTGTGGTGTAGCTGAAACAAAAACCAGGACTATGTAGCACTTTAACATCTTGTTAGTCTTTAAAGTGCTACATAGTCCTGTTCTTTTACTGAGTGTGAGGCTCGTTTCGACAATTTGGAGGTTCCACCAAGATCCCAAATGCCAGCTCCCTGCCCCGGTGATGGACTGCTGCCCTGCAACCCCCTTAGTGCGCACAAACCGGTAAGAGGACACCAGCTTTGCAAATGTCCTCATAATGTCCAACAAAAAGGATTTTTTTGATGCCTTCTGTTACGCAGAAGGTCCCAGGTGGAGCATTCACTTTGTCCGATATTTAGGTGACACAGCAGATCATACCAGGCAGATGCCCCTTGATCCGTAGTTGCTTTTTGCAGATCAATAATTTGAATATAAGATATATTATGAACCAGAGCAGTAATCTGTGTGGCCAAAGTGTGACCCCGTTTTATAAGGTCTTCCACTTCGGCGTCACTACGAAATTCCTCCAGGGCCTCAGCTAGCCTCTTTTGGATGGCATTGAGCACCTGCACAGCCTCTGGGGCTGTATTTGTAGCAGAACCCAATAGGTTCCACTGGGGCAGATCCTCCTCCCTTATTTTTTGCCCCGATATGTACAAGGTTTCCTTAGTACCATTACAAAAGCCCTCAATTGAGATCCCTGTAGTTCCAGGGCCTAAGACCCAGCAACTGCTGAGACCCAATTTTTCTTGCTTCTTACCTCCTATGCTTACGTTAATACTACCCCCTGCCCACATATGCACCACACCACACCCCTCCCATATGCAGCCATGTGCCCTCAGACCTTTGGTATTCCATTTCCGGGGGATTAGCTTGCCCCATTTCTCCTTAACCACCGTTTCTCTCACCCCCCCCCACCCCCCGTTTTACTAAACTGCTGTTCCCAATACCAAGTAAAACCCCGTGTTTTACTTCCCTGGATTACCACCCCGCCTGGAAGATTTCCACCACCCGTTTCCTCCCACCATGATAACTGGACAAATAGACACATTTGACCCCCCTAGTATACGTGAGAGTGTCCATTCACAATTATATGTCACCTCCCCATCATAGTCCACGACAGTTTTTTTTTGATCGACAATAGTGCTGCCTGGTGCCATTGAATTCATGCGGATGAGGACCGAGTTAAGGGTGGCTTGCACGGGGTGGCAGTGGGCCACAGCTTGGATGGTAACGGCCAATTGTCCTGCTCCCACTATGCCTCGGTGTGTAGTCCACGTAAGTGTGTAAATTGCCTTGTGTAGAGTCTGAGCTATATGCATTGTTAGGTGTACGCCCTGGCCCTGGAAGTACAGGGAAGAATCCAAAATGCTGAGCAGAATTGGTGCGAGGGGTTGCGCTACTCAGTTTCTGGAGGATGATCTCTTTTTCCTGAAAGGAGTCCCGGCTATGAACGTTTTGAGGCCCCCCTCATAGCGGGATTCCCACGCTGCACAGTCTGGTACCACTTTTCCCACGTTCCAATCCTGCAGGGCTGAACGGAATATGGTTACCTGCTCCCTACCCCTATCCTTCCCGGAGTGGTCAATTACCCAGGGCCCATCACCTATTTCTCTAATAAGGGCCGCTTGTTTCGAGGGATCTAGGGTGGAAATAACAATTTCCTGGTGGGTATTATTCATGGCCACCAGCTGGTTCCGTGCATTCACAGGAGGGGGTGCACCCATTGGGTACAGTTACATCTCGAGCTGTATAGGTTGTGTGCTCGGTAATCGGGCACACAGGGGGCTGCTCCGTTAGAGATTGGGAGGGGGAGCGGTAGGGGTTAGGGACGAGAGGGATGGGTAACAAGGGGGGTTAACCTTCCCTGAACTATTATTGGTGACCACTTCACAGCTGCGCTCCCTCACAGCAGCTTCTGCCCGAAAGGCCCGATCCTTCCATTCTTGTGCTGAGGATGCCTGATCCTCTGACAATTGTGTTGCCATTACCGACTGGTGGGTCAACACTCACTGCTGTTCAATTATATCCTGCAGAGCTGAGATCTGTGCAGCTGCTGCAAGAGATTCCTTCCACATCAGGGTAATCCCTGCCATCATGCCCTGTAGGCAAACAGCTTTCTTCCCCTCTTTGGAGGCTTTCTTATCCTCGAGGGTATTTTCGATCCATTTTAAGTATGAGCTCCGTGACTCTGGCAGGGCATTCCCATGGGAGAGAAGCGCCCCCCCCCCCCGCCTCCTTTCCCACCCAGCGATCCAACCAAGACCGCACCGTGGATGTTGAACTGAAAGGACCGCTGCTCTTACCCATATCCATGTTGGGGTGCTCAGTCCCGAACGCCCGGCTACCCTGCTTGCTTTGCCAAAATGTTGCAAGGCCGAATGATGGACGAAGCTGAGTGAAGTGGTAAGGGGCAATTTATTCGGTTACAGCATCCAGACCTCTCGTTCCCCTCCACCTCGCGACCAACGGAGTGAGCCCTGAGTTGTGGTTACAACATCTTTTATCCCCACCCTTCCCTCGGTGCTCGTCCTATCCCGTTCTTCCAAATCATCCTTTTGTTTCCTAATAAGGTGAAGGTTGCCCCTTCCGGACCCGACCGATTTGCTTCCTGATACGGAGAGGCTACCTTTCCCCAGATCCTCCTTATTGATTCCTTATATGGTGCATTTTGAAGCCTTATTTTACTGGCAGCAGATGGGGTAACTGGATGGCCTAATTTGCGGTAAGACCCCAAATTAGGGAACTTGGTGGCTTAATTTACGAGAGCTCTACTCCTGAGGCAATTCTTGTATTGCTCTCTTTCCTGTTACACAAGGGCCCCCCATGCAGCTGAGGGTCGTCTTACCTCCAAGCTGGGGTTTCTGCGGAGAACTATGCAGGCAGGCTCTTATGCCTGGATCCCACCTTCAGCTCCCTGTAGGCCAGATCTAGCGCTGAGCCCCCCTTTATTCCTGCACTCCCACCCTCATAATTTTTGTTGCCCTTTTCTGAACATTTTCCAATGCCAAGATGCCTTTTTTGAGATGAGGTGACCATATCGGTGCACAATATTCAAGATGTGGGAGTCCAATGGTTTTATATAGAAGCAATAAGATATTCTCCTTCTTATTCTCTAGCTCTTTTTAAATGACTATTTGCTTTTCTGACTGCCACTGCACACGGAGTGGATGTTTTCAGAGAACTATCCACAAGGACTCCAAGATCTCTCTCTTGAGTGGTTATAGCTAAATTAGTCCCCATTAAATTGTATGTATAGTTGGGATTATGTTTTCCAACGGGCATTACTTTACATTGATCAACAGTAAATTTCATTTGCCATTTTGTTGCCCACTCAGTTTGGTGAGATCTTTTTGAAGCTCTTCACAGTCTGTTTGGGGCTTAACTATGTGGAGCAGTTTGGTATCATCTGTGCAAGGGCATAGAAGGGTCCTGGGAGGTTCCTCTATTTTTGCCTTCATTCAAGCTCATCACTTCTGAAGCATCTTTGCCAAGAACCGAGCCCAGAACGGGCTCTGTGGGGTATGATCGGAGGGACAGATTGACCTGGGTCTGTGGCTGCTCATTTGGGATGGGGAAGGCCTGTTCGGAGTTGGTGAGATTGTAGGATTTGGGTTTGTTTATCCTGCGGAAGAGTGAGGGGGGATTTGAGAGCAGCCTGCGACTCCCTGAAGGGGGGTTCCAAAGAGGCTGGAGAGAGGCTGTTCTCAGTTGTGGCAGGTGGCAGAACGAGGCACAATGGTGTCAAGTGGCAGTGGGGCAGGTCTAGGCTGGAGATTAGGAAAAACTGTTTCCCTAGGCAGGTGGGGAAGTGCTGGGCTGGGTTCCCTAGGGAGGGGTGGAATCTCCCTCCCTAGGGGTTTTTCAGTCCCAGCTGGACAAAGCCATGGCTGGGATGATTGAGTTGGGTTGGTCTTGCCTTGGGCAGGGGGCTGGATTCCACTGCTGAGGTCTCTGCCCACCCTGGGCTTCTAGGATTGGTTTTTGGGACCTCTCCCCCGTGTAAGGAGCGATGCTGGTGCTGGCGCAGATAAAGCTGGGGTGTCTGAGGGGTTGCTTGTGTGACTCCCTGCTGGCCGGTGTGGGGAACACAAGTGCTCTGTGGGGCTGGTTCGGAGAACGCCCAGCACCGGGCTGTAAGCAGCCCTGGCTCTAAGCAATGTGCCCTGAGTTGACCCTCTCAGTGGCATCCCCAGAAACCTAACTTGTGATGGGGGGGGGGGGGGTAAAAAAATACACGACAATTTACCTGTTTATTAGAAAAAGTTGGGACACCTGCAGGAGGGCATGAGGAGGAAAGTTCCTTTAAAATACGGTCACCCTACCCCAACCCAAAGCTCCCCTGATCCCCAAAGTCCTCATCCCCAGCCCCCCAGATCCTGCACCCCCAGATGAAGCCTTTACCCCGTCCCATGCCCATCCACCACAGAGCCTAGGGCACCCCACAACATCCAACAGCCCCAGGCCTCCCACAGAGTTAATCTGTTCTGGCTGCCGCCCTCCGGGATGTCTCCAGGAACTGAGGACATAGAATTAATGAACGAGTAGTTCCTGTGATGTAACCTACAGGAATACGTGCAGCCCAAACTGGCACCCCTGGAATTTCCACCCCACTCTGTGGGCTCCTGTGGGGCAGAGGGAGAGGGGCAGAGGGTCCGAGCAGGGGCTGGGAGCCAGGACTGGCGGGGGGATGGGTGTTGTCACCTGGTTATAGGCGGGAGGGTTTGGTAAAACGTCCCATGTTGTATAACTCCAGAAGTCTTTCCCAAAAGGACGTGGCCGGTAGGTAAACCACAATTGCTCCAGCCCTGGCTTCCGGGAACCCCCTCCCTTCTCCTCACTGGCTCCCCTGGCACGAGGGCACCAGACTAGGGTATAAATCCAGGCCCCTGTGGCTCCCGGCCCCATTCACCTGTTCCTGGAGGAGACCCAACGCCGAGAGAAGATGCGAGTCCAGATGCTGGCTGCCCTGCTCCTGGGCGTGGCCCTGCTTTGTGCCGAGGGAGCCTGCGGAGCGTCCCTGGCGGGGGTGAGTGGGGAGCCGGGTCCAGTCCCCATGTGTCAGGTGCTGCCTCCACAGGCAGTGAGAACCTGCCCCAAGGGCTTCCCATGCAGTAAAAGGGAAACTGAGGCACTGCCCAGGGGACTCACATCAGGTCAGCAGCAGAGCTGGTAATGGAATTGAGCCCTCCTGCCTCTCAGCCCCTCTTCCACCCCCATTGCTCTCTCACCGTGGGCTTCCCTCCCCTTCCAGAGCCAGGAACACATCCCTGCTCTGACCACTAGCCCCCACTATCCTACCAGCACTTGGGGCTGAGCCCAGCTGTGTGCTCAAGACGTTCTTTGGAGATGGGCTTTGGAGCAGGGGTGCTGGGCAAACACACCGTGGGGCACAAGTGAGCCCTGCTCTGCCATTCTGCCAGGGCCTGGAGTCCCAGTTTATAGAGGAAGGAGGAGACGAGTACAAGGAGATCATGATGAGAGAAGTGGTAAGTGGCAGGCGGAGGCGTGGCTTGTGCTGGGACTGGTGGGGGAAGGGAGGGGCATGGTGTGAGCCAGGGGTAATCCAGTAACTTTTGGTGGCAGGTGGTTCAGGAGATTAATGCCTGAAATATCCCAAAGAATTGAAGCATTAATATCCAGTGGCAGGGAGTCCCACAGGCTAACCCTGGGAAATCCTGTGGGAGGGATCCCTTTGGACACACCCTAACACACCCTGTGGCAATGAGTTCCACAAATCCAAACCACCACTATCCCATGGCTTAGCCCCAACAATAGCTCAGGGCAGGATCTCATCAACAAACAGCTCTCCTGGCCAGCAGAGGGCAGTGGTGGTCAGTGGTCATAGGCCTTTCAGGCAGGGCTGGGCGAGATGCCGGCCCCTAACACTTGGGTCCGGCCTGTGGACTGCATCTGGCAGCTTCTATTTGTAGCCTGCTGCCCGTGCCCCCGAATTTCCAAGCAGTAGCTCAGCCAGATCCTATTGAAATGGCTCCCAGCTCTGGGTCGCCGCGCTACCCCCGGGGGGGCCAGAGCCGCGAGCCCTGTAAACAGCTGCCGCTGCCCCGGGCGGCGGCCAGGCAACGCAGCAGTAGGGGGCTGGGAACGGCAAGGCCTTTGCTGGGTTTTTAATTCAAAGCCTCCAGCCCCAGACAGCTGTGGCGGAAGTCTCCTCCCCAGCCCCGCCCCTTCTGCCCCTGGCCCCGCCTCTTCCAGGGGTGGAGTCGGCCCCTGGTTACCTAAAGCCGTGGTCCCCAACCCTTTACATGCGCCCGTGGAGCAATCTGGACTGGCCCCGCCCCGGGCATGCAGCAGGTGCCAGCCCCGGGCGCATGGCCGGCCCCAGGTGCGCTGCGCGTGCCCTGGCCCTGACCCCGGCCCCCGCGCGTGCCCTTGCCGGCCCTGGCGCTGGCCTTGGCCCCGCCCCCGGGGGCGCCGCGCGGAACCTGGGCAGACCCTGCCCGGGATCGCAGCACATGCCGGTGCCGACCTCGGGCGTGCGGCACATTCTTGGCCCCGCCCCCATTCACGTGGCCTGTGAGCGGCCCCGCCCCCATATGCGCAGCACGTGAGCAGCGCCGCCCCCAGGCGCCCGGCAGCCCCAAAACGTTGGGGACCACTGACCTACAAAGATCCATGAGGTGCCACTCCTGGGAATAACGCCGCAAGGAAATGTCCTGGCAGGGATGTGGGAGCCGGGCTGGGAGCCAGCAGGGCTGGCTGTTCCCGTTAGTTGTGGGAGGGAAGTGGGGTCTGGTGGTTAGAGCGGAGGGTGAGGGCAGGACTCTGCGATCTGCCCCCGGCTCCGGGAGGGGAAAGGGGCCTGGGTGAAGGAATCGGGGGCGCGGTGACGGGCCTCACTCTGGTCTCTCCATCCCTTCCAGGGGCCTCGGAGGTGTCGCTTCTGCTGCCAGTGTTGTCCCGGGATGAATTACTGTGGGATCTGCTGCCCTTTCTGATCCCCTTTGCCCATCGCGGATCCCGACCAGCCGGGGCCGAAATCACCCGGCTCCAAGTGATGGGTTCAGGGGGGCGGGGGACACGAACGCAGCCCAATAAAGTGTCTGCCTAGACCTGCCCTTTGCCTCTTTTTTTCATATGCCGTGTGCTTGGGGGCTGCCCTACCCCTGCAGCACAGCGCCCCCTAGTCCGGCGTGGGGCACCCCGGACTGCCTGGGGAGAGCTCGCAGCACAGCGCCCCCTAGTGCGGCGTGGGGCCAGCCCAGACTGCCTGGGGAGAGCTCGCAGCACAGCGCCCCCTAGCACCGCCCTGGGATATTGAGGCCAGTCCAGACTTCAAAGCAAGTGCTCGTCTCACTGGGCCGCTGACTGAACTCGAAGGAGCTAAGGGCCTTTGCCTGAGACAACGCCCCTCGATGGGCGTCCCAGTCACCCGCCGTAGAGCCCTCTCCTCCCAACACTGGGGACAGAACCTTGGAGTCTTGACTCCCAGTCCCGATCTTATTCTAACCACTAGACCCCACTCTCCTCCCCAGCTGGGGTAAAACCGAGGCTTCCTAGAGCCTGCCCCCTTTTCAAACACAGCAACCCCGCCCCCTTTCCCACTAAAAGTTCTTATTGAGCACAAAGCCTGGCTCCCTTGCCACGCCGACTCACTGCAATGGTCAGTCACTCTTGCCTCCCAGTCTGACCAGTTCACAGCACCGCAGCCCTGGGCTTCCCAGCTGCCCTTGGGACCACAACGCCCCCTGCTGGCCAAGAATCTCGGCGCTGCCTTGTCACGCCCCGAGTTGAACTCGCAGAATTCCAGCAAAGTTCCCGTTGGGTTCTGCCTCGTCCAAGGGGAGTGAGGAACAGGACAGAGTCGCGCTGCTCAGCCCCCCTAGGCCGCTGCCCCCCTCAGGAGGCTGATTGGTCTCACGCACCCCCAGTTTCACCTCACTTCATAGATTCATAGGGCGGGCAGAGACCTCATCAGTGGAGTCCAGCCTCCTGCCCAAAGCAGGACCAACCCCAACTCCATCATCCCAGCCTGGGCTTGGTCCAGCCGGGGCTTACACACCTCTAGGGATGGAGATTCCACCCCCTCCCTAGGGAACCCAGCCCAGTGCTTCCCACCCTGCTAGGGAGGGGGACATAGCTGTTCCTAATCTCCAACCTTGACCTCTGCTGTCACTTGAGCCCATTGCTCCTTGTTCTGCCACCTGCCCCCACTGAGAACAGCCTCTCTGCATGGAACCCCCCTTCAGGGAGTTGCAGGCTGCTCCCAAATCCCCCTCCCTCTTCTCTTCTGCAGACTGAACAAGCCCAGATCCCTCAGCCTCCCCTCGCAGGTCGTGTGCTCCAGCCCCCCATGATTTCAGGCCCTCACTTAAACATGCGCCCTTACAAATCGGGCCTAGACACGCAGGCAGGTCACAGCCGCTGCCAGCGAGCGGATCCTCCTTCCGCCTCGCTCCCGAGCAATTCCACACCGAGTCGACCGGAGCGGAGGGGTCGCTGCCCTGTGCTCGGCTTCTTCCAGTGTGGGAGTAACCTTCTCTTCTGCTTCCAGGGCTGTCCCGGAGAGCAGGGGTGGGGTGTAGGGTTACCAGATGGCTCAGAAAAAATACTGGACACACTTGATCTCAGATGGGGGGGGAGGGGAACTGGCCGGCGGGAAACAGGGCTGGCTCGGGGGGTGGGTTGGGTTTGGGGAGGGACTGGCTGGCGGAAAGCAAGGCTGACCAGGAGGGGGCCAGGGGGAGCTGGGCAAAAGAATCAGCCGGCGGGGAGTGGGACTGACTCGGGTGCACCAGGGCGCTGCCCATCCCGCGCACTGTCCTGGTGAAGCACAAGCAAGTCCTGCCCCAAGCCCCGCCCCCCTCACGTAGTTGCATATCGCCTGGCTGGTAGATATGCTCACTCAGCAGGAGCGTGTCGACCAGCCAGGCAGTTCCCAACTAGGTACTGATACTCCTAATAATATTAAAAGTGTCCTAATTAGAAAATACCCGACATTTTATATGTCCGGTATTTTCTCAATTTGTTTCCCGGACAGAATCCTCAAATACTGGATTGTCCAGTTTAAAACCGGACTCCTGGCAACCCTGAGGGAGGGGGCTGCATAGGGGCAGGGCCACCTCCAGATGGGTGCCAGGCCCTGGACAACCCCTGAATCTGCCTCAGGAGCGGCCTCTTCCCACCCCTGCTCCTCCTGTGCCCTGCCGCCTACTACGCCCCTTCCCTAAGCCCCCACAGCTAGCAGGCAGAGAGCAGCCACAAGCCTTGGCAGGCAGCTCCGGGCTCCCATCTCACCGGCCACGTCTCAAGGGGAGCTCCAGAGGGTTGGCCCCTGTGACGGACCAGGCCGGGTCTGGGAACAGCTTAGGGCATCCGCTTAGGGTGAATTGCTCAAAACCAGGGCTCCTTACAGCCCCAAACTGGAGACCTTCGCAAACAGGCCACAAATCGGTCTCACCGAGCTCTTCAGCTGCCAGTCTGGCCGGCAGGAAGCATCACGAGCAAAACCCCTCATATACCCCAGCTCTCCCTGTGCCACAATCAGCCCCGGGCCTAACACAGGTGAGGGGTTAAACAACCCAATCCCACCTACCCAAACAGGTCTTTCCGGTCCCAAGAAACCAGCCACAGTTCCCAGGTCAATTTACACTCTGGACCTTACCCACAAGATCACGCTGGGCCGATCCTTTAGATCTACAATCTAAAGGTTTGTTACTAAAAGAAAGAAAAGCAGGCGAGTGAGGTTGTGAAGGAGAATACGTCACATGCACCAATCACCAGGTTCTCAATGCAGGCTCTCTGCAGAGATGTTAGAATCTGTTATCTTAAAAGTCTCTGGGGTACATCCTACGTCAGGATGGGCCAACGATTCTTCCCGGCTCGCTGTTCCTCACAAGGCTGCATCTGGAATCAGTAACAGAATTGAAGGCAAGATGGAGCTTGCCTCATGGCATTTTATATCCATCCCTGGTATCTTCCGAGCTGGAGCAGGTCACATGGCCCAGTGACCTATCCCTGTGCCCCACGTCAGCAGCCATGATACTTGCAGAATCCATGCACATGCCTCAGATGTTTATTGGTCACCTTGAGAGCCTGGTCCCTGGAGCCTCGCTAATTAGCATCATCACTGACTGAACATTTTTTGCCCATTGCTCGGTCTCAGACAGAGAATCTTCCAGCAGCAACACAGAGTCCATATGTATAACCCCACATACAGATATCACACAACTACTTGAACAACATACATAGAATCAGTAGAACAGCAGCTTTCATTTGACATCTCACATGGCCCCAGCAGCGCCAGCTGGGTGTCTGGTGCCTGGGAGAACCGTGTGGTGACTTGCCTGCCTTGTGCGAAGGTTGCGGATCTGTCGAGACATCTAGTGTGTAGTGCTGAGGAGGTGGCTCATGTAGGTACCAATGACGTAGGGAAGGGTAGGAGAGAGGTTCTGGAGGCCAAATTTAGGCTGCTAGGAAAGATGAAAATCCAGGACCGCTATGGTAGTGTTCTCTGTAACGCTTCCAGTTCCACACGCAGGGCCAGGTAGGCAGGCAGAGCTTCAGCGTCTCTGTGCGTGGATGAGATGATGGTGCAGACAGGAGGGGTTTAGATGTATTAGGAACTGGGGAAACGTCTGGAAAGGGGGAGCCTGTAGAGGAAGGATGGGCTCCACCTAATCCAAAATGGAACCAGACTTTTGGCACTTAACATTAAAATGGTTGTGGAACAGTTTTTAAACGAGGGTCTGGGGCAATGGTCTCCAACTCTTTTACACCCAAGATCACCCTGTCCTTCCCCCAAGACTCCACCCCTTCCTTGAACCCTTCCTCCCCCCTCCGGCCCTCTTTAGTCTCCTCTCCATCACTTGCTATCCCCAAACCTTATACTGCTGCTTTTTTTGTTCAATTCTTCTGCAGGAAGAGGTTTTCCCAACATTTGGCCTGTCTAGACTGAACCAAATGTCAGAAAACCCCCTTCTTTTGGAAGACCCCTTATTCCTCGTATAACGAGGAATACAGGGTTACCGAAAGAGCATGTTTGCTCTTCCACCAAAAAATCAGGAGAACAAACACACCCCTGGATGCAGAAGAGTTTTTCCGGGATATCTCTGGAACCCTGAAAAAACTCCTGCAGTCTAGCCGTACCCTCACTGGGCTGTGACAGGATGTGTGGGCTCTGGGGTGGGAATGAGGGATTTGGGTGTGGGAAGGGGTGAGAGGAACAGGGGAAACTCTGGGAGGAAATTTGGATGCAGGAGGAGGTGGAGAAGGGGACCCTGGCTCAGGGAGGGGGCTCCAGGCTGCAGAGTGTTGGGATCAGATGGATTTGAGGGTGCAGGAATTTGGGTTGGGGTATGTGAGGGGCTATGGGAAGGGGGGTCCAATGTCTGATAGGCTCAGATCTAGGGTCTGGGTGGGGGTCCAAGAGTGTTAAAATGCTGCAGCCCGATGGGGGCTTGGCCCCAATTGGGGGTTTGTTGGCCAGGCTTCATTTTTAAATAAAAGACTATGTCAAACACAACATGTTTCTGCATTGTCTTTATTTCTGAGAAGGGCAGGGAACCTGTTTTAATGTGGCCCCAGCTGTGCTGGTGGGGGCAGGGGACATAGTGCTGGGGAAGGGTGCTAGTGGGTGCTGGGGCAGAGGACAGCATGGCAATGCAGGCAGGGGACAGGGTCCTGGGGTGAGGGCAGGGTGCCAGTGGGCAAGAGGGGACAGGGAGTGGAAGGACAGGGGACAGGGTTCTGCAGCAGGGGATAGGGTGCCAGCGGGAGCAGGGAGTCCCCTACACTCGCCTCCTCCCAGGACTCCGTCTCTCTCCCTCCCTCACCCCGCGGAGCAGGCAAGCCCCAGGTCACGCCTCCTCCAGGGCTGACTCCTCCTTCCCGCAGAGAAGGGTGCACCTGGGCTGAATGCCATGGCCAGCTGTCCGGTCAGCTGCTCCTCTTTGCTTCAGCCCAGCTGCACCGCGCTCAGCCCGGGGAGGCTGCACCTGGCTCCAGCTAGGCTGGAGCAAAGAAGAAGGGCTTCCCGACAGCAGGAGCACGGCGCAGCCTCCCTGGGCTGAGCTCAGGGCAGCTGGGTTGGAGCAAAGAGGAGCGGCTGCCCGGCCAGCTGGCCATGGTGCTCAGCCAGGGTGCACCACACTCCACGCGAGCTGGAGTGGAGGGAAAGCCGCCCGATCAGCTGGAACGCGGCGCAGCCTCCTCCGGCTGAATGCTACAGCCAGCTGGCCGGGGTGTTTCAGCCTTCCCAACCCAGCAGATCCCACTATGCCTCCCAGCTACTCACCTGTGCTACTGCTCCATGAGTAGCTTCTCTGCAAATCGAGTGCACCAATTGAAAATTAGCGCACAGACACGCAGCTCAGAGGGAGCTGAAGTTTGTCTCATAGAGCCCCTGCGATCGACCGGTAGATCGCGATCTCCTGGCTGGTGACCATGGAGCTGAGGGAAAGCTGATGGGTGCAGAAAAGCACTGGGATCAGACAGAGGCATCTCTTAGGGGAGGTTCTATTCATAGAGATGCTCTATGTTCTAGTCGGAAGGAGAGGGTGGAAGTATGGGTCAGAAACATTCATGTGGAAAAGAATCTCACACGTCAGGAATTGGCAAACATGAATGGAGACAAATTTTCGAATTGCTTAACACAAACGCCTCAAGTCTAAAGAATACGATGGGTGAACTAGAGTGCCTTGTTTTAAGGGAGGCTATTGACATACTGGGCATCATGGAAACTTCATGGAAGAAGGACAATCAATGGGACACGGTCATACCAGGGTCCAAAATAGCACAGAGGGACAGAACAGGTCATGCTGGTGGGGCAGGGACACTGCATGAAAGAAACTGTGGAATCAAAGTAAAAATCTTAAATGAACCAAACGGTTCCATAGAATCTCTATGGGTAGTCATCCCATGCTCCTAGAACTAGGATCGCAGTAGGGAGATATTACCCACACCTGACCAGGGCAGTGATAGTGACTATGAAAGGCTCAGGGAGATGAGAGAGGCCATAAACATAAAAACTCATTAATCCTGGGGATTTCAACTGTGCCCATAGTGACTGGGTCCACGACACCTCGGGACGGGATGAAGAGAGAACATGTCTTGATGCCTTAAAGGACTGCGTCTTGGAGCAGCTGGGTCTGGAACTCACAAGGTGAGGGGCTGGTCTTGATTTTGTCAGGGCCCCTACCAAGAGGTGAACTGAGACGGTTGCCACAGGTGCTTGACTGTGGGGGGGCGCCACTAGGACCCAGAGGGTAGAAAATGGTTCTGCTGCTGATGCCTATGGAGGTAGCAGAGCAGTCCCAGGAGAGGAGTGAAACAGGAAGGAGGCAGAATTGAGACCTTTCAAAGTTTTGGCCCAAGCAAAGGAGCATGGTGGGGGCCTATTGAGCTCCCTGCCTCAGGTGCAAAAATGTTGTGGACGGTCCCTGGATTGTGTCCTAACTGGAAGGCAGGATCTGGTCCAAGAGATAAATACAGCTGGACCGCTTGGAAGCAGCGACCATAAGGTCATAAAATATCCCCTCCCTCTGGTGGGAAAAACATCTCGCCAGCCCGAGACTGTGGCATTTAATTTCAGAAAGGGGAACTAGACAAAAAGGAGGAGGCTAGTTAAACACAAGTTGAAAGGTACAGTGATAAGGGACAGGCAAGTATCAGAGGGGTTGCCGTGTTAGTCTGGATCTGCAAAAGAGACGAGGAGTCCTGTGGCATCTTATAGACCAACAGATTTATTGGCGCATAAGCTTTCGTGGGCAAAGACCCGCTTTGTCAGATGTGTGCAGACAGTTTATTGGGCTGAGTAGGAGGGTTCTGTCGGCCTCCCAAACTCTCGCTCGGTGCCAGGCGATTTCGGTCCCGGCTGGCTGGGATCCGCTCGCAGGACGGGCTGCGGAGCCTCGTGGGGCCGCAGGGTGAAGGCCAAAGGGGTCACATCGTGCAGCAGAAGCCAAATCCGCGGTTCCCAGGGCAGCAGTTATAGCAGAAGCGACAAACGAAACCCGGAGGCTCCTGGAAGGGATGGAGAGACCAGAGTGAGGCCTGCCCGTCACCTAGCCCCGAGTGGAGGGGGGGAAGGGGTAGTGGTTTCAAGTGGTGAGATCACTGTGTGGAGAAAAGGGGGCCGGGTTATGTTCGCACAGATTGGCCACTGCTGCCCCCTGCTGGACAGGAATGATGCTTCTAGGTAGCACCCTGCCCTGAGATACTGATGTCTTTAACCCATGCCGTAGTGTTGGTCTTGAACTGTGGAACTCATGGCCACAGGAAATGGTGAGGTGCACTCACAGGATTCCCTCCCGCAGGGTTTCCGGGCATGAGCCTGTGGGACTTCCTGCCCCTGGACGTTAACGCAATCCACAGATCCCCCACTATAGACCTTAATCTGCTGAACCAGCAGCCACAGCAAGTTACTGGTTTAGCCCCCAGCTCACACCACACCCTCCCCTCCCCCAGCCATCCCAGAAGAGACACAAGCGGAGGCCCGGCCTGCCACTCACCGCTTCCCTCTTCACCAGCCCCTTGGACTCGCCTCGTCCTTCCTCCTCGTGGTGGGACGCCTGGCAGAGGGAGAGAGCAGGGGTCACTCGTGCCCCTCGGTGTGTTTGCCCAGCAGCCCCTGCTCCGGAGGGGTCCCAGGGAACATAATGCCCGTCTCCAAAGCGCATCCTGAGTGCACAGCTGGGCTCTGTCCCCAGTGCTTGCAGAGCTGCGGGGGCTAGTGGTCAGAGCAGGGTTGTAACCCTAAATCTGGGAGGGGAAGGAAGCCCTCAGCATTAGAGCAGTGGGGTTGGGGAGGGGTGAGAGGCAGCATGGGCTCAATTCCAATCACAGCTCTGCTGCTGACTTGCTGTGGGTTGCCTGGGCAGTGCCTCAGTTTCCCCTTCCAGCCTTTACTGCATGGAAGCCCTTTGGGGCTGGGCCAGGCTGTCTCTGCCGGTGGGGGCAGCACCTGACACATGCGGACTAGACCCGGCTCCCCACTCACCCCCACCAGGGACGCTCCACGGGCTCCCTCGGCACAAAGCAGGGCCACGCCCAGGAGCAGGGCAGCCAGCGTCTGGACTCGCATCTTCTCTCAGCGTTGGGTCTCCTCCGGGAGCAGGTGAATGGGGCCGGGAGCCACAGGGGCCTGGATTTATACCCTCTCCCGGTGCCCTCGTTCCAGGGGAGCTGTTGACGGGAGGGGAGGGGGGTTCCAGTAAGGCAGAGGCTGGAGCAATCGTTCAGCTTTGATCCAAGTCCTTATGGGAAAGTGTCCTGGGGTTACACAACATGGGACCTTTTTACCAAACCCTCCTGCCCGTAACCAGGTGACAACACCCATCCCCCGGCCAGTCCTGGCTCCCAGCCCCTGCTCTGCCCCACAGGAGCTCCCAAAGTGGGCTAGAAGTTCCCAGATTGCCAATTTCGCCTGGATGTATTCCTGGAATCTTCAGTTCCCCCTTCCTGGAGGCATCCTGGCAGGCTGGGAGCCCAGAGAACCCAGGAGTCCTGGCTCCCAGCCCGGCTCTGACCCGTTACCCTCCCTCCTCGCCCAGCGCTGTGCTGGAACCCAGGGCCCTGACTCCGATTCCCGTTAACGCCCTTTCCCACCTCTCCAGTCTGGGCTCAGCTTTGGAGGACGCAGGCCAGTGTGTTCAGACTTTGCCCACAGATTTCGACTGAGTCCACGTTCAGCTGGGTGAGCTTGGAAAGGTTCCCAGAGGCGCTTCCCAGCCACCTCGCAGTGCTGTGGACACGGGCACCTCATGGGAAGGTGTGTGTGTGGGGGGGGGGGGGCAGCTCTGTGCCCCCAGAAGGGGCCAGGCCTCAGGCAGACGGGTCAGGGCTTATGGCCGTTGGCCCTTAGTGCCGCCTGGAGCACAGAGCTGGGCCCTTCCCCCCACCCCTCAAAGCCGCACGGAGGGTGCTCCGGAGGCAATTCAAGGGGGGCCAGGTCTCCACAGTAACAGCAGTGGTGTCCAGGAGGTGCAGGCCCCTTGGAAACGCCAGGCCCTGGGGACACTGCCCCTTTGCCCTCCTCCCCGACCTGTCAGCGGGCCTGGCTGGGGGGCTTGTTGTGCCACAGAGACCCCAATTGCTCCAGCTCTGTTCTGCAGGCTCTGGGCAAACCTCTCCTGTGCAGAGGCTGCGCCAGGTGCCTGTAACCAGTCAGGGCAGGGCAGGGGAGGAGGGTTGGAGGAGACCTGAGGCGGCTCCAGACCAGCCCCCCCGCTCCAAGTGGGGTGAAACCGGCTCTCACCCTGGGCCGGGTTGGATTCTAGTGTGAGAACAGGCCCCAGTGCCTGCCCCCGCCAGCTGGAGCAGCAGGGCAGGGGGCGCAGGGCTCGGCCGCGCACACCGGGGTCCGGCCTCAGAGGGGACGTGCAGCCCCCAGCTCTGCGGCTCCTCCAGACACTGACAGTCCCACTCTGAGCCTCCGGGTCCCGCCACGAGTGGGGCCGGTCCCGCTCCTAGGCCAGGGGTCCGGAGTCCTGACTCCCAGCTCGATCCCACTCCCCTACCCGAGCTGGGGCTAGTCCAGCCTCCCTCCCCAGCCTCCTTGGGCCCTGCTCCCCTGGCCAGTTTCCCCATCCCCCGCCGTACACCCCCACCCTCATCAGCAGCCCCCCGGCCCCACTCAGGGGATGCGCAGGGGGATTACTGGCTTCTGATGTGAACATGCCAAACACCGTAGGCTCGGCTGTTCTCTGTGGGCACCGGGTCGTGTCCGAAGGGGGCCGAGCCAGGCTCTCTCGAAGGCGGAGGAGTCGCAGAGTCTGTTTGCACTGAGCCGCGGTGGGTTCGGAGTCAGGGGAATTGGCTTAGGACTGGTATTTCCAGGGTGTGCTTCTGGGAAATTGCCAACGGTCTTGGGCGGCCTGTTGTGAAAGGGCTGACACTTCACGGACAGCGCACGGCCGGTGTGCCACGCCACGGCAGAGGAGCGTCGCTGGGAACGCTCAGAGCAGCACGGGAGCCAGGGCTGCTGCCTAAAAGGGACTGAGTCCTGCCTGCTCAGGTGACTTGCCCATGTGACAAACTCCATCTTGGGACAGACTTTCACATGGCGAGAGCAAGGAGATTCCCTCCTAAGAACATCAGAACGGCCAGATTGGGTCAGACCAGAGATCCATCCCACCCAGTGTCCCGTCTGCCGACAGTGGCCAATGCCAGCTGCCCCAGAGGGAGGGAACACAACAGGGAATCCTCACGTGATCCCTCCCTTGTCACCCATTTCCAGACAAACAGAGGCTACAAACACCATTCCTATCCATCCTGGCTCATAGCCATTGATGGGCCTAACCTCCATGAATCTAGATAGCTCTTTTTTAAACCCTGTTACAATCCTAGCCTTCACCACATCCTCTGGCAAGGAGTTCCACAGGTTGACTGCGGATTGAATGAAAAACAACTTCTTTTTGTTTGTTTTAAACCTGCTGCCTATTAATTTGATTTGGTGACCTCTGGTTCTTATCTTGTGGG